>NC_135817.1:3435277-3800294 GCF_964213995.1 Mustelus asterias | reverse complement strand
CCCGCTAATCCCTCTAACCTACACATCCCAGGACTCTAAGGGGCAATTTTTTAACCTGGCCAATCAACCTAACCCCTAACTTATTGAATCAGCAGGCTGCAAATGATGGGGAAATGGAGAATGTCCAAGAGGCCAAAGTTGAATGATTGAACAATTCTGGCAAGGTTCTTGGGTTCCAGGAGGACCCTGGGAGAGGGAGTCAGATTAGGGCGGATTGAAATAGAAAAAAGGAATTTTAGCAAAACAAAAGCTGGAAAATCACAGCAGGTCTGACAGCATCGGAGAGGGAAAGAGAACTAACATTTCGAGTATTGACGACCCTTCATCAGAGCTGAAGACCAAGAAAATAGGACAAAATTTACACTGGGAGGGCGCGGAATTGATGAAGATGTCATAGAGAAAAGACAAAGGCAATGTGAATGGCTAGGAACGGTGCTGATCGAGGTCATTAGGTCACAATGAGTAAATGGCAGGACAAGGGTAAGCAGAGTGTCAAAGGACAAACTGAAATATGGAACTAATG
The DNA here is from genome assembly GCF_964213995.1 of Mustelus asterias. Lineage (NCBI taxonomy): Eukaryota > Metazoa > Chordata > Chondrichthyes > Carcharhiniformes > Triakidae > Mustelus > Mustelus asterias. The sequence continues at coordinate 3,799,771 of NC_135817.1, read as the reverse complement.
GTCCTCTGGGGGTCGGGGGAGGGGGAACAAGATGGAAAGTGAGATTTTAAAAATGTGGACAAATAAAACGAAAGAAGAAATGAAAACAAAATAAGAAAGATGGTAATGGGTTGGAGGAGATACAGGAAGGGATTGGGGGTGCAGGATGGTTTAGATTTCCCCTGTGGTCCGCCTGCAAAACCTTCCTTTTCAGGTGAAGATCCAATTCCCTTTTGAAAGGCTGAATTGACCCTGCCTCCAGGGGACTCCACCCTCCAGGGGACCCTCTGCCTCCAGGGGACTCCACCCTACAGGGGACCCTCTGCCTCCAGGGGACCCTCTGCCTCCGGGGGACCCTCTGCCTCCGGGGGACCCTCTGCCTCCGGGGGACCCTCTGCCTCCGGGGGACCCTCTGCCTCCGGGGGACCCTCTGCCTCCGGGGGACCCTCTGCCTCCGGGGGACCCTCTGCCTCCGGGGGACCCTCTGCCTCCGGGGGACCCTCTGCCTCCGGGGGACCCTCTGCCTCCGGGGGACCCTCTGCCTCCGGGGGACCCTCTGCCTCCGGGGGACCCTCTGCCTCCGGGGGACCCTCTGCCTCCGGGGGACCCTCTGCCTCCGGGGGACCCTCTGCCTCCGGGGGACCCTCTGCCTCCGGGGGACCCTCTGCCTCCGGGGGACCCTCTGCCTCCGGGGGACCCTCTGCCTCCGGGGGACCCTCTGCCTCCGGGGGACCCTCTGCCTCCGGGGGACCCTCTGCCTCCGGGGGACCCTCTGCCTCCGGGGGACCCTCTGCCTCCGGGGGACCCTCTGCCTCCGGGGGACCCTCTGCCTCCGGGGGACCCTCTGCCTCCGGGGGACCCTCTGCCTCCGGGGGACCCTCTGCCTCCGGGGGACCCTCTGCCTCCGGGGGACCCTCTGCCTCCGGGGGACCCTCTGCCTCCGGGGGACCCTCTGCCTCCGGGGGACCCTCTGCCTCCGGGGGACCCTCTGCCTCCGGGGGACCCTCTGCCTCCGGGGGACCCTCTGCCTCCGGGGGACCCTCTGCCTCCGGGGGACCCTCTGCCTCCGGGGGACCCTCTGCCTCCGGGGGACCCTCTGCCTCCGGGGGACCCTCTGCCTCCGGGGGACCCTCTGCCTCCGGGGGACCCTCTGCCTCCGGGGGACCCTCTGCCTCCGGGGGACCCTCTGCCTCCGGGGGACCCTCTGCCTCCGGGGGACCCTCTGCCTCCGGGGGACCCTCTGCCTCCGGGGGACCCTCTGCCTCCGGGGGACCCTCTGCCTCCGGGGGACCCTCTGCCTCCGGGGGACCCTCTGCCTCCGGGGGACCCTCTGCCTCCGGGGGACCCTCTGCCTCCGGGGGACCCTCTGCCTCCGGGGGACCCTCTGCCTCCGGGGGACCCTCTGCCTCCGGGGGACCCTCTGCCTCCGGGGGACCCTCTGCCTCCGGGGGACCCTCTGCCTCCGGGGGACCCTCTGCCTCCGGGGGACCCTCTGCCTCCGGGGGACCCTCTGCCTCCGGGGGACCCTCTGCCTCCGGGGGACCCTCTGCCTCCGGGGGACCCTCTGCCTCCGGGGGACCCTCCGCCTCCGGGGGACCCTCCGCCTCCGGGGGACCCTCCGCCTCCGGGGGACCCTCCGCCTCCGGGGGACCCTCCGCCTCCGGGGGACCCTCCGCCTCCGGGGGACCCTCCGCCTCCGGGGGACCCTCCGCCTCCGGGGGACCCTCCGCCTCCGGGGGACCCTCCGCCTCCGGGGGACCCTCCGCCTCCGGGGGACCCTCCGCCTCCGGGGGACCCTCCGCCTCCGGGGGACCCTCCGCCTCCGGGGGACCCTCCGCCTCCGGGGGACCCTCCGCCTCCGGGGGACCCTCCGCCTCCGGGGGACCCTCCGCCTCCGGGGGACCCTCCGCCTCCGGGGGACCCTCCGCCTCCGGGGGACCCTCCGCCTCCGGGGGACCCTCCGCCTCCGGGGGACCCTCCGCCTCCGGGGGACCCTCCGCCTCCGGGGGACCCTCCGCCTCCGGGGGACCCTCCGCCTCCGGGGGACCCTCCGCCTCCGGGGGACCCTCCGCCTCCGGGGGACCCTCCGCCTCCGGGGGACCCTCCGCCTCCGGGGGACCCTCCGCCTCCGGGGGACCCTCCGCCTCCAGGGGACTCCACCCTCCAGGGGACTCCTCTGCCTCCAGGGGACTCCACCCTCCAGGGGACCCTCTGCCTCCAGGGGACCCTCTGCCTCCAGGTGACTCCACCCTCCAGGGGACCCTCTGCCTCCAGGGGACTCCACCCTCCAGGGGACCCTCTGCTTCCAGGGGACCCTCTGCTTCCAGGGGACCCTCTGCTTCCAGGGGACCCTCTGCCTCCAGGGGACCCTCTGCCTCCAGGGGACCCTCTGCCTCCAGGGGACCCTCTGCCTCCAGGGGACCCTCTGCCTCCAGGGGACCCTCTGCCTCCAGGGGACTCCACCCTCCAGGGGACTCCACCCTCCACTTACAGGATGTGGGAGATCAGGGGGACCTCCGGTATCCCTGACGACAGCACCTGCAAAAGATGCATTCAGCTGCAGCTGCTAGCAAAGCGTGTTAGGGAACTGGAGAAGGAGCTTGATGACCTCCATCTAATTCGGGAGAATGAGAAGTATATAGACAGTAGCTTTCGGGAGATAGTTACACCTAGGCAGCAGAGCACAGGAAATTGGGTTACTGTAAGGAGAGGAAATGGCAGTGTGAAAGGACAGGCAGAGCAGGGTTCCCCTGTGGCCATACCCCTCCACAACAGGTATACTGAATTGGATACTGTTGTGGGAGATGCTTTACCTGGGACAAGCTGCGACAGCCGGAACTCTGATACTGAGTCTAGTTCTACAGCGCAAAGGGGTGGGAGGAAGAAGAGGAGAGCGGTAGTGATAGGGGACTCAACGGTCAGAGGTACAGACAGGAGGTTCTGTGGTCGGGACAGAGACTCCCGCATGGTTTGTTGCCTCCCGGGTGCCAAGGTCAGTGATGTCTCTGATCGCGTGCACAGCGTTCTAAAGTGGGAAGGTGATCAGCCAGATGTCGTGGTACACATCGGTACCAATGACGTGGGAAGGAAGAGTGAGGAGGTCCTAAAGAGGGAGTACAAAGAGCTTGGAAGGAAGTTAAAAAGCAGGACCCCAAGGGTAGTAATCTCAGGATTGCTACCTGAGCCACATGCCAGTGAGGGCAGGAGTAGGATGCTTGGGCGGATGAACACGTGGCTGAGGAACTGGTGCAGGGGGCAGGGTTTCCAATTCTTGGATCATTGGGACCTCTTCTGGGGCAGGTGGGACCTGTACAAGAGAGACATAGAACATAGAACAGTACAGCACAGAACAGGCCCTTCGGCCCACGATGTTGTGCCGAGCTTTATCTGAAACCAAGATCAAGCTATCCCACTCCCTATCATCCTGGTGTGCTCCATGTGCCTATCCAATAACCGCTTAAATGTTCCTAAAGTGTCTGACTCCACTATCATTGCAGGTAGTCCATTCCACACCCCAACCACTCTCTGCGTAAAGAACCTACCTCTGATATCCTTCCTGTATCTCCCACCACGAACCCTATAGTTATGCCCCCTTGTAATAGCTCCATCCACCCGAGGAAATAGTCTTTGAAGGTTCACTCTATCTATCCCCTTCATCATTTTATAAACCTCTATTAAGTCTCCCCTCAGCCTCCTCCGCTCCAGAGAGAACAGCCCTAGCTCCCTCAACCTTTCCTCATAAGACCTACCCTCCAAACCAGGCAGCATCCTGGTAAATCTCCTCTGCACTCTTTCCAGCGCTTCCACATCCTTCTTATAGTGAGGTGACCAGAACTGCACACAATATTCCAAATGTGGTCTCACCAAGGTCCTGTACAGTTGCAGCATAACCCCACGGCTCTTAAACTCCAACCCCTGTTAATAAAAGCTAACACACTATCGGCCTTCTTCACAGCTCTATCCACTTGAGTGGCAACCTTTAGAGATCTGTGGATATGAACCCCAAGATCTCTCTGTTCCTCCACAGTCTTCAGAACCCTACCTTTGACCCTGTAATCCACATTTAAATTAGTCCTACCAAAATGAATCGCCTCACATTTATCAGGGTTAAACTCCATTTGCCATTTTTCAGCCCAGCTTTGCATCCTATCTATGTCTCTTTGCAGCCTACAACAGCCCTCCAGCTCATCCACTACTCCACCAATCTTGGTGTCATCAGCAAATTTACTGATCCACCCTTCAGCCCCCTCCTCTAAGTCATTAATAAAAATCACAAAGAGCAGAGGACCAAGCACTGATCCCTGTGGCACTCCGCTAGCAACCTGCCTCCAATCCGAAAATTTTCCATCGACCACCACCCTCTGTCTTCGATCAGACAGCCAGTTACCTATCCAATCGGCCAACTTTCCCTCTATCCCACACCTCCTCACTTTCAGGGTTACACCTAAACTACAAGGGGACCAATATACTTGCAGGGAGATTTGTTAGTGTTATTGGGGAGCGTTTAAACTAGATTTGCAGGGGGATGGGAACCAGAGTGCCAGAGCAGATAGTGGAGCAGGGGTAAAAAGACAGGTTAGTTCAAGCAAAATCACAAATGGAAGGGTAGAGTGTGGTGGAAATAATCTTTTGAGGTGTGTCTATTTCAATGCCAGGAGTATTGTGGGGAAGGCAGATGAGCTGAAGGCGTGGATAGACACGTGGAAATATGACATTATAGCCATTAGTGAAACTTGGCTACAGGAGGGGCAGGGCTGGCAGCTCAATGTTCCAGGGTTCCAATGTTTCCGGCGGGATAGAGGTAGAGGCTTAAAAGGTGGTGGGGTGGCATTGTTGGTCAGGGAAAATGTTACAGCAGTACTCAGGCAGGATAGATTAGGGAGCTTGTCTACAGAGGCCCTATGGGTGGAGCTGAGAAACAAGAAAGGTATGACCACATTAATGGGGTTGTATTATAGACCACCCAATAGTCAGCGAGAATTGGAGGAGCAAATCAGCGGAGAGATAGCTGACAACTGCAAGAAACACAAAGTTGTGATAGTAGGGGATTTTAATTTTCCACATATAGATTGAGACTCGCATACTGTTAAAGGTTTAGATGGGGTAGAGTTTGTAAAATGTGTTCAGGAGAATTTTCTACATCAGTATATAGAGGTGCCAACTAGAGAGGATGCGATATTGGATCTCCTATTGGGAAATGAGTTAGGGCAGGTGATGGATGTGAGTGTGAGGGATCCAGTGATCATAATGCCATTAGTTTCAACCTGATCGTGGATAAGGATAGATCTGGTCCTCGGGTTGAAGTTCTGAACTGGGAAAAGGCCAAATTTGATGAAATGAGAAGGGATCTGGGAAGTGTGGATTGGCACAGGCTGTTCTCTGGTAAGGATGTAAATGGAAAGTGGGAGGCCTTCAAAGGAGAAATTTTGAGAGTGCAGAGTTTGTATGTTCCTGTCAGGATTAAAGGCAAAGTAAATAGGAATAAGGAACCTTGGTTCTCGAGGGAGATTGTAACACTGGTTAAGAGGAAGAGAGAGTTGTATGAAATGTACAGGCAGCAAGGAACAGATCAGATGCTCGAGGAGTATAAAAAGTACAAGAAGCGACTTAAGAGGGAAATCAGGAGGGCTAAAAGAAGACCTGAGGTTGCTTTGGCAGACAGAGTGAAGGAAAATCCAAAGAGCTTCTATAAGGTATGTTAGGAGCAAAAGGATAGTGAGGGATAAAATTGGTCCTCTCGAAGAACAGAGTGGTAGACTGTGTATGGAATCAAAAGAGATGGGGGAGATACTAAATGGTTTTTTTGCATCCGTATTTACTGAGGAAACGGACATGGAGTCAACGGAAATAGGGCAAACAGGTAGGGAGGTCATGGAACCTTTACAGATTAAAGGGGAGGAGGTGTTCGCAGTCTTGAGGCAAATCAGAGTGGATAAATCCCCAGGACCGGACAGGGTATTCCCACGGACCTTGAGGGAAGCTAGTGTTGAACTTGCAGGGGCCCTGGCAGACATATTTAAAATGTCAGTATTCACGGGGGAGGTGCCAGATGATTGGAGGGTGGCTCATGTTGTTCCGTTGTTTAAAAAAGGTTCCAAAAGAAATCCGGGAAATTATCGGCCAGTAAGTTTGACGTCGGTGGTGGGCAAGTTATTGGAAGGTGTGATAAGGGATAGGATCTACAAATATTTGGATAGACAGGGACTTATTAGGGAGAGTCAACATGGCTTTGTGCGTGGTAGGTCATGTTTGAGCAATCTATTAGAGTTTTTCGAGGAGGTTACCAGGAAAGTGGATGAAGGGAAGGCGGTGGATGTTGTCTACCTGGATTTCAGCAAGGCCTTTGACAAGGTCCCTCATGGGAGGTTAGTTAGGAAGGTTCAGTCACTAGGTATACATGGGGAGGTAGTAAATTGGATTAGACACTGGCTCAATGGAAGAAGCCAGAGAGTGGTTGTAGAGGATTGCTTCTCTGAGTGGAGGCCTGTGACTAGTGGTGTGCCGCAGGGATCGGTGTTGGGTCCATTGTTGTTTGTCATCTATATCAATGATCTGGATGCTAATGTGGTAAATTGGATCAGCAAGTTTGCTGATGATACAAAGATTGGGGGTGTAGTGGACAGTGAGGAAGGTTTTCAAAGCTTGCAGAGGGATTTGGACCAACTAGAAAAATGGGCTGAAAAATGGCAAATGGAATTTAACGCAGACAAGTGTGAGATATTGCACTTTGGAAGGACAAACCAAAGTAGAACGTACAGGGTAAATGGTAGGACTCTGAAGAGTGCAGTTGAACAGAGGGATCTGGGAATACAGGTACAGAATTCCCTAAAAGTGACGTCACAGGTGGATAGGGTCGTAAAGAGTGCCTTTGGTAGATTGGCCTTTATAAATCGGAGTATTGAGTATAAAAGTTGGAGTGTTATGGTAAGGTTATATAAGGCATTGGTGAGGCCGAATTTGGAGTATTGTGTACAGTTTTGGTCACCTAGTTACTGGAAGGATGTAAATAAGATTGAAAGAGTGCAGAGAAGGTTCACAAGGATGTTGCCGGGACTTGAGAAGCTGAGTTACAGAGAGAGATTGAATAGGTTGGAACTTTATTCCCTGGAGCGTAGAAGATTGAGGGGAGATTTGATAGAGGTGTATAAGATTTTGATGGGTATAGATAGAGTGAATGCAAGCAGGCTTTTTCCGCTGAGGATCGGGGAGAAAAAGACTAGAGGGCATGGGTTAAGGGTGAAAGGAGAAAAGTTTAAAGGGAATATTAGGGGGGACTTCTTCACGCAGAGAGTGGTGGGAGTGTGGAATGAGCTACCAGATAAAGTGGTAAATGTTTTAACATTTAAGAAAAACTTGGACGGGTTCATGGATGAGAGGGGTGTGGAGGGATATGGTCTAAGTGCAGGTCAGTGGGACTAGGCAAAAAATGGTTCGGCACAGACAAGAAGGGCCAAAAGGCCTGTTTCTGAGCTGTAATTTTCTACGGTTCCGGGGACTCCACCCTCCAGGGGACCTTCTGCCTCCAGGGGACCCTCTGCCTCCAGGGGACCCTCTGCCTCCAGGGGACCCTCTGCCTCCAGGGGACTCCACCCTCTAGGGGACCCTCTGCCTCCAGGGGACCCCACCCTCTAGGGGACCCTCTGCCTCCAGGGGACTCCACCCTCCAGTGGACCCTCTGCCTCCAGGGGACCCCACCCTCCAGGGGACCCTCTGCCTCCAGGGGACCCCACCCTCTAGGGGACCCTCTGCCTCCAGGGGACTCCACCCTCCAGGGGACCCTCTGCCTCCGGGGGACTCTAAGGCAGAGCAGTCCAGGTGCTAACCACTGGTTCAAATAGAAAAGGCAATGTCTCTCCCAGGCGGGAGAGTGATTTGATTTTGTATTTCTTCAGTGATGGGCAGAGACTTGTTAATGGGTTAAATTAGGGCAGGTGACTGGGGTGGTGATGTAGCTCAGTGGCAGAGCGTGTGCTTTGGCAGCATGAGGACCTGGGTGCAAATCCCAGCATCCCCACCCCAATTTTATTTTATATTTTTTCATCTAATCATATCTTATACGATGGAAAATGTCTTGAATGCATCAAGCATTACACCGTTAAATTTATCTCCTCGTTGTTGTTTCATCCACTAAAATGGACAAAGACATGAAATGTTTTCTGATTCTCACTTTAATCATGTTTCAAGGCAGAGTATATTCAGCATGATATATTTCACCACATTGAATTCTATTCAGGGGAAGTATGATGCAGCATGTGGTGTTCTCTGATATTTTGGCATCTTCCTTGTTCATCAAAGAATGAACAAGATTTATTTAAACCAATATCATTTAAATATACAGATAAATGTTTTCCTTTGCTCACGCTGATCATGTTTCGAACCAGGGTATTATTCAGCGCAATATCTTTCATGACAAATTAGGATTGATGAAAATAGGACAAAGAACCACAGGTAATTTTAACGCTGAAAGCAGAAATTATTCAAGCGGAAAGTTCCCTACACCGGGAATGAAATTCTGAACACATGGATTAAAACTAAAGCGTTGGGATAATTTAGGAACATAAGATACAAGAAGGAATTGGGGTACAGGATGATATAGGTTCTGAAGATAAATGGATTGAACTTCTTCATTTGTAACTATGTTGTGATCTAAAGGATGATATTTGATTTACTATTGTCACATGTATTGGGATACAGTGAAAAGTATTGTTTCTTGCGCGCTATACAGACAAAGCATACCGTTCATAGAGAAGGAAAGGAGAGAGTGCAGAATGTAGTGTTACAGTCATAGCTAGGGTGTTGCGAAAGATCAACTTAATGCGAGGTAGGTCCATTCAAAAGTCTGCCAGCAGCAGGGAAGAAGCTGTTCTTGTGTCGGTTGGTCCTTGTCCTCAGACTTTTGTACCTTTTTCCCGGTGGAAGAAGGTGGAAGAGAGAATGTCCGGGGTGCGTGGGGTCCTTGATTATGCTGGCTGCTTTGCCAAGGCAGCAGGAAGTGTAGATGGAGTCAATGGATGGGAGGCTGGTTTGGGTTGGATGAGATGCGACAGAACAGAAAGACAAAGCCTGAAGCCACCGCAGACTTAGGAGCAACTGATGTAGAATGATAGAATGGTTCCAGCTCTAGAATGGTTATTGTTGCGCCGCCGAGAGGGAGTGTGGAAGAGAATTGAAAATAGACATCCCGAGTAAGAGGATCAAGCCTGAATCCAGCAAGTGGTGTTTTCTCAGACTTGGTAATGTTGAGTGGTAGTGAAATAATGAGTGATGGAAAGGCGGCTGAAAATGTGTGCGGCTGATTTAGTGAATACAAGTCTGACATGGTGATTAGTCCATGATGAGCTCAAAGCTTTGAACCCTTTTACTTGAGGAGGGGGAGGGGGGGGGGGGTGGGTGGCGAGAAAGGTGGGGACATAGGTCGGTGTCAGAGTGGGTGCTTGGCACAAATCAGGCCCCGGGTTCAAAGCCTGGTATCACTATCCGAATTCTGTTTTTGTTTTGTCAAAAATCGCAGCAACATATTTCATAAAGGAGAGTTTAATTATTGATTGTCTAGGACTCCACATTTCTCTCTTAGTTGGTAAGTTCAAGAAAGGAAAAAGGGGATAATCCTGGAAATTATAGACAGGTGAGTCTCACATTGTTGGTTGGGAAGCTATTGGAAAGGATTCTTCGGGATAGGATTTAGGCCATTTGGAAAAGCATGGCCTAATTAGGGAAAGTCAGCATGGCTTTGTGCGGGGCAGGTTGTCTTACTAAATTGATGGGTTTTTTTCGAGGTGGTGATGAGGGGAGAGCAGTAGATGTTGTCTACAGGGATTTTATCAAGGCTTTTTTTCGAACAAGGTCCTTCATGGTAGGTTCATTCCAAAGATTAAGATGCCTGTGATTCACAGTGACTTGGCCACTTGGATACAGAATGGGTTTGCCCATAGGAGACAGAGTATTGGTGGTCGGGTGTTTTTCTGGCTAGAGGTCGGTGACTAGTGGTATTCCGCAGGGATCCGTATCATCGAATCATATAGTGCAGAAGAGGCCCTTCGGCCCATCCAGTCTGCACCGACACAGTAGAAACCCCTGAACTCCCACCTAATCCCATCTGCCAGCACTTATCCCATCTGCCAGCACTTGGCCCATTGTCCTGAATGTTGTTCCATAATCCATAATGGGACTGGATGAAAACATAGATGAGTGGGTTAGTAAGTTTGCAGATGACACATAAGTGGTGTTGTAGATAATGTAGAATGTTGTCAAAGGATACAGCAGGATATAGATCTGCTGCTGATGTGGACGGAGAAATGGTAGTTGGAGTTTAATCCGGGCAAGTGTGAGGTGCTGCACTTTGGGAGATCAAATATTAAGGGTAAGTATACAGCTAATGGCAGGACCCTGAACAGCACTGATGTACAGAGGGATCTTGGGGTTCAAGTCCATAGCTTCCTGAAAGTGGCCACACAAGTAGATAGGGTGGTAAAGAAGGCATATGGCATGCTTGCCTATCTTGGTCAGTAAGAAGTTTAACAACACCGGTGTTGTTAAACTTCTTACTGTGTTTACCCCAGTCCAACGCCGGCATCTCCACATCATATCTTGGTCAGGGCATTGAGTACAGGAATCAGGATGTCATGTTACAACTTTATCAAACTTTATTTAGGCCGTACTGAGAGTATTGCGTTCAATTCTAGTCACCACGTTACAGGAAGGATGTGGAGGATTTGGAGAAGGTGCAGAAGTGATACTGCCTGGATTGGAGGGTATGAGCTATAGGGAGAGGCTGGACAAAGTAGGGTTGTTTTCTCTGGAGTGGCGGAGGCTGAGAGGGAACCTGATGGAAGTCTATAAAATTGAGAGGCACAGATAGGGTTGACAGTCAGAATGTTTTCCCTAGAGTTGAAATGTCTAATACGAGGGGGCATGCGTTTAAGGTAAAAGGGGGAAAGTTCAAAGGAGATGTGAGGAGCAAGTTTTTTTTACAGGGAGTGTGGGAGGTGTCGAACCCGCTGCCAGGGGTGGTGGCGCAGGCAGATACAATAGGGGCGAGTTTAAGGGGCATTTAGATAACCGCATGAATATGCAAGGAGTAGAGGGATGTGGGCCAAGGGCAGGCAGAAGGGATTCATTTAATTTGGCCTCCTGTGTGGCACAACATCGTGGGCCAAAGGGCCTGTTCCTCAGCTGTACTGTCCCATGCAAAAGGGGAGGGAGTGGGCATGAGAGGGGGTGAGGACGGCTACGAGATGAGGGATGGGGGAAATGAGGGGGAAAGGGGAGTCGACGGGAGCAAGTTGAGAGAAGGAACAAGACAGGAATAGGACAGGGGAGGTGGAGGGAGGACATGATGTGGGAGGCATGAGGTGCAGCGGGAGATGAGAGGGGAGGGAAAAGTGAGGGAGGTGGTGAGGAGCAGAAGGAGAGGGGGAGCTGAGCAGGGTATGGGATTTTGGGGGTGGGGGGGGAGGGGTGTTGGGCCATGTGGGGAGAGATGGGAATGGGATGCTCTCTGTGAACCAATAGATTTAGCTGAATGTACTTTTATCTGTACTCAACTCAGCTGCCCAGTATCTCCACTATCAGTTGAAATGAAATGAAGCATTCAAGGTGAAGCTTTTTCACGGGAAGCTAGAAGTTGCTCTAACTGCCAGCACCTGTTTTTAGCTCTTGTTGTTGACTTCTCAGAGGCGGGTAGCCAAGTGGAAGAAAGTTGTTGATACTTCTGTGACTGTGTCTTCTCCTCGTGACTCAGAAAAATCGCTCATCACTTCCACAACGTTTACAGTAAAATGCTGGATGGAAGAAGGTCACTTGTGTATTTCTAAAATGTTCTTCTTGCAAGTATTATTTTTGAAAGAGCAGACCTGATTCCAGTGAGTTGTGGCCTTGCTCTTTGCTATCTCAGTGGGAGTCATTTTATTTTCTCCTGGAATTGTATTACAGACTTTTTTGAATGACGGGTCAGGCTTCTTGTGTAATGGAACTTTGTTCATGTGCCTTAATGGAAATGGGCAAAACAGTTTAGCCTCCGCTGCTCCTGAGAGAGCAGCTGAGGTTTTGCCCCCAGTGATTTAGTTGCAGAGCTCAGTTGCTAGTAAGCTGAGTAGCAAGATTGTGGGCTCACCTCCTCGGCAGACTGCCACTTCAGTGCAGCTCTCAGGAGGTGTGTCTGCTCTGCCATTTTCAGATTAAAACTGAGGCCCTGTCTTCCAGCTCAGGTAGACAGCAAATGCCACTATTTGAACGTTGAAACAGGAGGAGGCCATTCAGCCCTTCGAGTCAATTCTGCTGTTCATTCAGGTTGCGTCAGACCTGCACTTCAACTCAATTGACCTGTTCTGTATTCCTTGGTATCCTTAAAACACCCATTGTCTCAGCTTCTACGGCCATTTGCGAGTGAGTTCTGATGACCACACTGTGTGGGGGAAAAGTGCTTTCCCTGCTGAAGCAGAGCAGGCAGTTCTCCTCACCTCCTGGCCACCACTGCTCTCTCAATCAATGCAGTCAAATCACTTGTGCCAACTGCAAATACCTGTGCATTTTCCTTGTCGACAACGGCCTAAGTCTACCTGTCATTTTAGATGTTATGACAAGTACAAACTTTGTTTGTACTTTGATTTGACATTGTGGTCAGGAGACATGGAGATAATTTTATTCAATTGAAGAGTGAAGCTTGGATCAGCTGTACTGCCAGATTCTCCCGTTAAGAATGGAAAGATAGGAGTAATGTAGTTCAAATACGTTTTTTTGGCATCAGTGCTGTCTAGTTGAACCTCAGTAAGTTGACCTTCCATATTCCAATTTGTGGGATCTTGCTGCTGCATTTCCTGACATAGACTATCGACTTCGAACCAAATCATGAATACAGGTGCTTAGGGATGTCCTGCAAATGTGAGTAAGATATTACATAGGTACAGTATCTTCCTAATGCCCCTAATCTCCAGTGTGTGCATGAGATTCAGATTTGGCCCTTTTAAAAATTAGATAGAATCATATAATCCTACAGTACAGAAGGAGGCCATTTGGCCCATCGAGTCTGCACCGACCACAATCCCACCCAGGCCCTATTCCTGTAACCCCATGCATTTACCCTAGCTAGTCGCCCTGACACTAAGGGGTAATTTAGCACGGCTAATCCACCTAACCCGCACATCTTTGGACTGTGGGAGGAAACCAGAGCACTTGGAGGAAACCCACGCAGACACAGGGAGAACGTGCAAACTTCACACAGACAGTGACCAGGAATCGAACCCGGGTCCTTGGCACTGTGAGGCAGCAATGCTAACCACTGTGCCACCGTGCTGCCCGTGTTTTGGAAAACATGGCAGTCGAACTTCCTGGGCTGGAACTTTGATCTTGCACTGATCCAAAGCTTAAAAAGCAGAACTTCTCAGCAACCCAGAGTCTGAAATAAAAATTCATGAACATCTTTGGTTGCATTTTGACTGGTTTATGCGAAGCTTTGCCTTGATTCCCAAAAGCATTAGCATTCCAGAGACAGCTGAACTGAGCCACCTTTGAAGTAGGTAAGGTGGTTGACAGTATGTGACAGAAAGGCTGCTCCCATGGGAGTCACCATCATTATACCAGCCGGTAGGGTTAGTCCTCCATTCCGGGAGGACTTTATACGTACCCACATTCACCAGATGGATGTCATCCCAGAATTTTGAACTGAAGCTCTGGTCTTGGTTGAATCAGAAGCGAGTGGGATTTGAACCCTGCATCTTTTGACTGAGAGACTGGAATATGATCACGAAGTCAACAACCTGCTCTGACAGGGAGATAACAGGAGTCATATTCCGTTTGGGGTGGGGATCCAATAAATCTGCAGCGACGCTAAAAATCCCTGAAGCAATCGCTTTACATCAGGAAGCGAGAACTGACCAATTTTGGCCCAGATATGTCTGTTATTCTCCATACAACATGCTCTTTACCTGTGGCTGTTTATAGAATTCCGTTCAATGTATCCTGAGTTTCTTTGTATTGATTCCTTGTGGTGATTACTCTCAGGTGGTGAAGCTATCCTTCAAAAGTTAAAATTTAAAAGTTTATTTCTTAGTCACAAGTAAGGCTTACGTTAACACTGCAATGAAGTTACTGTGAAAATCCCCAAGTCGCCACACTCCAGCGCCTGTTCGGGTCAATGCATCTAACCAGCACGTCTTTCAGACTGTGGGAGGAAACAGGAGGAGGAAACCCACGCAGACACGGGGAAAGCATGCAAGCTCCACACAGACAGTGACCGAAGCCGGGAATCGAACACGGGTCCCTGGCGCGGTGAGGCAACTGTGCTAACCACAGGGGAATTTCACAGTAACTTCATTGCAGTGTTAATGTAAGCCTTACTTGTGACACTAATAAATAAACTTTAACTTTTAACAATGGAACCTGGGGCAGGGTAGGAAGTAAACCTCTGACATAGCCTGTTGAAGCATCTGTGAAGTTGGTTCTCAAGTAACACACTGGTTGGGATTTTAGCTCCCAATGAAACATTGAGCTTGTAAACCAAGTACATAGATTGAAAAAGGGACTTAATTAGCTATATCCCAAATTTTTATACTAAATATATCTGTTAAGTGAAAACCACATGACCTCCTCAGTTTCTTCTATGTAAACCAATGAGCTATGCAGGTAGATAAAGTTTGAATTCAGATTCAGTTTGAATTCGTTGACATTTGCTGAATGTTTTGGAGTAATAATTGATTTTAATTCCCACCTGTATTTTTTGCTGACCAGGAAAGTAAAGTTTATTTATTAGTCACGAGTAAGGCTTGCATTAACGCGGCAATGAAGTTACTGTGAAATTCCCCTAGTCGCCACAGTCCGGTGCCTGTTCGGGTCAATGCACCTAACCAGCACGTCTTTCAGAATGTGGGAGAAAACTGGAGCACCCGGAGGAAACCCACGCAGACATGGGGAGAACGTGCAAACTCTGCACAGACAGTGAGCCAAGCCGGGAATCGAACCCGGATCCCTGGCGCTCTGAGGTAGCAGTGTTAACCACAGTGTTGCCCACACTGCCAGAAGTAAAATGTTAGGGCAATGAGTGCTTCTGTCGGCACGGTGGCACAGTGGTTAGCACTGCTGCCCCACAGCGCCAGGGACCTGGGAGCCAGGGACCTGGGTTTGATTCCTGGCTTGGGTCACTGTCTGTGTGGAGTTTGCACATTCTCTCCTTGTCTGCGTGGGTTTCCTCCGAGTGCTCCGGTTTCCTCCCACAGTCCAAAGATGTGCAGGCTAGGTGGATTGGCCATAATAAATTGCCCCTTAGTGTCAGGGGGACTGGCTCAGGTAAATGCATAGGGTTGTGGGGATAGTGCCTGGGTGGGATTGTGGTTGGTGCAGACTCGATGGGCTGAATGGCCGCCTCCTGTACTGTAGGATTCTATGATCTGCTTCTCCCTAACCGGATTACCGAACTGTCATTCATGCTCTTCAGAGATTTCAAACCCAACCTCGTGGAATTTGTCTTTAATTAGACTTGTTTGTTTCAGTCTCATTTTGCACTCTCGGCTAAATGCAACACGAGGAAGAGGATGTTCACTTTTCAGGCACTGGTATTTTTGGACCCAGGGGAAACTCACGCCCATGTTTGCAAATCTATGGTTCAATGAGTTAAGGTTGTTCCTCTTTCCAGAAGCCTGCAAAACAACGCCTGAACAATCAAAGTTCCTGGGGTTCTGTTGGACACAGTGAATTTACAGTATTTGTGTGTGGGTGCAAAGTTAAACTTTCTTGGTGATGTTTAGTCATTTCTGTGCTTGGATTCCATTATCAAAGCATACAAGAGCCTGGAATTCTTTTGCCTCCCCATTTTCTCTTCGGTTTTTGATTCTTGTGGTGAAGTTCCACAGTTTTGCTCCAGGTCTAATTCTGTCACCATTTAAAAATCCGATGTTCAGGGTGGAGCTATGTGCAATAGCGTAGAATGTATGTTGACTTCATCTTGTTGAAGGTGCTGACTTCAGCTGTATTCTGTGAGGTGTTACCAAACTATCTTCATGTTTCTCTCCTGTGCCCTGTGCAGTCAGTTCAGAATGATATGATTGGCAGTCTCTCACTATGCTTGTTGAGTGGGAAATTTGATCCAGTGACAGTGAAGGAGCAGTGATACATGTCCGAGTCAGGATGGCATGCGACTTGGTTGCCTTTGTCCTATGAGCTGGTGAAGGCCGTGGGTGCGACAGTGCAACCCTTGTTGAGTTACTGCAGTGTATGCTGCATAATACAAATAGCAGTGATGGTAAGCTGGTGACTGGGGTCCTGATCGAGTGGACCGCTTCCTCTGCCTGATTTGTTCTCATTGCTTTGCTGCTACTCATGTGACTGGGTTTCCACTTGCTACCAGTCTGCTCATGGGGCATTTTAGATTCAGCGTTGTTACTTCTCCTCTTGCTTTCCCCTGAGACTGAGTTAAGTTTCGAGACCAGCCCAGCAATTGCTGGACTTGTTCATGTGTGGGGCATAAACATTTAACCAAACTCCCAGTCGTATCGTTTCTCCTGTTTCTTGATGGTCATTTTGTAACTTCCAAATTTGCTGCTACTGTGGCATTTCAACTGCTTAATAGCAGCTAGGAAAATTAAAACCATTTACTTTGTCTTTCCTCCCTATTGGTAAATAAATGCCAAGCTATGCTTTGGTTGTGGAGTTTAAATCAAAGAACAGTACAGCACAGGAACAGTTCCTTCGGCTCTCCAAGCCTGCGCCGATCATGTTGTCCTACCTCGACCAACCGCCTGTATCCCTCTATTCCCCGTCTGTTCATGTGTTTATCCAGATGAGTCTTAAATGTCACTAATATGTCTACCTCAACCACCTCACTTGGCAGTACATTCCAGGCCCCAACCACTCTTTTTAAAAAAAAACCCACCACCGCACATCTCCACTGAACCTTCCCCCCTTTACCTTGAACTTATGCCCCCTTGTAATTGTGGCCAGCGCTTCTGGTGCGCTGCTGAGTCTGCTAAGTTGCCGATCCTTCGGTTGGCTGGCAGCTCTTGGGAGTGGGCAACCATCCTTATAGGGATTGTCACCCAGACAGCAGCCACTAACAAGATGTGGCCCTGTGTCTTGTATTAGCAGGACCCCCCACCACAACAACTAACTCCAGTCCTCAGTATTAGTGGGGTGAAGAGCAGGCCAAAAGAATCTCGAACTTGTTTTTTTTTTCAGGCTTTATTGTTTTAAGGGTACTGGTTGATAGTAGCTCAATAGTGGAGAGTGGACAGACATCTCCATTTGGACCTTGCATTCAGTTACAGACAAAGCCCACCCTTTTTATCTTTGTTCTATCCATGTTAACAGTGGTCATGATGAGGAGATGCCGGCGTTGGACTGGGGTGGGCACAGTAAGAAGTCTCACAACACCAGGTTAAAGTCCAACAGGCATGGAATCATGAGCTTTCGGAGCACTGCTCCTTCATCAGGTGAGTGGAGAGTTGGGTTCACAAACATGGCATATATAGACACACACAATTGCAAGATAATGATTGGTATGCGAGTCTTTACGGATACATTCAGTGTGAGTGGAGAGAGGGATAATCACAGGTTAAAGAGGTGTGATTGTCTCAAACCAGGACAGTTAGTAAGATTTTGCAAGCCCAGGCCTCTTCGGGTAAGCGTTCTCCAAGGCGGCCTTCAAGACACACGGCATTCAGAATGACCGAGCAGAAACTGATAGCCAAGTTCTGCGCACATGAGGACGGCCTCAACCAGGATCTTGGGTTCACCTCACACGACGTGTCACCCCCACCATTTGGCCTGGGCTTGCAAAATCCTACTAACTGTCCTGGCTTAAGACAATTCACACCTCTTTAACCTGTCATTATCCCTCTCTCCACTCGCACAGTCTGTACATGTAAAGACTCGCATTCCAACCATTATCTTGCAGTTGTGTCTCTGTCTCTATGCCGTGTTTGTGAACCCACCTGTCCCCTCACCTGATGAAGGAGCAGTGCTCCAAAAGCTTGTGATTCCAACTAAATCTGTTGGACTTTAACCTGGTGGTGTGAGATTTCTTACTGTGTTAAGTGATGATCAACATCTGATTCCTAGAGTGTGTTAGCTTTTATTAACAGGGGGTTGGAGTTTAAGAGCCGTGGGGTTATGCTGCAACTGTACAGGACCTTGGTGAGACCACATTTGGAATATTGTGTGCAGTTCTGGTCACCTCCCTATAAGAAGGATGTGGAAGTGCTGGAAAGAGTGCAGAGGAGATTTACCAGGATGCTGCCTGGTTTGGAGGGTAGGTCTTATGAGGAAAGGTTGAGGGAGCTAGGGCTGTTCTCTCTGGAGCGGAGGAGGCTGAGGGGAGACTTAATAGAGGTTTATAAAATGATGAAGGGGATAGATAGAGTGAACGTTCAAAGACTATTTCCTCGGGTGGTTGGAGCTATTACAAGGGGGCATAACTTTAGGGTTCGTGGTGGGAGATATAGGAAGGATATCAGAGGTAGGTTCTTTACGCAGAGAGTGGTTGGGGTGTGGAATGGATTGCCTGCAGTGATAGTGGAGTCAGACACTTTAGGAACATTTAAGCGGTTATTGGATAGGCACATGGAGCACACCAGGATGATAGGGAGTGGGATAGTTTGATCTTGGTTTCAGATAAAGCTCGGCACAACATCGTGGGCCGAAGGGCCTGTTCTGTGCTGTACTGTTCTATGTTCTATGTTCTTTTCTTGCATTTTCCCTTTTGAAGAAGAACAGGGTATCATACTGTGTGAAGTACAATTACCCACTGCAGTGAAATCCGTAGACATCATCTTTGCTGCCCAACTGGGCAAAGGATTGCCGAAGGTGATAATGTTTTGGCAGAGACTTTTGATTTAAGCTGATTTCCTGCAGAGGCATCTGAAAATATGTCATTGGGTGTGCCCTGGTAGTCACTATGTTAGTCTCACCAATTTTTACAGATGCACCATAGACAGCATTCTTTCTGGTTGTATTACAGCTTGGTTTGGCTCCTGCTCTGCCCAAGACCGCAAGAAACTACAAAAGGTCATGAATGTAGCCCAATCCATCATGCAAACCAGCCTCTGTCTACACTTCCCGCTGCCTCGGCAAAGCAGCCAGCATAATTAAGGACCCCACGCACCCCAGACATTCTCTCTTCCACTTTCTTCCGTTGGGAAAAAGTTCCAAAAGTCTGAGGTCAAGTACCAACTGACACAACAGCTTCTTCCCTGCTGCCATCAGACTTTTGAATAGACCTACCTTGCATTAAGTTGATCTTTCTCTACATGCTAGCTATGACTGTAACACTACATTCTGCACTGTCTCGTTTCCTTCTCTATGAATGGCATGCTCTGTCTGTATAGCGCGCAAGAAACAATACTTTTCACTATAATACATGTGACAATAATAAATCAAATCAAACTATGTTAACTTTATTACAGGAGATGTCTGGGAGCACATTGCTGATTTGAAATTGTAACTTTTTCACTTGATAGTGAATGTCCTCATTCAAATCCACTCATATCCTGTCATCAATGTAGCTTTGATGGTGTGCAAATAAAGTCTTTGTGGGATATTTTGAGTAGTTTCTAACTGGTGCTTTGTTAGCTCAGACAGCGGGACAGCAGCTATTTTCAACTGGCTCCCTTTGGGGTGGCATGATGGCACAGTGGTTAGCACTGCTGCCTCACAGCGCCAGGGACCTGGGTTCAATTCCAGCCTTGGGTGACTGTCTGTGTGGAGTTTGCACGTTCTCCCCGTGTCTGCGTGGGTTTCCTCCGGGTGCTCCGGTTTCCTCCCACAGTCTGAAAACGTGCTCGTTAGGTTGATTGACCATGCTAAATTGACCCTTAGTGTCAGGGGGAATAGCAGGGTAAATATGTGGGGATATAGCCAGGGAGGGATTGTTGTTGATGGAGGCTCAATGGGCTGAATGGCCAAATTCTGCACTGTAGGGATTCTATTCCTTTCTGTAAGGATATCCTTTTGCAAAAGGATATATTGGCCTTGGAGGGAGTGCAGAGAAGGTTCACCAGGTTGATACCGGAGATGAGGGGTGTAGCTTATGAGGAGAGATTAAACAGATTGGGTCTGTACTCGGAGTTTAGAAGGATGAGGGGTGATCTTATAGAGACATATAAGATAATGAAGGGGCTGGATAGGGTAGAGGTGGAGAGATTCTTTCCACTTAGAAGGGAAACCAGAACTAGAGGGCACAGCCTCAAAATAAGGGGGGGCCGGTTCAGAACAGAGTTGAGGGGGAACTTCTTCTCTCAGAGGGTAGTGAATCTCTGGAATTCTCTGCCCATTGAAGTGGTGGAGGCTTCTTTGTTGAATATGTTTAAATCACGGGTAGATAGTTTTCTGATCGATAAGGGAATTAGGGGTTATGGGGAGCAGGCGGGTAAGTGGAACTGATTAGCTTCAGATCACCCATGATCTTGTTGAATGGCGGGGCAGGCTCGAAGGGCCAGATGGCCTGCTCCTGCTCCTATTTCTTATGTTCTTATGTATATTCCCCTGTGTTGATTCCAGTCTTTTATCTGGGTGTTGGAATTGTAAATTAACAATGATTCTGTAAGCAGGTTAAGGCACAGATTTAGCGCTCTAAATGTGTGGAGGTGACCCTTGGGCACATTCCAGAATTCCGAGCAAAGGAATACCGTTGTGAACATGGCCTTTATGGTCACTGCATTTCCTGAAGCTCAAACAGTTTTGGTGGTGAAATCCAGTCTTAAGATACCTTGATTTTGTGAGTGTGTTTTTGTTTTGTGCTCCTCTGTCAGGTGTTGACTTGCTGAGAGTTAGGTACATGGGAGCACAATACCCTCTGGCACCATACCCAAGTGGCCATTGTTCATGAACCTTGACCTTGAGAGGTGGCGGCATAGCTCAGTGGTAGAGTGTGTGCTTGGCAGCATGAGGGCCAGGGTTCGAATCTCGGTGTCCCCACCCCAATTTGTTCACTAGATTGATCCCAGAGATGAGGGGTTTGTTGAATGAAGAGAGATGGAACAGTTTAGGCCTGGAATTTAGAAGAATGAGGGGAGATTAAACTGAGGTATTCAAGATGATAAAAGATATGGATAAAGTAGACATGGAGTGGATGCTTCCGCTGATGGGGCATTCTCGGACGAGAGGTCATCGCCTTAGGATAAGGGGTAGCAAATTTAAAGCAGACTTGAGGAGAAACTCCTTCTCCCAAAGGATTGTGAATCTGTGGAATGCTGGAACAATGAGTAAATTTAAGGAGGAGTTAGATTTTTAATTGGTATTGGGTTGAAAGGTTGTGGGGAGGAGGCAGGAAAATGGGGGTGAGGAGCATATCATCCATGATCAAATGGCGGAGTGGGCTCAATGGGCCGAATGGTATAATTCTGCTCCTGGATCTTATGAATTTATGAACTTGATGTTGAGTGTTGGCAGATTACTGTCGGTCCTAAACAGGGCCCCGCGATGTTCTATTTTTGATGTAAATACACAAAAAATGAGAGAGGAACCCAAATCCAGTAAGTGTTTGGAAAATTAGAACATTAGCAGTTTAGTTTATTTGTTTCTTTTACTCGATGAACGTATGAAGAGAAATCAAAGTAATGCTCTTATCTTTTCTTTCCTAGAACAATTCGTGTGTGGATTAAGAGAGACAGTGGTCAGTACTGGCCAAGCGTTTACCACTCAATGGCATGTAAGTGCATTATGCATGTTAAGGAGAGATACTCGGTCCGCGGACTAATCACCACGAAATAAGAATGAAAGGAATGCTTTCAGGAAAGTTCAAAACCCTATTTGTGACAGATCCTAATATCAAAATTGAATTATAACCTTGGCTCTCAAGTGTTTTATAAACAGCTGGAGCTGTTGTTCCACCCTGACTGTAATTTTTCAACCCCCCCCGGTAAAGTGCGGAGATAAGTTAATACACCTGTGACTGTCTAAAGCTTGAGAATAACTTGGGTGGCACGTTGGCACAGTGGTTAACACTGCTGCCTCACAGCTCCAGGGACCTGAGTTCGATTCCCGGCTTGGGGTCTTTGTGGAGTTTGCACGTTCTCCCCCCATGTCTGCGTGGGTTTCCTCCGGGTGCTCCGGTTTCTTCCCACAGCCTGAAAGACGTGCTGGTTAGGGTGCATTGACCCGAACAGGCGCCGGAGTGTGGCGACGAGGAGAATTTCATAGTAACCTCATTGCAGTGTTAATGTAAGCCTTACTTGTGACTAATAAATAAACTTTAACTTTAAAACTTTACTTTATTTGATTTGTTAAAAGTCTAAACTAGCAGCAGCAAGTTGTACTATTCTTTGATCATGACGGTTGCCTGATATTAAAAACAAGTTCACAGCCGTCACTTGTGTGGGCTTCTTGGTGCTTGTTTCCGTGAGAATCACACTGTTAAAATGTAGGCATCGCTACCTACCCAAGGCTTGCCACCATTTCTTGAGCAAGAAAACACTTGACCTCTGTCAATCTCTTTCTTGTATTGTTCGCTGGAAAACATCTTAAGAGTGGCTTAGATTTCCTCGAGCTCCATTTTGTTCTTCCTCTACTCCAGTTCATTTCCTTCATAAGAAACACCACCTCCTTTTGCAACCTTGCCAATCTATCCCTAGCTTCTGGCCACCTGACTTCTACTCCTGGGGGAGGGTCAGTGCTCATTGACTGTTAATAGGTTCTTGGTTTCAAAGCTGCCATCATCGACCTCTTAAAAATCATAATCACTCACAGATCGTAAACCCCATAAGCCCATCATACCAGTGTCTACTTTTTGAAACAGCTATCCAATTCGTCCCTCTTCACTTTCACCCCTCTTCCCCCCTCCTATCAATCCACCGGTGCCTCTTTTCTCCTCATAGCTTCTAGACCATGTTGTAGAATGGATCCTCTGGAGATTCAAGTACAAGTTAATGGGCAACTGTTAACCTGTGTATATATTGTGAGTAAGTCATCTGGTTGTGTCTAAAAAGATGTCGGAATTGCTGACTGTGTGACCTCCTGGAGACGGAGCATTATCAGACATACCATGTTACCGCTGGATACAATGTGGTACGGTAGCCGAGAGGCTGAATAATTTATTTCCCCTTGGTATCCCTGAGATGTCTAATCATGGTCAGCAACTTATTCCCAAAAACGAGTACTTCACAGCGAGGTGCTGTGATGGATTAAACCTTCAGTATTTCTCGACTTTTGGCTGTTTGACCCTTCTCGTACCGGCAGGATTGAGCACTCTCTGATTTGTGGCATGAATTCTAAATCAAAAGGAAATTAAAACAAGTGATCTGTCTTTGCCGGCAGTGTAGCCTGAACATGAAATATGATATTGTTAACTGATCAAACATATTCCAGGGTTCCTTCAGTGTGGTCTTCCAGACACCAGATTGAAAGTTGCATTGAAGCCTTAAAGTTTAGTCTCAGGTTAGTTCATTCCTTTTCTTTTTAGCGATTTGTTTTTGGTGCATGAGGGCAGCCATGCTCTGCTCCAGTGTCTTTTGCAGTGGGTAGTATGCAAGTTCAGGATAGTGAATTTTTGATTCAACTCCCCACCATCTGATTGTGTAGGGGAGGTAATCTAGTGCAGAGTAAGGACATGGCAAAGGTGCACTGAAAGATTGTGAAGGAAATCTAGGGTTCTTGGTGGCACAGTGGTTAGCACTGCTGCCTCACAGCACCAGGGATCCGGGTTCGATTCCCAGCTTGGGTCACTGCCTGTGTGTAGTTTGCACATTCTCCCCGTGTCTGCGTGGGTTTCCTCCGGGTGCTCCGGTTCCCTCCCACAGTCCAAAGATGTGCAGGTTAAATGAATTGGCCATGCCAAATTCTCCCTCAGTGCACCCGAGCAGGTGCCGGAGTGTGGCGACTAGGGGATTTTCACAGTAACTTCATTGCAGTGTTAATGTAAGACTACTTGTGACTGATAAATGAATTTTTACTTTACTTTACTGCTATCTAGTGACATGCAGAGCAATGGGCATGTGAATGATTTTGGGTGAACACAGGAGACTCTTGCTTTTAATTCCACCCATTTTTAAGTAATATGCTGATACGTCAAGGAGTGCTTCATGGAAGCAGGAAAAAAGGAACTTGTGGCCTGGTGCAGGATAAAAGTTTCTCCACTGGTTTCTTAGACCATAAAACAAAGGAGCAGAAGTGGATCATTTGGCCCGTCGAGCCTGATCAGCCACCATTCAATATGATCATGACTGATCTGGTATGATAATCCTCAACTCCATTTTCCTGCCTCGTCCCTTAACCCATGATTCCCTTCCTGATGAAATAGAATCCCTACGGTACAGAAGGAGGCCATTCGGCTGATCAAGTCTGTACCAATCACAATCAATAATCTTGGGTACTGGTTCAAATACTTGTACAGGTAACCTCCATGTTGCAATACTTGTGTCGAAGCTCAGGTTGCACGTGTAACTTGGTACTTGGCCTAGTTTGGGATTTTTAACTTGTGGATTTTACAATGTGGTTGAGGTGGATAGAAAGCTGGTTAGCAGACAGGCAGCAAAGAGCTGGAAAACATGGGTATTTTTCCAATTGGCAGGCAGTGACTCGTGGGGTACTGCAGGGCTCTGCTAGGACCCCAACTGTTCACGTTAATAATGATATAAAAGAAGGAACTGAATGTATTATCTCCAAACTTGCAGATGATACAAAGTTGGATGGAAGGGTGAGCTGTGAGGAGGATGCAGAGATGCTTCAGTGTGATTTAGACAGGCTGAGTGAGTGCGCTTATGTATGGTTGATGCAGTATTAAGTGGATTAGTGTGAGGTTATCTACTTTGATCGCAAAAATAGGAAGGCAGATTATTATTTGAATGGGTGTAAATTGAGAGAGGTGGATACTCAGCGAGACCTTGGTGTCCTCGTGCATCAGTCGCTGGAAAATGCACAGGTACAGCAGACAGTAAGGAAAGCAAATAGAACATAGAACATTACAGCGCAGTACAGGCCCTTCGGCCCTCGATGTTGCGCCGACCAGTGGTACCAATCTAAAGACCATCTAACCTACACTATTCCAATATCATCCATATGTTTATCCAATAACCACTTGAACGCTCTCAAAGTTGACGAGTCCACCACTGCTGCAGGCAGGGCATTCCACGCCCTTACTACTCTCTGAGTAAAGAACCTACCTCTAACATCTGTCCTATATCTCTCACCCCTCAATTTAAAGCTATGTCCCCTCGTGCTAGCCAACACCATCCGAGGAAAAAGACTCTCATTATCCACCCTATCTAATCCTCTGATCATCTTGTATGCCTCTATTAAGTCACCTCTTAACCTTCTTCTCTCTAACGAAAACAACCTCAAGCCCCTCAGCCTTTCCTCATACGATTTTCCCACCATACCAGGTAACATCCTGGTAAACCTCCTCTGCACCCTTTCCAACACTTCCACATCTTTCCTATAATACGGCGACCAGAACTGTATGCAATACTCCAAATGCGGCCGCACCAGAGTTTTGTACAGTTGCAGCATGACCTCCTGGCTCCGAAACTCAATCCCTCTACCAATAAAAGCTAACACACCGTACGCCTTCTTAACAACCCTATCAACCTGGGTGCCAACTTTCAGGGATCTATGCACATGGACACCCAGATCCCTCTGTTCATCCACACTACCAAGTATCTTACCATTAGCCCAGTACTCTGTATTCCTGTTACAGGAATGGTATGTTGGCCTTCATGGTGAGAGGATTTAAGTACAGAAATAGGGATGTTTTACTGCAATTATATAGGGCGTTGGTGAGGCCACACCTAGAATAGTGTGCGCTGTTTTGGTGTGCTTATCAGAGGAAAGCTGTCCTTTCTATATTTAAATTAAATCAGATTTGATAAACCTGTTCTCAATGTGTTTTGGCCATGTTTAGTATTGTGAGCCCGTTATAAGAAATCCATTAAATCCATACATGGGGGAATGATAGTTATGATTGTTTTTTTTACTGAAACAGCGAATACTCAGGATGGTTGAAAAAATTGTTTTGCAAATTTTAAGGGAAAACTTACCTGGAGTGTTATAAGCAGTTTTGGTGTCCTTATGAGGAAGGATGTCCTTGCTATTGAGGGACTACAGCGAAGGTTTACCAGGCTGACTCCTGGGGTGGCAGGTCTGTCCCATGAGGAGAGACCATGTCGGTTAGGATTATATTTACTGAAGCTTAGTGAGAAGGGATCTCATAGAAACTTATAAAATTCTAACAGGGTTAGACGGGGTAGATTCAGAAAGAATGTTCCTGATGTGGTGGAGTCCAGAACTAGGGGTCATAGTTTGAGGATAAGGGGTAAACCTTTTAGGACTAAGGTGAGGAAAAATTTCTTCAACCACAGTGATGAATCCTTGGAATTTTCTACAACAGGAAGTAATTGAGGCCAAAATGTGTGATTTCATGAAGCAATTAAATACAGCTCTAGGGGCTAAAGGGATGTGGGGGGGAGAGGGGGTGGGATCTGGGTATTGAATTTAAACTTAAAGTTTATTTATTAGTCACAGGTAGGCTTATATTCACACTGCAATGAAGTTACTGTGAAACTCCGCCACACTCCGGCGCCTGTTCGGGTCAATGTACCCTAACCAGCACGTCTTTCAGACTGTGGGAGGAAACTGGAGCACCCAGAGGAAACCCACACAGACACTGGGAGAACGTGCAAACTCCACACAGACAGTGACCCAACCCGGGAATCGAACCTGGGTCCCTGGCGCTGTGAGGCAGCAGTGCTAACCACTGTGCTGCCCACCATGCCATTCTTTACAGCCATTTGATGAAAGCACGGTGGCTCAGTGGTTAGCACTGCTGCCTCACAGCGCCAGGGACCCGGATTCGATTGCCGGCTTGGGTCACTGTGTGGAGTTTGCACGTTCTCCCCGTGTCTGCGTGGATTTCCTCCGGGTGCTCCGGTTTCTTCCCACAGTCTGAAAGACGTGCTGGTTAGGTACATTGACCTGAACAGGCGCCGGACTGTGGCGACTCGGGGAATTTCACAGTAACTTCATTGCAGTGTTAATGTAAGCCTTGTGACTAATAAACTTTAAGTAGCAGGGCTGTCATTCCACAGGTTCAGATGCTGGGGTACTAAGGGCATTCCAATATTTATCTATTACAGTGCTCAGTAAACATTGACAAAAAAAGGACCAAAGGAAAAATAAGCGTCTGGGGAGACTGGAATTTTTCTTTTGCAAAGGTTGCTGCTTCTAATTTCTGTTGAGTTGTCTCCACTCCCTTTGCCAGAAATGTGGGTGCGAGTTTTTTGGTCAAGAATGGAACTGTGCCCACTGGATGAACTCCTTTGAACAGGCCATGGACACTTGCCGCTCAGGCGAAGAATGGCTGGTTGGGTCAGGTGCTGTTATTGTCCAGAACAATCTCCTACACAGGAATAACCAGCCTGAGGATAGAATGTATGAACAGAAGAAGTTCACAGGAAGAATTCACAGGGGGGGAAATGTGCATGCCATGTCTCCAACTTTCTTTGTTCTTCTCATGAAATGCTGAATCAGAAAAGCAGCTTTATATTAGGTGTTATTATTACATAGAAACCCTACAGTGCAGTAGGAGGTCATTCAGCCCATCGAGTCTGCGCCCACAAAAATCCCACGTAGGCCTTATCCCCACACATTTATCCCACTGATCCCTCTAACCTACACATCCCAGGTCACTAAGGGGCAATTTAGCATGGCCAATCAACCTAAGCCGCACATCTTTGGACTGTGGGAGGACACCGGAGCACCCGGGGGAAACCCACGCAGACACGGGGAGAATGTGCGAACTCCACACAGACGGTGACCCAAGCCTGGAATCGAACCCAGGTCCTTGGAGTCTGTGAGGCAGCAGTGCTAACCACTGTGCCACTATGTTAGGAGCTCTGACAAAGAGTCATCCCAGACACAACATTAGCTCTTATTTTTTGAGTCATCCAGACTCGAAATGTTAGGTCTATTCTCTCTCCACAGACGCTGTCAGACCTGCTGAGATTTTCCAACTCTTCCGGTTTTTGTTGCAGATTCCAGCATCTGCAGTATTTTGCTTTTATCCATTTTAGATGGGCCTTTGATTATGTGCAGAGGAAAATATGATTCATAACTCATCTGATTTGTCAGCTGAGTATCGCAGTGTGGTTCCCAAGTATGAGTATGGTCTAGTCAGTGAGTTGTGAAGGAAAAAGAAGGGAGGAGAATGAGAAGAAAATAATTGAGTGAAATACTCTGCTTCTGCACTGAACTGAAAAGGCAGTATTAATTTTCTTCTCTCAGTAGAAACTTGCTTGTTTTATGAACTTGGGAAATATTGGTAGCACAGTGGTTAGCACTGCTGCCTCACAGCGCCAGGGACCCGGGTTCAATTCCTGGCTTGGGCCACTGTCTGTGTGGAGTTTGCACGTTCTCCCCATGCCTGCGTGGGTTTCCTCCGGGTGCACCGGTTTCCTCCCACAGTCCAAAGCTGTGCGGGTCAGGTTGATTGGCCATGCTAAATTGCCCCTTAGTTTCAGGGGGATTAGCGGCATAAATAGAGGTTTTCAGGGATAGAGCCTGGGAGAGATTGTGGTTGGGGCAGGCTCGATGGGCCAAATGGCCTCCTCCTGCACTGCAGGCATTCTCTGATATATACAGTGAAGTTCATGCACGGAGCATCACTGACCTGTCTCCCACTGCTGGTGTGTCAGTCGATGAAGAAAGCAATGATCTCTGCTGTCTTTACTCGGTGTAAATGTTTGTGCAGTGAGCCCCCACAGACGACGATTGATTTTTATAACGGCTGACTGGGGCTTTGCAGCAACTGAAATTTGTACAATTGCTATAGCTCACCTCTAATAGTATGAGACTGATCTTTCCAAGTGGCTGCAGTAACAGCCCAGAGTAAAATTTGCCTATTTTGTGCTAACCTTTTGATGTTGCCCTTCCGATTGCTCATGGCAGACGTGCAGTCCAAAACAAGTCTGTTGGGTGAAATCCAAGGCTCAGATTTCCTGCAAGAGGTGTCAGTTTAAGGAATGGCTTACTGTGCTCTTTAGAGGCTTCAGGTAGGCTTGGAAGAATAGCTCCTTTTTAAAGGGTCAGGTTTCTATTTGGCTAAATTTCTATTTGTGGGCGGCACGGTGGCACAGTGGTTAGCACTGCTGCCCCACAGCGCCAGGGACCCGGGTTCTATTCCCGGCTTGGGTCACTGTCTGTGCGGAGTTTGCACATTCTCCCCGTGTCTGCGTGGGTTTCCTCCGGGTGCTCCGGTTTCCTCCCACATTCTGAAAGACGTGCTGGTTAGGTGGATTGACCCGAACAGGCGCCGGACTGTGGCGACCAGGGGAATTTAACTTCATTGCAGTGTTAATGTAAACCTTACTTGTGACTTATAAATAAGCTTTAACTTTTAATTAAAAGTTTCACGAAATAAATCACATCTATTCAACCACTTTGAACACTGGTGAAGGCGACAGGAGTAGATAAATCTGAGCTGTTTTTTGTCTGGTGCAATAATGGGATATTTTGTTTATTCAGAAGAGGCCCTCGGTGCTCACCCCTGTTTCTATGTCCCAAACAACAAAGGTTATCGATGTGCCTTCACTGCCACTACAGTTACATTTGTATTTTGGTTATGTAAATTCCTGTGCTACATTTACCCAACTCTTAATTTGGCCTCTGGTGCAGCAACCACTTCTGAGCTTTTAAGCCTCGGGGGCCAGGGACTGTACACCGAGGCATTCCTGGACTTGTAGATTTAATGGACTTGCGTTGCAACATGCTTGAAATGTCTTTGTGGGTGGAGGCATGTGATGAAGTGATCTTTATAATGTTGTTTGTGGCAGGGTTTGGGGAGACTGGCCACAATGTTTAAAATATGGGAGTTTGCAGCTAAGCGAGAGTGAGAAATCAACTAACCGTTTGCTGCAGCTAATGTGTCACATAATTATGCATGTTCTCTGATCGATAAGGGAATTAAGGGATATGGGGATCAGGCGGGTAAGTGGAACTGATTCGCCTCAGATCAGCCATGATCTTGTTGAATGGCGGGGCAGGCCCGAGGGGCTAGATGGCCTACTCCTGCTCCTATTTCTTATGTTATAGAGTCATAGAGATTTACAGCATGGAAACAGGCCCTTTGGCCCAACTTGTCCATGCCCACCCTTTTTTTTGAACCCCGAAGCTCGTCCCAATTACCCACATTTGGCCCATATCCCTCTATACCCATCTCGCCCATGTAGCTGTCTAAATACTTTTTAAAAGACAAAATTGTACCCGCCTCTACTACTACCTCTGGCAGCTTGTTCCAGACACTCACCACCCTCTGTATGAAAAAATTGCCCCTCTGGACCCTTTTGTATCTCTCCCCTCTCACCTTAAACCTATGTCCTCTAGTTTTAGACTCCCCTACCTTTTGGGAGAAGATATTGACTATCTTGCTGATCTATGCCCCTCATTATTTTAAAGACCTCTATGAGGTCACCCCTCAGCCTCCTACACTACAGGGAAGAAAGTCCCAGTCTATCCAGCCTCTCCTTAAAAGCCCAAACCATCAAATTCTTCTTTTGGAAGAAGATGAATTGCCAACTGTTTAACATGACCTAAAAGTTATTGTATTATCCAATTTTATTTCAAGTCAAACATCTGAAAAGGAAATTTGTAGAATTTTTATTGGATATTATGGAACAGTGCTGTATTGAAAAGTGGGCAAGCTTAAAGTATGAATTAACGCAGTGGTTTTTGACATGTTCAGAATATTCATGTCGACCTATCCAGCATTACAGTGAACATTTTCCTTTACAGCTTCATGTTCATGCATGTCCTTCAACCCAGAAACGAGGAGGCTCTCAGTAGGACTGGACAATGGTACAGTCTCCGTGAGTACCTGACTATAGAGGACATTCTTGTAAATGGCTGTCAACAAGTGTCTCATCTATCTTTGGTGTTTCTAGCATCTTTTTAAGTATCATCTTCCTTGTTCGCTTAATGCCCAGGAAGAAATACTCTTGGGCAACAACCCAAGGGGTGAGAGTTGGAGGTGTTGCAGACAAAATCAGAGTAATAGAAGCATTTCTCTTCTCGGACAGTGTGCTGCCCTTTCCCAGCTTAATATTTACCTTTATTGATGAATATCATCACTGCCATTTGGCAGCACAGGAGGGGTGGTCGAAGAAGGATGCTTGAAGTGGTTTGAACTGAAATCTGCTTTTCCCTGCCGCGATATGGCATGCTTTTATCCCTTGGCATAATCAAGGAAGGTATTATGCAGTGAAATTCACAAATCATTTTGGCTGAGGGTTTCGAGGGTTCCCCATTGGGTAGGAAAATCAAAGATTTAATTTTGCTGTGATGTATTCCCAGCAAGTCTAGGTTTTGCCTTCGTTCTAAAAGGAAGTTTAAGACACATTTTGCTGCATAGCTTTTCAAGACAGTTAGACAACTGATGTACCTGAAGAATGCAGGTGTCTGCACTTGGAGACCCACAGGGAAGAAAATACCTTATGGGTCACAATAGGTTGCGTCAAATACTAGTGCCAAGATTAGTCCGACAGCTGCCAGAACTTCCCCCTTATGCTTCATAACAGAAGAAATCCACAGTATTATTGGATGTCTGACCATGGGCAACAGTAACAAGTTACTGAAGCATTTCAGAATATTTTTAGAAGTTGGAGCAGGAGAGGATGCATTTTCAGGGAAATGGGCCCCCAACCAAAAACAGCGACAGAGTCCTGCGTGGCGAGGAATTGTAGCTGTAAGACAGAGACTGAGGGTTCTCATGTTGCCAGCAAGAGACTGGGTATGGGTTTGTGGAAGGATTCCAGGGCAGGAAAGCACAAGGGGCACTCGTGTGTGAGGCAAACCAAGAATAAGACGCACTGGCATTGTTGTTTCAATAACAATTATAGGCAAATATTGGAATTTTTGAAAGCAACTCGGACGCAGGGCTAAAGCCCATCTGAGGAGGGAGGCTTGTGCAACAGAAATTTGGACACATTTGTGCAGAAACCTCTCTAACTGTGCTGCCTGGTGAAGCACCGAGTAGATTATGGAGAAAAGAGACTTGAGGAAGCTTTTGAAGATAAGAAAGGTAGTGAACAGCAGAGGTGCTAGAGGAGTAAGATGATGGCTGAAGTGCTGTGAAGGATAGAAAATGGATAAGTCAGTGTTGGATTGAGTAGATCAGTGTATTTAGAACCATCAAGGAACAAAGCAATCTCTACAGTATTCATTAATATTCACTTCTGAAGTTGGGGGGTGGAGATGATGCTGTCGCGCGAATGTCACTGGCCTGTCATCCAGAGGCCCAGGCTAATACCCTGGGGACACGGGTTCAAATCCCACTAAGGCAGCTGGTGAATTAGATCTGTTAATAAATCTGGAATTGAAAACTAGTCTCCATAACGGTGGCCATGGATCTGTCATCGATCGATTGTTGTAAAAACCCATCTAGTCCTTTTTTAGGGAAAGAAATCTGCCATCCTTGCGTGGTCTGGCCCACATGTGACTCCAGACCCACAGCAATGTGATTGACTTGTGAACAGCCCTCTGCAATGGCCGAACATGGGAAATTTCATGGGAAATTAGGGATAGGTAACAAATGCGAGCTAGCCTTGCCAGTGTTGCCCGCATCGCACAAAAGAATAAAAAGTTTTAAAAGATTGGATACGAGTACCTGAATGAACATTTGGGTAAGAAGAGCAGGTCCTCAGCTGATCTTAGATAAACAAGATTGTCTCTCCAGTGCTAAGTGATTGCTAAATGATTGCCTTGTGTGGACTCTAAGGCTATTTGTTTTAAGCCATGGCCTGCTCTTTGGCAATAATCCAGCAGACTGTAGAAATTGGATGCTTTCAGTAACAATTTCTTCCAGACTAGTTGACCCTTTATAGAATTAATAGTTCTAGTTGGAGGCTTTGGTAGTGCATCGAAGGTCAAGCACTGCATTATGGGAACACACCTGCACCGTTCCATGGAAATCTTTAAAGGGAGGCAGAGATATCAGCGGATAATCTGTCAAGCATGTTAAACATGCACCCAGAATTCACATTGGAAGTTTATTTTGGGTTGAGTTTGTTTGCTTTGGAACTTGTTTAGGGCGTGAATTCACTGGTGTGGCACTATTGAATCGATTAATTATTTTCTCTGGTCCCGAATGGAAAATCTTACCAGAGTTGAGAGTCAGTCATCACCTTAAATAACAGAAGTGTGCTGAATTGGGAAAATTGATCTGGAGAGGTGGTATTGCAATGACAGTGGTTGTTGCAGCCCCCCCCTTGCCGCCTTTTATCTCTGCTGCTGGTAAGGCTACAGTCTTACGCTGAGCGCAGAAAATGTGCCAAAAAGGTTCACTTGTTATCGGTACCCACTTCAATCAGAAAAAGTGAATAACCAAATCCAGGGAAAGTTAAGTATTAGTGACTTGCAGTACCACCAGTTACACTGTCCCACTTTATTGCAGATAGCTGCCTATATCGACTCGATGGTGTTAACCAATTGCAGTTACCGTAGACATCAATTATAAAGGCACTTCTTGAAAGAATCTGGGGAAAAGATGGCAAAGGCACGATTACACATTTAATACTGCTTTGTTAAGAAGATGTGGTGCCACGAGGGGGATGGAACATGTCGATAAACTAGAGCAGCTAACTTAACATCAGTAGTGGGGGGAAAAAATGGAATTCAAGAAAATAGAAAAACATTTCTATCCAAAAAAAGATAATGAATTGTCCACTTGGATTTCAAAAGTGGATGTCTTCCTCGGTCAATCACTTTTTGAATTCTTTGAAGAGGGAATGGAAAAAATAGACAACGGTGATGTACTAAATGAGAAGATATCTAGATTTCCCAAAAACCTTCAAGCGCATAACAGCAATGAGAAAGGTCAGAGCATGAGGAGTCAGGGGACCATTGGCAGAATGGACAGCTGGCATGCTGCAAGACAGAGGAGTACAGGAGTAGCTGTTCAGCAGATGATAGATCTCTACAAGGATCAGTGCTGGGAAGACTCAACGCAACTTCTAAATTGGCAGATGACACCAAATAGGGGGGCATGATCAACACCGGAGAATTGAAGCAAGTTGCAAGAATGGCTGTATAATTGGCATATTAGTTTCAGCATAAATGTGAGTTATGTCATTTTGGTAAGAAAAACAATGATTTCATAGAATCCTACAGTGCAGAAGGAGGCCATTCAGCCCCTCGAGTCTGCACCGACCACAATCCCACCCCGGCCCTAGCACCAGGGATTTACCCTAGCTAGTTCCCCTGACACTAAGGGGCAATCTAGCACGGCTAATCCACCTAACCCACACATCTTTCAGAGAGGAAACCGGAGCACCCGGAGGAAACCCACGCAGACACGGGGAGAATGTGCAAACTCCACACAGACAGTGACCCAAGCCGGGAATCGAACCCGGGTCCCTGGCACTGTGAGGCAGCAGTGCTAACCACTGTGCCGCCCACAGGCCACACGAGATCACATCATACTTAGAAAAAGAAAACCTTGTTCCAACTTTTACTTCCTCCAGTCAAGTTTGAACATCATCTCAGCGCTCCGCCGAGAAGACTACTCTCGACAGGGCCAATCTCAGGACCTCACTAAACCATTCCAATCGGTAGCAGCGACAAACTGTGTACACAAAGAGCAGGGACTTGATCAATTTATGACCCACACTTAGTGGGAATAAGTAACCTAAATAGAATAAAGAAGCAAAGGGATCTGGGAATACAAGTACACAAATGACTAAAAATTTGATTTATTATTGTTACACGTATTAGTATACAGTAAGAAGTATTTCTTGCCTGCCAGGCATACCGTTCATAGAGAACGCAAGGAGAGAGTGCAGAAACCATAGAAACCCTACGGTGCAGAAGGAGGCCATTCGACCCACCGAGTCTGCACCGACAACAGTCCCACCCAGAATGTAATGTTACAGTCATAGCTCAGGTGTAGAGAAAGATCATCTCAGTGCTGCACATTAATAAGGTCATAAAATCAAATCAAACACAGGATCTAGATCTGGGGTGCAGAATTAAAAAGCAGGGAAGTTATACATAACCTCATTGAACCTTGGTGAGACCACAATTGGAGTACTGTGTGCATTTCTGGTCATATTATACAGGTGTTATAAAGGATATGCGAATGTGCAAAAAAAGTTTCCAAAATAATTGAGGTTATGGCTATCCTAAAAGGGTAGAATGGCTGGCTCTCGTTCTGTGTTCACACAATGTTTCCACACGTGGTGAATTGGAAAACTAGAGGTCATCAAGATAAGATATTCACCAAGCAGTCAAATAAGGAATTCAGAAGAAACATCGTTAGTCCTCAGAGTGGTGAGAATGTGGATCTTGCTACCACAGGGAGTCAGTGATTAATAGTATAGATGCGTTTAAGGGGATGTTGGATAAGGAAATAAGAGGTTATGTTGACAGAGGAGCTGAGAAAGTGGCTCATTTAGAGTAGAAACACTGTCATGAACTGGTTGAGGAGAATGCCCTTATTCTGGGCTGCAATATTCTACGTAATACTATGTAAACTGCATTTAATGGGCTGCCCATTTGGAATAATTCCTGATTGCCTGCCTTCAAGTCCATGCTCTCCATGGTTTTGAGCCCTTCTTGCTGGCTGCAGAGCTGGATACATTCCGGCTTTGTTTTAGCTCTGAACGAGGTTTTGTCCTTATCCAGTAATTTAGAAGTAATAACGGAGTGAGTTGACACATTCCGGATTCAGTTGGATGCGGGAGCACTCACGACTTGTTTAACTTGCTCTCCAACAGACACCTGATGGTTCCAGGGCATGATTCATAGTTGTTTCCAGCACAGAAGGGGGTCATTCGGTCCATCAAGTCCACATTGGTCAACAAAGATCTGACTACACTAATCCCATTTTGCAGCACTTGGCCCATAGTCCTAGAACAAAGAACAATACAGCACAGGAACAGGCCCTTCGGCCCTCCAAGCCCGCGCCGCTCCCTGGTCCAGGATTGAATCCTGAATCCAGGATCCCCGCCCAATTTTCCAGCCTATCTACATCCTAATATCCTATCCACCGAGCTGTCCCTCACAGCTACGATGCTTTGTTCATCACAACCTATTAACTCACCCCCACCCCCCCATTCCAGACCATGTGATCTCCAGGGAGAGGCGAAAACCCAGAGTGAAAACCCCAGGGCCAATATGGGGAAAAAAAATCTGGGAAATTCCTCTCCGACCCCCTGAGGCGATCGAAACGAGTCCAGGAGATTAAGGCAGCACAAATGAATATCTAAATACTTCATAAATGTTACAGGAGTTTCTGACTCGACCACTCAGGCAATGAGTTCCAAAAAGAGCCTTCCTAACCATCCTATCTATGCCCCTCATAATCTTATACACTTCTATCAGGTGCCTGCTTAATCTTCACTACTCTAAGGAAAACAGCTCCAGCCTGTTCAATCTTTCCTCATCGCTCAGACTCTCCAGCCAGGCAGCATCCTGGTAAATCTCCTCTGCACCCTCTCCAGTGCAATCACATTCTTCCTATAATGTGGTGACCACAACTGCACGCAGTGCTCCAGTTGTGGCTCAACCAGTGTTTTATACAGATCCAGCATGACCTCCTTCCCCATGCCTCGGCTAATAAAGGCAAGTATCCCATGTAACTTAACCACTGTATCTCCCTGGCTTGCCACCTTCAGGGATCTGTGGGTATGTCTTCCCAAGGTGCATCTGATCTTCAGTAATTTCCACCGTTCCTAGTTTAATCCTTTACCTTATTAGCCTTTCCCTAGTGCATTACCTCACACATTTCCAGGTTGAATTCCATTTGTTGCTGCTCTGCTCACTTGAGCAGTCCATGTACATCCGCCTACAGTCCGTGGCTCTCCTCCTCGCTATTTCCCACCCTATCAATTTTTGTGCTATTCATGAACTTTGTGATCAGACCCCTGACGTGAAAGTCCAAATAATTAATGTAATAATTAATGTATACCTCTCAAGGTGCCCAGCACTGAGCCCTGTGGAACTCAACTGGGAACAGACTTCCAGTCACAGAAACATCCCTCTACCATCACCCTCCTGCCTCTCAGCCAATTTTGGATCCAGCGTGCGACCTTATCAAAAACCTTGCTAAAGTTCATATAGACCATATTAAATGCATTACGCTCATCAACACTCCTGGTTGCCTCCTCAAACAAAATTGATTAAATTGGTCAAACACGACCTTCCCTTAAATCCATGCTGACTATCCCTGATTAACCCATGTTTATCCGAGTGCCAATAGATGCTTTGCCTCCAAATTCTTTCTAGTAACTTGCCCACCACCGAGGTTAGACTAACTGGCCTCATTTCCTGGTCTAACCCTACCTTTGTGATTTATTATTGTCACGTATTAACATACAGTGAAAAGTATTGTTTCTTGCGCGCTGTACAGACCGAGCATACCGCTCATAGAGAAGGAAACGGGAGAGTGCAGAATGTCGTGTTATAGTCACAGCTAGGGTGTAGAGAAAGATCAACTTAATTCAAGATAGGTCCATTCAAAAGTCTGACAGCAGCAAGGAAGAAGCTGTTCTTGACTCGGTTGGTACGTGTCCTCAGACTTTTGTATCTTTTTCCCGACAGAAGAAGGTGGAAGAGAGAATGTCCAGGGTGTGTATGGTCCTTAATTATGCCGGCTGCTTTGCCGAGGCAGCGGGAAGTATAGACAAAGTCAATGATTGGGAGGCTGGTTTGTGTGACGGATTGGGCTACTTTCAGGACCTTTCATAGTTTTATTTAATTATGGGACAATGTTAGCAGTCCTCTGGCACCTCATGTATGATGTGGAGATGCTGGCGTTGGACTGGGGTGAACACAGTAAGAGTTTTAACAACACCAGGTTAAAGTCCAACAGGTTTATTTGGTAGCAAATACCATAAGCTTTCGGAGCGCTGCTCCTTCGTCAGATAGAGATTTCCACTCCATCTGACGAAGGAGCAGCGCTCCGAAAGCTAATGGTATTTGCTACCAAATAAACCTGTTGGATTTTAACCTGGTGTTGTTAAAACTCTTAATGTGTTCACCTCATGTATGGCCAGAGAGATTTGAAAATTGAAATGACAACATTGAAAATTACTGTGTTAATCTCAACAAAACTAACAAATTTATCTACAGGTTTCTGAATCACCCCCTCTGTACTGAACAGAATTGTCCAGAGGTCCTTTATGCCTCACAGCTTTATATGACCACTTGCTTGTTACACCGATAACTGTGTATAGTGGGAACCTGCCAGCTATACGTATGGGGACTGTTCTGTAAAAAGAACTTCTGATGCTGAAGTTTCTTAAAATTTTAAATGACCCAGAGCAGTGCTGCTTTAATTTAAATCTATATATGAAAATGACCTGAGAAAAGGTTGCTGAACTTAAATGTTATGTCTTTTTCAGGAGTTTGTATTGTCGGAGGACTACAACAAAATGATTTCTGCAAAGAGCTACCCGGGTAAGGAACTTCTTGATTTTTGTTTTAATTGAGAGGGAGGAAAAGAGCGCACAAACACTGAAGGGTTTTGGGGGGGGGGGTGGGGCTCTGAGTGCAAGGTTTTGTGTTATGGGCTAACCAAATGCATTAGGTGTTGCCTCGTTATGACAAGGTTGAAAACAACAGGTTGATGCCATGTTGCAGAGGTCATGGAGTCTGCATCTACCAAGTGGGGCTGTTTCCAGGCTTCATACTTGTGTATGAAAAGTGATGGACAGTGAAAGATTTACTGGTCCATTCAGCCTGTCCTACGCAGTGACAATCTCCCCGATACAGATACTTCCCACCCCACCTTATGCCGC
Organism: Mustelus asterias; assembly: GCF_964213995.1. Taxonomy (NCBI): domain Eukaryota; kingdom Metazoa; phylum Chordata; class Chondrichthyes; order Carcharhiniformes; family Triakidae; genus Mustelus; species Mustelus asterias. The sequence continues at coordinate 3,761,093 of NC_135817.1, read as the reverse complement.
ATAACCACTGTGCTACCGTGCCGCATGTGGGCGGCACGGTAGCACAGTGGTTAGCACTGCTGCTTCACAGCTCCAGGGACCCGGGTTCGATTCCCGGCTTGGGTCACTGTCTGTGTGGAGTTTGCACATTCTCCTCGTGTCTGCGTGGGTTTCCTCCGGGTGCTCCGGTTTCCTCCCACAGTCCAAAGATCATAGAAATCATAGAAACCCTACAGTGCAGAAGGAGGCCATTCGGCCCATCGAGTCTGCACCGACCACAATCCCACCCAGGCCCTACCCCCACATATTTTACCCGCTAACCCCTCTAACCTACGCATTTTTTTTAGGAATCTAAGGGGCAATTTTTAACCTGGCTAATCAACCTAACCCGCACATCTTTGGACTGTGGGAGGAAACCGGAGCACCCGGAGGAAACCCACGCAGACACGGGGAGAATGTGCAAACTCCACACAGACAGTGACCCGAGCCGGGAATCGATCCTGGGACCCTGGAGCTGTGAAGCAGCAGTGCTAACCACTGCGCTACCGTGCGGGTTAGGTTGATTGGCCATGCTAAAATTGCCCCTTAGTGTCCTGAGATGCGTAGGTTAGAGGGATTAGTGGGTAAATATGTAGGGATATGGGGGTAGGGTCTGGGTGGGATTGTGGTTGGTGCAGACTCGATGGGCCAAATGGCCTCTTTCTGCACTGTAGGGTTTCTATGTTTCTATAATCTCTCGTAAGAGAGACGCCAACCCAGTTAAAAACCCTGGGCCAATTGAGAGGGTGTGGGGTGGTCAGTCGGAGTTTTGGCAAAATGCCTCTTAAGTGATCAAATCTTAAGATCAATCTGGCCATGACTAACATTGTACAAACCTGCCTCTTGAACAAGGTGATCTCCATCCCAACCAGAAACAGGTCCAACTCTTGGGTGAAGGAATTCAGTGAGTCAGAGAGTCACACAATGGCAGCCTGTTCCACAAATCCACTATTCCCTGACAAAGAAACTACCTCTTCTCATCGAATGTAGTTCTAACCTTTACATGGCTTGAGATTGTGACCCCCTAACCCATTTAGTTGAAATAAACTGTCTACATTGAAATACCTTCATTGTTTTATAAGCCTTGATCAAATCACCCCTAAACCTGTGTTTCTCTAAAATTTGAACCAGCTATTTGAGCCTAATCTGGGCAACTAAGCTTTTTAACTGAATGTTAAGGCCACGGCCTGATAAAAATAGAGTTGATGAAGCACTGCACCTCTATTTTCAACATTCATAGAATCCTACAGTGCAGAAGGAGGCCATTAGACCCATCGAGTCTGCACCAACCACAATCCTACCCAGGCCCCAACCCCATAACGCCAAGCAATTTACCCCAGCTAGTCTCCCTGACACTAAGGGGCAATTTAGCACTGCCAATCCACCTAACCCGCACATCTTTGGAGTGTGGGAGGAAACCGGAGCACCCGGAGGAAACCCACGCAGACACGGGGAGAACGCGCAGACTCCACACAGACAGTGACCCAAGCCGGGAATCGAACCTGGCGCTGTGAGACAGCAGTGCTAACCACTGTGCCACCGTGCCACCCCCACATTGAGTCTGAATTGTGCTACTATATTATTGGTTGCTTCAATGATTAAAAATTACTCCTCGGAGACTGGGCATTGCTTCCAATACCAATTATATGGGTCTTGGGACTTCCCGATTCCACAAGGTGAGCAGCTGGTGAATGGGCAGCACCAAATGTGTCACTGCAATGGCAGAGCCAATACCTAACATCTTGGTGTAGCAGAAATGTGACCTGTGTTTCCTTGCTTTTTTGATTTCCTATTTCTGCCAAGTCTCCATCTACACGGTTACCAGTTTATGCTGTGAAAGGTCACTACAGTCTAGGAGTAGAGTTGTGGTGGGAGGGAAACACTTTTTTAATGTCTGAGCAAGTGAGCAGACTTGCATAGAATCAGAGAATCCCTCCATGGCAGAAGGAGGCCATTCGGCCCATTGAGTCTGCACCGACCACAATCCCACACAGGCCCTATCCCTGTAACACCATGTATTTACCCTGTTAATCCCCCTGACACTCGGGTCAATTTAGCACGGCCAATCCACCTAACTCGCACATCTTTGGACTGTGGGAGGAAACCGGAGCACCCGGAGGAAACCCACACAGACACGGGGAGAACGTGCAAACTCCACGCAGACAGTGAACTGAGGCCGGAATTGAATCTGTGAGGCAGCAGTGCTAACCTCTGTGCCACTGTGTTGCCCCGTACATTACTGAGGAAATCCTCTACTGTGGGACTCAAAAACACAAATAGCCACAGGACTCGACCATTTGGCCTGTGGAGCCTATTCCATCATTCAATATGATCGTGGGCTGATCCTGGGCTTCAACTCAATTTTCCCGCTTGCTCCTCATATCCCTTGTGTCTATCTCAATATTAAATATATTCAATAATAGCGCATGCACAACCCTCTGGGGTAGAGAATTCCGAAGACTCGCCACTCTGAATCAGGTCATTTCTCCTCGTCCCAAAAGAATCTAGCACATAGGAACACGGTATCCAACCGGAAAAAGTTCCAGGAGCGAAGTCCACATTTGCACGAACCTGCAGCTTTTTCCACTCTTGATACAGTAAGAAGTCTCACGACACCAGGTTAAAGTCCAACAGGTTTATTTGGTAGCGTGAGCTTTCGGAGCGCTGCCGTTCATCAAGTGACTCACCTGATGAAGGAGCAGCGCTCTGAAAGCTCGTGCTACCAAATAAACCTGTTGGACTTTAACCTGGTGTCGTGAGACTTCTTACTGTGCCCACCCCAGTCCAACGCCGGCATCTCCACTCCATTCTTGATGTTCAGTGACAGTGGCAAAGCACATTTTCTGGGTATGATGTGTTTGTGCTCTCTCGTCCAGCTTGAAGGAGAGTAACTCCATGCCTGTGAGCTGTTATCATGCATAGCTTAGTAATTTCTCTGTTGGGTGGGCTGAGATTTCAGTCTTGTGCAGGGAACTTGATGAGACTTGGAAGAGAGGTTTATGTTGAACAGTAGAAGTGGCAATTAGTATATTTTGTGCCTATTTATTTTTCTTTGCCATTTGAAGCTGGGGCATTCAATTAAAACTGTTCCCATGAATGCAGCAATGTCAAGAGTAGGCAGGCTACTGAGAAGCTTGGGAAGCTCTGATTTATGGGATGGTGCCACTACCATTTGCCACTTTTATATATTTAGCTCTATGCTAATGTGAAATTCATGAGCTTTAGAGAACCAACGTGATTTGTTCCTTTTTTTTCAGCTCATCAGAACCGAGTGACAATGGTCCTATTTATCTTGGAGATGGAATGGGTGCTGAGCACGGGGCAGGACAAAAGCTTTACTTGGCATTGTTCAGAGAGTGGCCGAAGATTAGGTAGCCACAGAACCTCCGCTTGGGCCTCGTGTCTACAGTATCCTAAACATAACAGTTAACATGCTCTCTTGTGTACAGTGTAACTTGTGGCATTTTAGTTGTAGCACTTAAGACTGCTTTACACTCATGTTTTTTTCCATAACCATTCTTCTCAGATTTGACATTGAGACGCGACATGCTTTTGTGGGGGATTATTCTGGGCAGGTGACAATTTTGAAGCTTGAACAAGACAATTGCTCTGTAGTTACGACATTTAAAGGACACAGTGGTAAGCTAACCAGACCTTGTCTCACAAGAGTTCACATTTGTCTCCCTGTCTCAATCGAATGATACATAATTGCGCAATTCCCCACTCCTCATTACTTCGACAATGTCTCCCTCATTGCTAACGTTGCGAGTATGAAAGTTGTTTTTGATTATTTCTAGCTAAAGGCCTCGTCACATTCCAATCGTCGGTAAAATGTTGTGTTGGTGATGGGAAACACAAGAGCAACTGTTGGCACTGAAATGGGAGTAAGCTGAACGAAACACTGGGCCAATGAAGTCAAACGTGGTATAGATAATTTGCCAGTGAATGGTTTAGGGGAGCAGTCCAATCTCTGATTCTTATCATAGTTACAAAGCTCTGGATCTTCACTGTGGTCAGTGGGAGAGGAGAGAGGTTGTGTCTCTGAAGTAGAGCAATCCCATAAGTTGACTTGCTAGCACTGACAGAACTGGATGGAACTTGCGATTGCAAATGTACTAGGTGACAACGGATAATGTTTTGCGACTTTTATAAAGACTTGAGTAATAGGATAAAGACTAAAGAGGAAGGAAAGACGAGTGTGTTAAGTACTACTTCATTTAGCTGCACAAATATTTTCCACGTAGTTAGTTCCTTTTCAGGGAGACGTGACACTTCCAGGATGATGGTCACTGTAGGGCATTGGCATACAGCACTGAACTGGACTCTTTTCTCCTGCCATCCATACAAGTCAAGTGATTTCTGAGTAAGTCACTGGAGCCAATCGAGGAAACACCTGCAATGTATATACCCTGAATTAGTGTGAGAGGAGATCCAAAATACAAAGTGGGTAATAACATGCTCATTAGGCAGCGCATGATGCATGTGTTTCTTTCAATAGACAGAATGTTCTTTAGAGGCATTCCAGGCCCCACTCCTGCTTTGTTTGTTTGTACAAGTTGGAAAGCGAATTTATCAAGGGATGGGGTGAAATGCTCATTTGTGTATAAACAGGCTATGTACTTCCAGCTGTTCAAAGAGAGGTATAATTCATCAGAATCCTGAGTTTAGCTTCATTTCTCTTAAGGAAACATGTAAATGAATGGATGTATTTGTGACAAGAAGAGAACTGGGGCGGCACAGTGGTTAGCACTGCTGCCTCACAGCGCCAGGGACCCAGGTTCAATTCCGGCCTTGGGTCACTGTCTGTGTGGAGTTTGTACATTCTCCCCGTGTCTGCGTGGGTTTCCTCCAGGTGCTCTGGTTTCCTCCCACAGTCCAAAGATGTGTGGGTTAAGATGATTGGCCATGCTAACTTGACCCTAGTGTTGGGATTAGCAGGGCAAATATGTGGGGCTACGGGGATAGGACCTGGGTGGGATTGTGGTTGGTGCCGACTCGATGGGCTGAATGGCCTCCTTCCGCACTGTGAACTCTTACTGCATATAGCACGATCATTTCAGCCCTGGGACTGAGTTTAAATCCAGCCCAGATTGGAAAGATCAAAGTCTCCTCAGACCTATTGGACATAAGTCTACAATCCAACATGTCAGAAATCATTCATTTCACCCAGTGGGCTTAGAAATGCAGCTGACCTGTGAAGAGGAAAACATTCTCATCAATGTAAGGATGCTGTTCCAAGGTTGGGCTTAAGCCTTGATTTGCATCCATTACCTGCTCAGAGAGTGTTTGCTGCAATTGTGAATCAAAAGTGTTCCATTCTTTCCTGCTGGCATATTTCTTGATGAGTACAAATAGTTGTTGCAAGATACAAAACAAATGGTGCTCGGTACATGGCAGGAGTCATGCAAGATAGAAAGTACCTTCTGTGAATGAGCTTCTAGCATAGAGCAAAAATTGAATTGACTTATCCAATGCCAAATGTCATAGGTTTGTTTTTTTCGACTGCCTTTATTATATTTCAAAGAGCGATTACCTGGATCACCGAAAATCTCTCCGTTTTTCAGGCAGCATCACCGCACTTTGCTGGGACCCAGTTCAACGAACACTATTCTCAGGCAGCTCTGACCATTCCATTATTATGTGGGATATAGGGGGCAGAAAGGGAACTGCTATTGAATTACAAGGCCACAAGTGAGTGTTCAGCATTTGTATTAATTTGCACGTACGCTAGCTTTTCTGACCAGTGCATGAATGCGATTATGCTGCTTTAGCTAACTCTTTGTTCTGTTTCTGTCATACAGTGATAAAGTTCAGTCCCTTTGTTATGCACATCATACTCGGCAGCTGATCTCTTGTGGTGCAGATGGTGGGATTGTTGTGTGGAACATGGATGTAAAGAGGCAAGAGGTCAGCATGCAATTTCATTCAGTCCTTGACAATTTGGACACCGTTCAAACAGAATCCAGCTCATTTGTAATAATTCACATGCTTTTGACAGAGTTCCATCATGAGCGGCACTCGAATCAGTGCAAGGTAGAAAATGTACCTAATTTTGAAGCCACTCCATTCAGTTCAGTTCCGCACTTAACATGTTGGTTTGCTTAAGTTGCATTCCCATAACTGTTGTTGGGAGGTAACCGGCTTTTCAGGTAAACGCATGCAAAATGTCAATGTGCAGCTTTGCTCTGCAGGACTGGTGAGGCAGCAGAAAGGGAACTCTGATCTGTGGTCAGCCACCAGACATCTCTGTGCTTTACCGTACAGTAAGGAGTCTCACAACACCAGGTTAAAGTCCAACAGGTTTATTTGGTAGCAAATACCATAAGCTTTCGGAGCAATGCTCCTTCGTCAGATGGAGTGGTCTCTGTGTTCTCCGAGAACAGAGACCACTCCATCTGACGAAGGAGCATTGCTCCGAAAGCTTATGGTATTTGCTACCAAATAAACCTGTTGGACTTTAACCTGGTGTTGTGAGACTTCTTACTGTGCTTACCCCAGTCCAACGCCGGCATCTCCACATCATGACTTTACCGTACAGCCATTGGAGTGGTTCTTTAACGTGTAGTCGCTGTTCTCATGCGACAACCAGTACTGCAAGCTTACCACGAACAGCAATGTGGCAAAGACCAGATCATCTGGGTTTTTGTGATGTTCACAGTAAGAATTCTCACAACACCAGGTTAAAGTCCAACAGGTTTATTTGGTATCACGAGCTTTCACAGCGCTGCCCCTTCATCAGATGAGTGGAGAGTTGGGTTCACCAACAGGGCATATATAGACAAGGACTCAATTACAAGATAATGGTTGGAATGCGGCTCTTTACAGGTACAGACAATGTGAATGGAGAGAGGGTTAAGCACAGGTTAAAGAGATGTGTATTGCCTCCAGCCAGGACAGTTAGTGAGATTTTGCAAGCCCAGGCAAGTCGTGGGGGTTACGCGTAGTGTGACATGAACCCAAGATCCCGGTTGAGGCCATCCTTGTGTGCAGAACTTGGCTATTGGTTTCTGCGCGGCGATTCTGCGTTGCTGTGAGTCTCTAAGGCCGCCCCCGAAGATCGGAGGCTGAATGGCCTTGACTGCTGAAGTGTTCCTTGACAGGAAGGGAACACTCCTGCCTCGTGATTGTCGAGTGGTGTCCATTCATCCGTTGTCGTAGTGTCTGCATGGTCTTGCTGATGTACCATGCCTCAGGACATCCTTGATCTTGCAATTGAATCTCTGTCTATATATGCCCTGTTTGTGAACCCAACTCTCCACTCACCTGAAGAAGGAGTAGCGCTCCAAAGGCTTGTGATTCCAAATAAACCTGTTGCATTTTGTTGATTGAGGAAAGTATTTTGACAAGGATACTGGAATAACTCCCCTGCTCCTCTTCAAAGTAGTCCCAAGAGGTCTTTGACACCCATCTGAACCGGCAGAGGGGCCTCAGTTTAAAGTCTCATCTGAAGGACGGCGCCTCCAATAGTGTCAGCCTTGATTTTTGTTCTCAAGCCCTGGAGTGGGATTTGAACCAGAACCCTATGATTCCAAGGCAAGTGCTCTTGCCAACTGTGCCACAGTTGACATGTGAAGTGCAGAGATGGGTGAGATACTGGAAAGTGGTTGGACACCGTTTTGTACCCGATGCTGAGGTGAGCTGGTGCCTTAGAAAAAGTTGGAGAGGAGATAAAACCTCATGAAATATAACACAGAAAAGGAGCTGTTATTAAATTATTTACAAGGTGAATGAATAGTATAGTGGAACAGAATCCCTACAGTGCAGAAGGAGGCCATTCGGCCCATCGATACTGCACCAAACAACAATCCCACCCAGGCCCGATTCCCGTAACACCACACATTTACCCTAGCTCGTCCCCCTGACACTAGGGTCAATTTAGCATGGCCAATCCACCGAACCTGCACATCTTTGGACTGTGGGAGGAAACCAGGGCACCCGGAGGAAACCCACGCAGACACGGAGAGAATGTGCAAACACCACACAGACAGTGACCCCAGGCCGGAATCGAACCCGGGTCCCTGGCACTGTGAGGCAGCAGTGCTAACCACTGTGCCACCGTGCCACTCACCCTTGCCTACCCACCAGAGATTAGGGTTGTTTTAAAACAAGGCTGACTCCAGTGCAGCTCTGAGGGAGTGTTGCACTGTTGGAAGCACTGTTTTTCCGATGAGAGTTAAGCCAAGGCCCCATTAGATTATTCAAGTGGATGTAAAATATCCCATGGCATTATTTCGAAGCAGGGGAGTTGTACATGGGCTGGTATTTATCCCTCGAGTCAATATCACAAAAAAATGCTTCATTAGCTGTAAAGCTCTTTGGGGTGTCCACTGGTTGTGAAAAGTGCTTTATAAATGCAAGTCTTATTTAAATGAAAGAAAATCTGGCAGTGGGCATTGATGGCAGACATTTATTTCCCATCCTTAGTTTCCTGCCGTTTGATACTGAGTGACGTGCTAGGTCACTTCAGAACTCGGCTAAAAGTCAGGCATGTTGGTATTAGACAGGAGTTTTATATAGGTGAGACCGAGTAAGAACAACAGATTTCTTTTCCTATAGATTTAAAGCGCACAAGGAGACCGCTTTGTCCACGAGCCAGCCAGTTCACTGGAAGAGCAATTCAGTTTGTCAACTCCCTGCTCTTTTCCCCATACAACACAGTGGCACAGTGGTTGGCACTGCTGCCTCACAGCACCAGGGACCCGGGTTCGATTCCCGGCTTGGGTCACTGTCTGTGCGGAGTTTGCACGTTCTCCCCGTGTCTGCGTGGGTTTCCTCCGGGTGCTCCGGTTTCCTCCCACAGTCTGAAAGACGTGCTGGTTAGGGTGCATTGACCCGAACAGGCGCTGGAGTGTGGCGACTAGGGGAATTTCACAGCAACTTCATTGCAGTGTTAATGTAAGCCTTACTTGTGACTAATAAATACACTTTAACTTTATATTCCTGTATTTCTTTTTCCTTCTTCAAGCAATGATCCGGTTCCCTCATTGAATCTGTATCCACTACTCTGTCAGGCACAGCATTTCAAATCGTAACCACTCATGGCCTAAAAAAATGGTTATCTTTATGTATCCTCTGTTTCTTTGCTGTTCTGTGCTGCCTGGCTAATGACTCTTCAGCCATTGGAAACAGTTGCTCTTTTCTCTGTATAAATCCTTCATGATTTTAAATACCTCGATCAATTCCTCTAATCCTTATCCATTGTATTGTGAACACCCCAGCTTTCCAAATAATTATAACCTATCATCCCTGTTACAATCCCAGCCAGTAGTACTTCTGGGCAAGTCTGATCCCAGCATGGAACCTGCTAAATGCAGAGATACTTATTAATTAGGAACAGGAGTAGGCCATTCTGCCATTCAGTAAGATCATGACTGGTCTGATTGTAACTGCAACCCTACATTCCTGCCAACCCCAGATAACCTTTCACCCCCCTTGTTGATCAAGAATCTATCTAGCTCTGCCTTAAAAAAATATTCAAAGACTCTGCTGCCATTGCCTTTTGAAGAAGAGAGATCTAGAGACTCTCAACCCTCAGAGAAAAAAATGTCTTCTCATCTCGAGCGAGTGAGCCCTTAATTTTAAACAGTGGCCCCTAGTTCTAGATTCTCCAACACGAGGAAACATCCTCCCCACATCCACCCGCAGGATCTTCAAGGTTTCAATCAAGTTGGCTCTTATTCTTCTAAATTCTGCTGGACACAACCTAACCTCTCCAACCTTTCATCATCAGACAACCTGCTGATTCCTGGTATTCGTCTATTCACCTTCTCTGAAATGCTTCTAATGCATTTACATCTGTCAAAGAACAAAGAAAAGTACAGGAACAGGCCCTTCGGTCCTCCAAGCCTGCCCCGATCATGATGCCTGCCTAAACTAAAACTGCATACACTTATGTCTGTATCCTTCCATTCCCATCCTATTCATGTGTTCGTCTAGTAGCCCCTTAAATGTCACTATCGTACCTGCTTCCACCACCTCCCCAGGCAGCGCGTTCCAGACATTCACCACCCTCTGTATAAAAAACTTGCCTCGCACATCTCCTCTAAACTTTTCCCCATGCACCTTAAACCTGACTTTTCTACCCGAGGAAAGAGCATCTGACTATCCACTCTGTCCATGCCACTCATAATCTTGTAGACCTCTATCAGGTCACCCCTCAACCTCCGTCGTTCCAGTGAGAACAAACCGAGTTTATCCAACCTCTCCTCCTCGCGAATACCCTCCAGATCAGGCAACATTCTGGTAAACCTCTTCTGTACCCTCTCCAAAGCATCCACATCCTTCTGGTAGTGTGGCAACCAGAATTGTACACAGTATTCTGAATGAGGCCTAACTAAGGTTCTGTACAGCTCCAGCATTACCCACCAATTTTTATACTCCATTCCCTAACCGATGAAGGGAAGCATGCCGTATGCTTTCTTGACTACCTTATCCACCTGCGTTGCCACTTTCAGTGATTGGTGGACATGTACACCCAGATCTCTCTGCCTGTCAATACTCCTCAGGGTTCTACCATTTACTGTATAATTCCTACATGCATTGGACCTTCCAAAATGCATTATCTCACACTTGTCCAGGTTAAACTCCATTTGCCATTTCTCCGCCCAAGTCTCCAACCGGTCTATATCTTGCTGTATCCTCTGACAATCCTCTTCACTATCCGCAACTCCACCAATTTTTGTGTCGTCTGCGAACTTACTAATCAGACCAGCTACATTTTCCTCCAAATCATTTATATATACGACGAACAACCTTAAATAAGGTGACCGGTACTGTCCACGATGCTCCAGATGTGGTCTCACCAATGTCCTGCACAACAGAAACATAGCCTCCCTACTTCTGTAATCAGTTTCCCTCCCAATAAACGATATCATCCTGTTGGCTTTCCTAATCACTTGCTGTACCTGTATACCAACCTTTTGTGATTCATACACAGGGACATGATTCCTCCGCATCTCAAAAGTCCTGCAATCTCTCACCATTTAAATAATATGCTTTTTTTATTTTGATTGCTAAAATGGACCATTTCACATTTTCCCACACTATATTCTTATTTGTCAATTGCTAAAATCGTTCAAACACTTGACTGTCCCGAAGCTTTGGATTGTGTTAACCTGCATCTGTAATCTCCTGATTTATGCAATCAAAATCGCGACTCTGTGAATTTCTCGGTAGTTGGATCTGTTTGTTAGACACTTTGCTGAACCTGAGAAAAAGGATTGAAGATGTTATTTAATGAAATCAACATTGCTATAGTATTTATAGAATCTACCTCCACTATATATACACTTCACAGACTATAGATTGTTCCCTTATTCAAGTTCAGGTCAGGACATTCATTATTAATCTGAAAAACTGTTTCTGTTCTGTTGCTGCATGTATAATCTCTACAACATCATCAGATAGGAATACAGGTGGTACTCCACTTCCCATCAGATGAAAGAGCGCAGAATATTTTGGAGCTTGAGTCATCCAGGCTACTTTTGCAGCTTTGAATGGCAAGTTTAATAGGAGCAGGCAATTTTTTGAGAGTATTATGATTTTTGTTTTGGACTGGTTTGAAAGTGGACTTTAAAAGAAATGAAGCTTAACATTGTTTGATTTGATTTATTATTGTCACATGCATTAGCATACAGTGAAAAGTATTGTTTCTTGCGCGCTATACAGACAAAGCATACCGTTCATAGAGAAGGAAACAAGAGAGTGCAGAATGTAGTGTTACAGTCATAGCTAGGGTGTAGAGAAAGAACAACTTAATGCAAGGTAGGTCCATTCAAAAGTCCGACGGCAGCAGGGAAGAAGCTGTTCTTGAGTCGGTTGGCACGTGTCTTCAGACTTTTGTATCTTTTCCCTGACGGAAGAAGGTGGAAGAGAGAATGTCCAGGGTGCGTGGGGTCCTTAATTATGCTGGCTGCTTTGCCGAGGCAGCGGGAAGTTAGACAGAGTCAATAGATAGGTTAGTTTGCGTGATGGATTGGGCTACTTTCACGACCTTTTGTAGTTTCTTGCGGTCTTGGGCAGAGCAGGATCCATACCAAGCTGTGATACATCAGAACAAATGCTTTCTATGGTGCATCTGTAAAAGTTGGTGAGAGTCGTAGAAGACATACCAAATTTTCTTAGTCTTCTGAGAAAATAATTGGTGGGCTTTCTTAACTATAATGTTGGCATTGTGTGTGCGCAGGAGGGGAGGTAATCTCTGCAGTGCTTCATCCAACCAGTTTACAATTCCAAGTCATTCAGATTCACTTTCTCAGTGCTCCAGTTTACAAAGTGCGTACTCTGAGCAATGAGGTGGATCTGTTTGGCATTACGGACTGCACTCCTTCCAACCGGCAGTCAACTAAAGGGCCAAAATCTTTATGTGGAGCGGCAGTATTTACCTTAGACCTTCCTCTGCCCCTGTCAGTGGTATTCCGAGCCAGGAATGGTAAACTTGAATTGATCTTTGGAAGCTAACACAACCATCTTACCTGTTGCTGCAAGTAGATATTGTTCTCCTGCCATTGAGCAAACCAGGTCATAGTCACAAGCCGTGCAAAATAACTACGGACAGTTTACTGATTTAAAAAACGAAAATAGTCAAAAACAGAGTATCCATGGAGTGTTCAGGGTAGAAATACCAGTTAAACATCTGCACATGGAATTCCGAGCAGGGATATTCAGTTACTGGGATATATGGTTTCATCAAATTAACAATCTTCCCATTTGAATTAGCGCTTTGCTAAATATAAATAGCAATAATGTGTTGTGAGCGCACATGCTGACAGAATGAGCCACATGGTGTTATTATTTTGCTTGCGTTGTGAGCCCAGCTGATACTGGACAAGTCCAATCTCAGGATGGAGCCTGGTTTGATAGATCATTTTAGAATTCATAGAATCCCTACCGATTCCTGGCTTGGTTCACTGTCTGTGTGGAGTTTGCACGTTCTCCTCATGTCTGCGTGGGTTTCCACCGGGTGCTCCGGTTTCCTCCCACAGTCCAAAGATGTGCTGGTTAGGTTGATTAGCCAGGCTAAAATTGCCCCTTAATGTCCTGGGATGCATGGATTAGCGGGTAAAATATGTAGGGATATGGGGGTAGGGCCTGGGTGGGATTGTGGTCGGTGCAGACTTGATGGGCCGAATGACCTCTTTCTGTACTGTAGGGATTCTATGATTCTATTACAGGAGGAGGCCATTCGGCCCATCAAACTGTACCAACCACAATCCCACCCAGACCCTATTCCCGTAATCCCAAATATTTACCCTGCTAATTCCCCTGACACTAGTTTAGCATGGCCAATCAACCTAACCCGCATATCTTTGGACTGTGGGAGGAAACCGGAGCACCCGGAGGAAACCCACACAGACAGGGGGAGAACGTGCAAACTCCACACAGACAGTGACCCCCAAGCCGGGAATCGAACCCAGGTCCCTGGAGCTGTGAGGCAGCAGTGCTCGCCACTGTGCTGCCCAGTATTTGTTCCACTATTTGTGTTTGTTTGAGTTTCCCTAAACTACTAAGCCTTTGGTAACCCATCGCTTCACTTTGATACATAAAACCACATCAAAAGGCAAAGCACAAACAGGGCCTGGAGACTTCCCAGTTCCATCTTTTAAAAAAAAACAAATTCAGGCTCCATCTTTCTTAAATGAAACACTATAACTTAAAGCTATATCTTGTTCCGAGCACTCATAAATACCTTGCTTAAAGCTGTCTAGTTCCTAACACTTGTTAAACGGTGGTGCTGATTTTTAAGAACAGCCAAACAGATCTAATTTAAAGTAAGTGAGCATATGTGTACCTGCACTTTGTGCTTTTTAAAAAATCCTTGCATTTTGATTGTTTTAATACAAGAAAGCTGTGTATCCCAAATGTCATCCTTTGTTTTGAGTTTGTTCCCTCCCAACTTGTGCAAAATTTTCAGGACCTTGGCTTTTAATGTTTTACTGCTGATCCATACGCATATACCAGCCCGTGAGTTAACTGTGGAATTTGGTTTGCGGGGCAGCTGTGATGGGGAGAGAGCAGGGATAAGGAATTACAGGCTGTGTGCCAAACAGAATCATAGAATCCTTACAGTGCAAAAAGAGGTCATTTAGTTCATTAAGCCTGCACCGACAACAATTCCACCCAGGCCCTATCCCCGTAACCCCACATATTTGCCCCACCAGTCCCCTGACACTAAGGGGTAATTTAGCACGGACCTAACCTGTACATTTTTGGACAGTGGGAGGAAACCAGAGCGCCCGGAGGAAACCCACGCAGACACGGGCAGAATGTGCAAACTCCACACACTCACTCAAGGCTGGAATTGAACCTGGGTTCCTGAAGCTGTGAGGCAACAGTGCTAGCCACCGTGCCGCCTCTAGTTAGTCGCACATTTAGTTTAGTGCGTACCTTTTTGAAATGTTCAAAATACTTGGCTGCTAAACTTCTAAAATGAAGCTGGAGTGTAATTCCCAACTGTTTCAGCTTTGCTGGGGAACAGGTTTTCCTGATGCATTACGTCTGAACAAATGGAAGATGCAGCTGGTTCCACCGGGAGACTCTGTAACCTTAATATTATGCAGATCACAGCTTTCCTTGCCTTGTTCATGATTTTAAAAAGATTTGAGTTCTTTAGCACTGCATTGATCTCTTTGTCAGAGGTGCACTGAATGCAAGAATTGAACCCATTGCTTTGTCTCCCAAGATTTATCTGACTGAAACTTTTAATGGACCAAACCCCTAAATAAACATCAACTGGACTGTTGGATAGCACTTAGATTAGTGTTCCCTCTGAGTTGTCAAAGTACACAACATTTTGATTTGATTAATTATTGTCACGTGTATTAGCATACAGTGAAAAGTATTGTTTCTTGTGCGCTATACAGACAAAGCATACCGTTCATAAAGAAGGAAAGGAGAGAGTGCAGAATGTAGTGTTACAGTCATAGCTAGGGTGTAGAGAAAGATCAACTTAATGCAAGGTAGGTCCATTCAAAAGTCTGACAGCAGCAGGGAAAGAGCTGTTCTTGAGTTGGTTGATACGTGACCTCAGACTTTTGTATCTTTTTCCCAATGGAAGAGAGAATGTCCGGGGTGCGTGGGGTCCTTAATTATACTGGCTGCTTTGCCGAGGCAGTGGGAAGTGTAGACAGAGTCAATGGATGGGAGGCTGGTTTGCGTGATGGATTGGACTACATTCATGACCCTTTGTAGTTCCTTGCGGTCTTGGGCAGAGCAGGAGCCACACCAAGCTGTGATACAACCAGAAAGAAAGCTTTCTAATGTACATTGGTAAAAGTTGGTGAGAGTTGTAGCAGACGTGCCAAATTTCCTTGGTCTGAGGAAATAGATGCGCAACTGTATAGACCGCTCACAAATTGTCCCCTTAAAATTACAGGTATTGTGTTTTGAAATGAAAGGGCCATGCACAAATTTGAGGGGACGTTGACTCTCGCTGTAGCTTATTGGTATTGAGGCAGACATCACTGTACGTTTGAGTGCAGATAAGCTTATTTGTTGGTGTTTGTGTGACCAAAGGAGTCCTCTCTGTGTTAAAGTAAAGTTTATTTATTAGTCACAAGTAAGACTTACATTAACACTGCAATGAAGTTACTGTGAAATTCCCCTAGTTGCCACACTCCAATGCCTGTTTGGGTACATTGAGGGCACATTTAGCATGGCCAATGCACCTAACCGGCATGCCTTTCAGACTGTGGGAGGAAACCAGAGCACCCAGAGGAAACCCACGCAGACACGGGGAGAATGTGCAAACTCCACACAGACAGTGACCCAAGCCAGGAATCGAACCCAGCTCCCTGGCGCGGTGAGGCAGCAGTGCTAACCACTGTGCCGCCGTGCTGCATTGTTGGAATGAAGGGGAAATTCCCAAATTGTCTGACAGTGACAAGTGATGGCCCCAGTTGTTCATTCCATGTGTAAATAACCTGTTTTGGGAATACGTGGTAATATCACTTTTTTAAATATTCATAATTTAAGAGGTATTGTGAAGTGTACAGAAAATTGCAAAATGACATTGAGATGAAAGCAGGTGGACAGAGTGAAAGGAAATCCAGAGTTCCCACATTGTCCAGGTTTGCTTGTGATGACAGCCCTTCCTCGAGATACCTTGACCATAGCTTGGGCCTATCAGACCGTGGCTGAATGGAGCTTGTGCTCTCTGAATGAAGGAGGGAAAATTGCTCAAGGGCTCCCAGAAGTTGTTAGTGATAATTGTACTGGCATTATGGCTATGTTGGAGGCAACTTGCAAATTGCGTCTCGGTACTGTCAATATGAAATAGCTCAGTGGAAAAGCATGCACACTTTCATAACACACTACTGTCTTGAACTGACAGCTGTAGTGCTCAAAGTTGGCCTCGTTGTTAAATTATTCAAAAGCGGAGCTGGAGATGGGAGAGACTCCCATCTCCAGCTCCGCTTTTGAATAATTGTTTGAAATTTAAATAAATGAGGGAGAATGTGTGTGGTTTCAGTCTTTGAATGCAGTTCGCCCTTTGTGCATTCAACCTGGCATTTGTGATAAGAGAGTGCATTTTTTATTTGTGTGGATTTAGAGTCTTTACCTTCTTGCTGCCATCCTTTCAAAGAACCGCATTACACCTCCACAACAGGCACTGTATGTAGAGAAACATACCCAGTGGCACAGTGGTTAGCACTGCTGTATCACAGCGCTAGGGACCGGGGTTCGATTCTTGGCTTCTCTGTGTGGAGTTTGCATGATCTCCCCGTGTCTGCGTAGGTTTCCTCCGGGTGTTCCGGTTTCCTCCCACAGTCTGAAAGACATGCAGGTTGGGTCGATTGGCCATGCTAAATTCTCCCTCAGTGTTACCCGAACAGGCACCAGAATGTGGGGACTAGGGGAATTTCACAGTAACTTCATTGCAGTGTTAATGTAAGCTGACTTGTAACTAATAATTTAACTTTTAACAAACTTGTGGGTCTGGGAAAGGACCACATCCCCAGTGTGTTTCCAGCTTGGCCCTGGGTATCTTCCCTATATTTTGATAACTTGCTAGTTTGTATGTGTAGGTTAATCTTGATGAGTGAATGTGAGAGCATATCCAAAATAGGTAACCTAACTTTTCTCAGCATTTTCAGTAGTATGTTCACTTGGGACTGGTGGCAATGTGCATTTTCTTCCATCTCTCTCTTTATCCATTTAATCTTAAACCATCTTTTGGATGAGACATTGAACCGAGGGTAAATGTAAAAGATCCCGTGGCACTATTTTGTAGAAGAGCAATGGTTTTCTCCAATGTCTCAGCCAATATTTATCCCTCAATCCACATCACTGTAACAGATTATCTGGTCATTATCATATTTCTGTGTGAGCTTGCTGTGCACAATTTGGCTGCTGCATTTCCTACATTACATTAATGGGGAGGCGATGGCCTAGTGGTATTATTGCAAGACTATTAATCCAGAAACTCAGCTAATGTTCTGGGGGACCTGGGTTTGAATCCCGCCACTGCAGACGGTGGAATTTGAATTCAATGAAAAAAAAATCTGGAATTAAGGATCTGCTGATGACCATGAAACCATTGTCGATTGTCGGAAAAACCCATCTGGTTTGCTGATGTCCTTTAGGGAAGGAAATCGTTACCTGGTCTGGCCCATATATGACTCTAGAGCCGCAGCAATGTGGTTGACTTTCAGCTGCACTCCAAGGGCAACTGGGGATGGGTGATAAAGCTGGTCAGCCAGCGACCCACATGTTCCATGAATGAAAAAAACAAGACTGACTACATTTTGCAAAGCGCTTTGAGATATGTTTCAAGCTTCATTATGGAATGTTACACTTTGGCCTGACGTCAGGAGACCATATCTTTCAAACTCCTTGATTAGATACATGAGGGTGAAGTGTAATAAACTCTCTTTGCTACAGCAGTATCTGAATTCCAGCTTTACTGGTGTATGCATTGTGGTGTCAGTCTCCTTTAGACAGGTAGAATGAACTACCATTGGGTCCAGTGGCAAAAGGTGTTGAAAATGGCCCTTTCTTTAATTTGGGGATAATACTAGCCATCCAGGAAAGGGAATTTGATTGGTCTGAATTTGGTTTATACCTTCATCCCAAAGGATTCAGGTGACAATGAAGTAACTCGCTTCTTTCTCTTTTGATACCAGACTCCTGATTGGTTGGATAGTGATTCCTGCCAGAAATGTGACCAGCCTTTCTTCTGGAACTTCAAACAAATGTGGGACAGTAAGAAAATTGGCTTGAGACAGGTGCGTAAGATTTGTACGTGAGAATGAAGATGTATTTAAAAAGTTATTTCATTGCAGCTGGTGAAAGCTCTCCAATTTGCATTGTACCATTTTAAAGTTTGGAGCTCTGAACTTCAAAATAGTCACTGAGTATATCCACCATATATAAATATTATAGAGTAGAATCCCTACAGTGCAGGAGGAGGCCACTCGGCCCATCGAGTCTGCACCGACCAGAATCCCACCCAGGTCCTATTCCCGTAACCCCATACATTTACCCTAGCTAGTCCCCCTGACACTAATGGGCAATTTAGCACGGCCAATCCACCTAACCCCATCTTTTGGACTGTGGGAGGAAACCGGAGCACCCGGAGGAAACTCATGCAGACACGGGGAGAATGTGCAGACTCCACACAGTGACCCGAACCTGGGCCCCAGGTGCTGTGAGGCAGCAGTGTCAGCAACTGTGCCACCTCTGCATATAAAACTAATCATATTGAGTTTTTTTTTTGTAACAATATATTTATAAAATGTACAAATATATTCAAGTCATGAGAATAATGAGATGTACTGTTCAAAGTAGGTACTGTCCTGAATTGACCAATATGTTCTGACTGTTCAGGGAAATGTCAACTAATTTTTTTTTTTAAAGTCCCCCTTGCGACCCTATGAGCAAAAGGGTAAACAGGATCTAATACCAGGATATTGCCAACAGAATTTTGCACCTAGTCACAAGATGTGAAAATAGCTCAGACTGATGTTGTCGCTCTGTCTTTCTTTCCTCCCAAATGCTTTGTCCCCCTTCAGCACTTCTGCCTTCCTGGTTCTTTATTCCATGGGGGCAGCCAGACAGTAAATTGAAGCACTACGCGATCGTGGTCTCTGTGTTACAAGTCAACATTTTTGTTAATATAGATAACTTGCTTTAGATTCTAATAAGGCAAGTGTTCCCCCCCCCCTCTTGAAGCACGCTGCTTTGGAGAATAGCCTGTAAGTGGCAGAGGAAGACTAGGTAGGTAACTCAACATGCATCTCATGGTTGCGTGTCTTTCAGTCACATATGGATTTGAACCATTCTTCCTTCTTGAATTTAAAAAAGAATCGTTACAGGTATAGCAATTTCTCACTTGAAATTGTACTCGTGTTCCTGAGAATTGCAACTTTAAGTGAAACAACTTTAAACGAATCATGCTTTCCCAATAAAACCCATGTTAAAGCTGTAGTTATGTTCTATAGGACCTTCGCCTTCAGAGAAAAATAATTAAACTTAATCACAGAATTGTTACAGCACAAGAGGGGGCCATTCTGCCCATTGAAACACTTTGCATTGTTAAATTCCTATGTTGGTTACTTTTAAACTCTAAAACCTAAAAGTTGGAATAAATTCTTCATCCTGACCCTTTCTACTTATTACCCGCTCACCACCCCTACTGTAATCCAACTTTTTCCCTTTAATTGACTGTCTCTCCCTCTCTCGCCACTTCCTGTCCTGAACCCCCTCTCCTCTGCTTCCCTTTTACCCCTGAAAACTATTCATCCAAGTTTACAATCCTTCTATGCCGAATTTCAGTCCAGCTCTTGCATTTCTCTTTGGATGGATCTGTGGCAGGCCCTTACAGCATCACGTCTTCCCCTTTTGTTTCATTTAGCACCACTGCAGGAAATGTGGGAAAGCTCTGTGTGGGAAGTGCAGCTCAAAGCGATCCTCCATTCCGCTGATGGGATTTGAGTTTGAAGTGAGGGTCTGTGATAGCTGCTATGAATCAATAACAGATGAAGAGTAAGTATAATGAAGAATTAAGAGTTGGGAAAGGGTGGTAGTGTCAGGGCTTGTGTTAAACTTTGAAACGCTGGCATGATTCAGCAGTAACTTCATTTTGATTAAACTCTGTTTTGATCGAGAATGTCTTGTATCAAAGTTGGTATGGTGCTTCAAAGATTTGAATTCTGGCTAGGCCACCATTTCTAGTTGTGTTTGTAATGAGCTGGAGGCGGTGATTTGCCATTTCTTTCACACTAAAGATTGATTGAATTTGAAAGATGTACATTTTGTGCAATGAGTCAACTTGGCTCGGTTGTAACATTCTTGACTCCGAGCCAAGATAGTTGAATTTCATCCCATTGCAAGACATACAAACCTAGGCTGACATTTCAGTATAGCAGCCACTGCTCCCCTCTGTCGATATGGAAGACTCTGCTTAACGCTGCTCCATCCTGCAACAGGTCCGCGAAAAACTATTCACCAATAACTTCCTCCCCTTCCCCATCCACCCCAAGTGTCAGCTGGAAGCACAGTCGCCTTTGTATCACATTGAGCAGGATTCAATTCAAAGACCCATTGCAAAACTTGCAGCACAAAAACTAAGACTGACTTTCCAGTGCTTTAGTTTATTTTTGGAGGAGGAGCTGTCTCCCAGGTGAGACTAAACTGGGGTCCTGTTTGATTGAGGGGGTGAAGATGGGGGCGGTACCAGAGGAAATGACCGTGATTGGAGAAACTTAAGGTTTTTAAAATAATTACATTATTGGGGCTGTGTATCTATGCGTGTGCCTGCCTGTGCGTGTGCCTGCCTGTGCGTGTGCCTGCCTGTGCGTGTGCCTGCCTGTGCGTGTGCCTGCCTGCAGACTGCGGAGAGTACCAATTGTGGACACTGACAATTTTACCTGACAGCATCAGAATTTAAACTGTGTTTTTGTGAACATATTCTTGCAGTCGAGCACCCACAGCTACTTTCCATGACAGCAAACACCACGTGGTCCATATGTACCTTGATCTAACCAGAGGCTGGCTATTGACATCAGGCAACGACCGAGTTATTAAGGTGAGGGTAATAATTGTCTTCACTCCACTGTAAGAAGTCTCACAACACCAAGTTAATGTCCAACAGGTTTATTTGGTCGCAAAAGCCACTAGCTTTTGGAGCGCTGCTCCTTCGTCAGGTAAGTGTTAACCCCAGTCCAACGCCGGCATCTCCACATCTTCACTCCACTGGCCAGTGTCTGTTACACATGTAATTCTCACTGCCTATGGAACTGTGCGTATCTACATTCTAATTATGTGATAAACTAGGGGATCATTTTTAAAGCATGTTAAACAGGAGTTTTGCCCACAGCCAATGAATACTGGAAAATTACCCCACCAATGTTGAGTAATGATAGAAAAGGTTTCCAATACCCAGTGTTTATGCAGCCAACAAGTGTCGCTAGTTTTTGCTGAGCTACCATCAGCAAGTTGTCTTAATGATTTGCTGCTGTTGTTAAAGATACACAATTGATGGGCATGGTTTGAATAAGGACTGGGAGCACATGTGAAGAGATTCAGCTGGGTCACTAGGTTGGTAGTTCGTAGAATCGCAGAATCTCTACAGTGCAGAAGGAGGCCATTCGGCCCATCAAGTCTGCACCGACCACAATCCCACCCAACCCTGCATATTTACCTTGCTAATTCCCCTGACACTAAAGGTCAATTTAGCATGGCCAATCAACCTAACCTGCACATCTTTGAACTGTGGGAGGAAACCGGAGCACCCGGAGGAAACCCACGCAGACACGGGGAGAACATGCAAACTCCACACAGACAGTGACCCGATGCCATAATTGAACCCGAGCCCCTGGTGCTGTGAGGCAGCAGTGCTAACCACTGTGCCACCATGCCGCCCCCTAACTTAAGAGGTAGCAATCTAATGCTGCATCCTCTGAATAAGCCTAACATCAAGGAAAAGATTCTTGTTTTATTTTGTAACTCACCATTTGGCTTGGATCCAATTAAGTTGCATCGAAACTTCCCAAGAGCTTTAATGACCGTGCAGTTATATAAAGCACATGGAAATCAGTGTAAACATTGAGGATGGTGAGGAAAATGCTGAACTGATGCCATGTTCCTTCAAATCACTCTGTGCATGAGAGAACTAATTCTGGAGCTGGATGTGTATCATGGAATGTTTTCAGTTCTTATGTTGCAAAGAGATATTTAATGATTTAAATATTTATAATTGAGGCTTCCACAGCTGCAGCAGAGTCCCAGGAAATTATGGGCTAGTAGAAAAAGCAGCATAGCTGACTTTATACTTTAACTTCCTTGAACTTTTGCATTGGGCGATGGGCGTACCAATATAGACATGTTGCAGCAGTAGATGATTTTGGGAAATTCCATCCTCTTACTGATTTGTGTACATCTTTGTTATAAAAACAAGCAAAGATCAATTCATACTAAGTTTAGGGAATAAAGTACCAATTTGATTTACTACTTTACAGATTTCAGCTTCTATTTAGAAAATTAGTTTCCTTGAGTCTGAAACTTTTGACCTCACTCTTTCCTGGCCTCCGTTAACTCTATTTGCCACAGTTTTTCTAAGACCATAAGACATAGGAGCAGAATTAGGCCACTCGGCCCACCGAGTCTGCTCCACCATTCAATCATGGCTGATATTTTTCTCATCCCCATTCTCCTGCCTTTTCCCCATAACCCCCGATCCCCTTATTGATCAAGAACCTATCTATCTCCATCTTAAAGACACTCAATGACCTGGCCTCCACAGCCTTCTGCGGCAAAGAGTTCCACAGATTCACCACTCTCTGGCTGAAGCAATTCCTCCTCATCTCTGTTGTAAAAAGGATGGTCCCTTTAGTCTGAGGTTGTGCCCTCTGGTTCTAGTTTTTCCTACTAGTGGAAACATCCTCTCCACGTCCACTCTATCCTGTAAGTTTCAATAAGATCCCCCCTCATCCTTCTAAACTCCAACGACTACAGACCCAGTGTCCTCAACCGTTCCTCATATGACAAGCTCTTCATTCCAGGGATCATTCTTGTGAACCTCCTCTGGACTCTTTCCAAGGCCAGCACATCCTTCCTTAGATACGGGGCCCAAAACGGTTCACAATACTCCAAATGGGGTCTGACAAGAGCCTCAGAAGTACATCCCTGCTCTTGTATTCCAGCCCTCTCCACATGAGTGCTAACATTGCATTTGCCTTCGTAACTGCCGACTGAACCTGCAAGTTAACCTGAAGAGAATCTTGAACAAGGATTCCCAAGTCCCTCTGTGCTTCTGATTTCCAAAGCATTTCCCCATTTAGAAGATAGTCTATGCCTCCATTCCTCCTTCCAAAGTGCATAACCTCACACTTTTCCACATTGTATTCCATCTGCCACTTCTTTGCTCACTCTCCTAACCTGTCCAAGTCTTTCTGCAGCCCCCCTGCTCCCCCAATACTACCTGTCCCTCTACATATCTTTGTATCATCTGCAAACTTAGCAACAGTGCCTTCAGTTCCTCCTTCCAAATCATTAATGTATATTGTGAAAAGTTGTGGTCCCAGCACTGACCCCTGAGGCACACCACCAGTCACCGGCTGCCATCCTGAAAAATACCCCTTTATCCACACACTCTGCCTTCTGCCAGTCAGCCAGTCCTCTATCCATGCCAGGATCTTACCTTTAACACCATGGGCACTTAACGTATTTAACAGTCTCCTTTGCGACACCTTGTCAAAGACCTTCTGGAAATCTAAATAATCATGTCCACTGGTTCTCCTTTATCTAACTTCCTTGTTACCTCCCATGACCTCCCTTTGACAAAGCGATGCTGACTCGTCCTACTTTATCATGCACTTCCAAGTACTCCGTGATCTCATCTTTAATAATGGACTCTCAAATCTTGCCAATGACCGAAGTCAGGCTAGCCAGCCTATAATTTCCCGTCTGCTGCCTCCCTCCCTTCTTAAACAGCGATGCTACATTAGCTACTTTCCAATCCTCTGGTACCCTCCCTGCCTCCAGTGATTCCTGAAAGATCACCCGAATGCCTCCACAATTTCCTCAGCTATCTCTTTTAGCTATCTGGGGTGTAGTCCATCCGGTCCAGGTGATTTATCCACCTTCAGACCTTTCAGTTTCCCCAGAGCTTCTCCTTAGTGATGGTCACTACACTCACCTGTGCCCCCTGACTCTCCTGGAGCTCTGGCATCCCACTGGTGTCTTCTACTGTGAAGACTGATGCAAAGTAACTATTCAGTTCCTCTGCCATTTCTTTGTTTCCTATTATTACTTCTCCAGCCTCATTTTCCAGTGGTCCAATATCTATTTTGCCTCTCTAACCTTTTATATATTGAAAGAAACTTCCTATCTTCTTTTATATTACTAGCTAGCTTACACTCAAATTTCACCTTCTCCTCCCTTCTTGCTTTTTTAGTTGTCCTCTGCTCGCTTTTAAAGGCTTCCCATTCCTCTGGCTTCCCACTAATCCTCGCCACATTGAATGCTTTTTCTTTTGATTTTATGCTGTCCTTGACTTCCCTCGTCAGCCATGGATGCCTCGTCCTCCCCTTAGCAAGACCCCTGCAACATCTAACTTCCGCCTACACTGCTTACAGCATCTCCTAATTCAGTGTCATCTGCAAACTTGGAGATGTAAACCTTGATTCCTTCATCTAAAACATTCATCACTGAAGAAAATCTGAAGCCTCAGAGTATTTCCGGGAGACGTAATGAGGAAACTTGGCATGTCAGCTACGACTCGCTCCAACTTTTACAGATGCACCATAGAAAGCATTCTTCCTGGTTGTATCACAGCTTGGTATGGCTCCTGCTCTGCCCAAGAGCGCAAGAAACTACAGAAGGTCGTGAATGTAGCCCAATCCATCACGCAAACCAGCCTCCCATCCATTGACTCTGTCGACACTTCCCACTGCCTCAGCAAAGCAGCCAGCATAATTAAGGACCCCACGCACCCCGGACATTCTCTCTTCCACCTTCTTTCATCAAGAAAAAGATACAAAAGTCTGAGGTCACGTACCAACCGACTCAAGAACAGCTTCTTCCCTGCTGCTGTCAGACTTTTGAATGGACTTACTTTGCATTAAGTTGATCTTTCTCTACACCCTAGCTATGACTGTAACACTACATTCTGCACTCTCATTTCCTTCTCTATGAATGGTATGCTCTGTATAGCGCACAAGAAACAGTACTTCTCACTGTGTGCTAATACATGTGACAATAATAAATCAAATCAAAAAGCGATATGTAAGATATATGTATGTGCCAACTCAGCTCAATCAGCCGGGGTCTCTAAGCACTGCTCATTGAATTGATCCCAAAGATCAGCAGTGTATTCAGGAGAGCAAGAGGGAACAGGAAGGTCGGGGTAAAAATAACAATCTTGCCACGTGTATCCAGCTGGAGGAATATTTTGAGCATGAAAACCTTGAACTTGGAGCAAGTCAGGATTTATTGTTCATATTCTGACTGAATCGCAATCTTTCCAGTGTTGATTTGAGTCTTCAAATGTCACGTTTAGAGCATTAAACTGGAATCTTGCTTGAATCTAAAGAGCCATGATCACTAAATGGTTCCAAGCTATATGGGAACCTTCCCAGTTGTAATACACTAACTCCCATGTTCCACAGTCTATATTTCAATAAAAGCAAATTACTGAGGATGCTGGGCCCTTTCCCTCTACCTTATCCCCCCTTTCCTTATCTTTGCTCCCCCTTTGCTTCCCCTCTCCCCCTTTTCCTAAATTTTACCCCTCTTCCACCCATTCTCCCCTCCCCCTCCCCCCACATTTTCATCTGTCACAGTTTACCCTCTGATATCAGCTTCTCTGCCGTTGGGCCATTCACACCCTTTATTCTCTCTATGGGCTGCCATTAGCAGCCTTTTCTCCTGGTTTCTGTGGCAATGATTCATCTTTCATTCCCTCCCCCTGCAGTATAAATATCTCCCACTTTCTCTGCCTTTTAGCTTTGACAAAGGGTCACCTGGACTCGAAGCGTCAGCTCTTTTCTCTCCTTACAGGTGCTGCCAGTCTTGCTGAGATTTTCCAGCATTTTCTCTCTTGGTCTAAATTTCAGTCTTGTTGATGCGCATTTCATTTTGCACCCCCACACATTTAGCAATTTTTCTTGAGTTCCTAACCAATTTTGTTTTAGCGTAAAAATTTAATTTCATACTTCATTTTGCTTGAAGCAGCTGGTGAAATTCCCTGGGGGATTTCTCCAACTTCAATGCAGCTGCAGCTAGTGAAAGTTGGGTTTTCCTTGGTCTGGAATTAGGTATACACTGTTGGGCACCTCAGTGCTTAATGATGCGTCTCAGAACAACATCGAGTGCGAGCTGAGTGGAGTGGCTTTGGGATGACAGCTAGAAATGCGCAAAATGAGGCTACCTTCACATCCCTGGAAAAACCTTGCAGCTAATTCCAGCAGTAGTGTTTGTTATCTGTTAAACATTAATTCCCTGCAGGTCCCAAGTATTTAATTTATGTACACGTGTTAAGTTCCGAGAAAGAACCATATAGTGAGGATAAACTAAATAGATCTATAGTACCCCAGGGAGCTAATGATATCTAATTGAGCTTAACCTATGAGCAGGTTTCTTGTGTATTTGTTAACTAGAATGCTGATTGTACTTTCCTTCCCCCACAGCTCTGGGATATGACCCCTGTGGTGTCCTGACGTGCTTCTGACAGCCACGATAAGGGATTCTGTCGGAACAGGCTAGTCTACACGTGGAGGATCAGTCTGCAATGGTAATACAGTGTAAAGGCTTCAACGAGGACCAGAAAGGAATTTGATATTTTTCAAAGCGACCTTCCAAACCCTGTGCAGTTTTTAATAAGCCTAAAGTGCAATGATTTTGGAAAAACTTGGCTGAGGAATGAATTACGGTTTTCCAGAGGGTAATTTGTGCGGTTGAGGTGTTTAATTTTGTTGGAATTTTTTGATGGGCCTAAACGATTTGTGTGAGTTGTATGTGTTTTTTTTAAATTGCAGTGACAATTTCTGTCTGTCTGTCTGTCTGTGTTGTTTTGTATTTCAGTTTTTTTGTTACCCAGCAACCATCCTTAAGGACACACCCTGTAATGGTAATGTTCTTTCTAATAACTGTAATGCTGTGTGAATTTGTGTAAAATAACTTTTCGTTGAGAAATAATTTAAACTGATAACTTGGGCTTTTTTTCCCCCACAGTAGAAGGAAACACTTATACTAAAACCAAAATGAGAGCGAAGGAAGTAATAAAGGCCTAATTGTCTAGATTATATTCTTCCCCTTTCAAACCGTGAAATTTCTGTACGAAAAACATTCCACTTAGTCCTCAGTGATTTTAAACAGTTAATCCAATCTCCTCGTCTACAGAGGTGGGTTATGAGAAAACGTGGTGTTTTCTCCAACTTGTAAGGTGTAAATGATACAAATTATGAGCTCTTGGAACTTGGGTCTGTAGGAGGAACAGTAGCTCCAAACAAGCCAATGCAACTCAGCAATGTTTACTACAACTGAAAGTCTTGCTGTCAAGGCTGCTTTACATGGAACAGGTTTTGATGATCAAAAACTAATAATGTACTCTGATTTTGTACTCCTTGATGTCCCTTCATATCTTGGTCCCCCATTACTTCTTCCAAAGGAGGAAGAAGCTTTAATTGAGTCACAGAGTGAGCTCAAATGGCAGTGAAGAGAGCAGCTCCTTGATTTTCCGATCAACATGTTTGTTCTTCCTTCCAGTGTCTGCTTTTCTTCTTTCATTCTCCACAGTCTGCTGATAAATTCAGAGAATTAATTAAACCAACTCTGATCAGTAATGGCTATAATAGTCTGGTGATACACTGTAATTTAGTTGATCTCTTGCCTGATCAGCAATAGGAGTAACAGTCTGGTGATACACTGATCTAGTCAATCTCTTGCCTGATCAGTAACAGCTGTAACAATCTGGTGATACACTGTGATCTAGTCGATCCCTTGCCTGATCAGTAACGGCTGTAACAATCTGGTGATACACTGTGATCTAGTCGATCCCTTGCCTGATCGGCAATGGGTTTTACATTCTGGTGAGACATTTGTGATCTGGTTGATCCCTAGCCCGATCAGTAATGGATGTTGCATTCTGGTGGTGCAATGTGATCTAGTTGATCTCACTCTGATCAGTAATGGGTGTGATCTTGTTGATCTCTAGCTTGATCTGTATTGGGTGCACTTTGGTGGCCAACATGGAATTTGAACTTTCAACCTTCTGGTTGGCAAATGTTAAACCGGCTGCTTTTTTCACAAGTGTCTATTTAGATTACAACTCGTTTCTTGTGTTCCAGAAAATACTGTCGCAATTTTAACCACTTACCTTCAGATTTCAGTGACTTCTGTCGACTCATTTCCATCTTTCACAGAATTTGAGATTTGAATGTTTGTCCTAGCCTTTGCCTGGATGGTTTGTTCATTAGGATGTAGGCTCGTTTTGTGACTGGTGCCTCCAATCATGCAACCTTAGAAATTTGAGCACGGAAGGAAGCTGTTTGGCTGATTGTGCTGCTGCTTGGTCCACATCAGAGCTCTCGACTCCACACTCATTCCCTCACTCTTTCCTGCAACCCAATATTGTGTTCCCAGTTCACACAATTCTTTTGGGGATTTGCCCCGTGCTATATTTTCAAGTCTAAATGGGGATTCAATCAGTCTTGATTGCAGACACCCTCATTAAAGAGGTCATCTCCCATCTGAACCGCTGTAGTACTTTTGGAAAACTGGGTGGGGTTGAGTGAATGGATTGAAGAATAAAGAGGAACAGTGCCTTTTACATCCTCAGAATCTTTCATAGTGATTCATGTCCACTGAATCATGTTGAAGCGTAGTTACTGCTATGTTGACGCAAGTGGTGACTGGTCTACGTACAGTAACAATTGTGACTTTTCATAATAGGCCCTCTCTACAATGCAGGAAACACGATCGCTCATCGTGACCTGGCTGTTCCTAATTATTGTAATCCTTGGTAAATTGTATTTCTTTGCCTTCAGAAAACAGATCATGTCCATGCTTGGTAGTACTCATCAATTATGTATTACACACATTAAAGGAAAATGGTTTTACTTGAATGCTTGCAATTAATCTTCATTCCATCTGTTGTGCTTTTTTAACTAATATAAGGAGCAAAGATTGCAATAAAGCATAACTTATACCAGTAATTAACTCAAGCACACATTCTGAAGAACAAATTATGTACAGATTTACATAAGAACAGGAGCAGACCAAATTAGCCCCTCAAAACGTGCTCCATACCCCTTAATGCCCTTACTGAAGCTCCAATTGACATCCAATGTCCACAGCCTTTGGGGCAGTGTGGTGACAGCAAGCGCTGCAGATTTGCTTGACCCTTGGTGTGGAAAAAGGGACTTCCTACTTTCAGTTTTAAACTTTCGAGCTCCAATTCTTACGGTCCCTCATTCTTGACTCCTCTATTAGAGGAATCCTTTCTGTTTCTACCCCGTTGAAGCTTGCTAAGCAGATCACCCTTTAATGTTCTACACTCAGGAGTACAAAGCAAGTTTAGCAACCTGTCCTCATTATTTAACCATCTATAAGACCATAAGACATAGGAGCAGAATTAGGCCATTCGGCCCATCGAGTCTGCTCTGCCATTCATCCCTGGCTGATATTTTTCTCATCCCCATTCTCCTCCTTTTCCCCATAACCCCTGATCCCCTTATTAATCAAGAACCTATCTATCTCTGTCTTAAAGACACTCAATGACCTGGCCTCCACAATCTTCTGCGGCAAAGAGTTCCACAGATTCACCACTCTCTGGCTGAAGAAATTCCTCCTCATCGCTGTTGTAAAAAGGATCGTCCCTTTAACCTGAGGCTGTGCCCTCTGATTCTAGTTTTTCCTACCAGTGGAAATATCCTCTCCACGTCCACTCTATCCAGGCCTCGTAGTATTGTGGAAGTTTCAATAAGATCCCAATAAGATCATACGACAAGCTCTTCATTCCAGGGATTGTTCTTGTGAGCCTCCTGTGGATCCTTTCCTAGTAAGAAGTTTAACAACACCAGGTTAAAGTCCAACAGGGTTTATTTGGTAGCAAAAGCTACACAAGCTTTTGGAGCACCAAGCCCCTTCTTCAGGTGAGTGGGAATTCTGTTCACAAACAGGGCATATAAAGAAGAAGGGGCTTGGGGCTCTGAAAGCTTGTGTGGCTTTTGCTACCAAATAAACCTGTTGGACTTTAACCTGGTGTTGTTAAAACTCTTACTGTGTTTACCCCAGTCCAACGCCGGCATCTCCACATCATCCTTTCCTAGGCCAGCACATCTTTCCTCAGATACGGAACATAATCTAACTCCCGATATTGTTCTGGTGAACCTTTGCTGCACCCCTCCTGAATGCAGTGCCCAAAACTGAGTGCAAGATATAGTTGGGGTCTGGCTAAAGCTCTATACAATTGAAGGATCACTTTCTCCCCTCTATAATCCAACCTTTTCATATAAAGGCCAACAATCTTTAGCTTTTTTGAATGCTCTTTGTACCTGTCTGTTACCATTAAATGAGGAAAAGGTGCACCTAATCATTCAATCATTCCTCGGGCATGAAATATTGCGTTTGTTGTAGTGACTAGCAGTCTGCTTTCTGTATGGTTATGATTTACAAATCACTGGAAGGGTTTGGAAATCTATAGGAGGGGAAGGCTGGGAGTAAATAGCCCCCCGTCCTCTTACACAGTCATGGTTATTAAAGTAAAGAATAAATTGGCCAGTGTTAAAGTACGTCCGCTTGGCAGATTTGAACATATTTAAGATAAAGCTTTATTTATTAGTCACACTTATTAGCTTACATTAGGGGAGCTAGGGGAATTTCACAACTTCATTGCAGTGTTAATGTAAGCCTTACTTGTGACTAATAAATAAACTTTAACTTTTAACATTAACACTGCAATGAAGTTACTGTGAAATTCCCCTAGTCGCCACACTCTGGCACCTGTTCGGATACACTGAGGGAGAATTTAGCATAGCCAATGCACCTAACCAGCACGCCTTTGGGACCATGGGAGGAAACCGGAGCACCCGGAGGAAACCCACGCAAACACGGGGAGAATGTGCAGACTCCACACGGACAGTGACCCAAGCCGGGAATCGAACCAGGGACCCTGGCGCTGTGAGGCAGCAGTGCTAAACACCATGCCGCCCTATAATACGAAGCAGTGGGGGGGGAGAGGGGGTGATGAAGAACTGATTAGGCAAGAAACTAGGGCTGTACTTGGTTTTTCACAAAATTGACTTGAAAAATATACGGTTGCATCAAGTGTCTGCAGTATCAAAAATAAAATGAAAAATATTTGGCATACCTTCCCCTCCACTGCTTGAGGCATAAAAAAAGATTTTCTACCATTTTGGGAGATAATTGGTACCTGTAAGTGATGCTGGGAATGTAAGAGCTTTTGGAAGAGCGACAGAGTTGAATATTAATCTTCAGAACACTAACTCTTCCTCCCTCGACTCGAGGAAAGGGAAGTTAATTAAGTGACGGCTTCCTGGGTGGCATGTCAAAGCACAATTAATTTCTTTTAGTGACAATGCTGGAGGGATTAATGCTGTCCAGAATTACTGCCCCACTGCTCTTCAAATGCTGCCTTGAATCTTACACATCTCTTGTAGCTGGACAGGTAAATGTAGCCTCAGTTTTGGAATCTCTGAAGTACAATGTCCACTGGCTCCCTCAACACTGAATGCTTAACTTGAATTGTTGCTCAGTATCAAAGTTGGGCATGACTGAACCCATGAGCAGATCATTAAGTATAGAGATTTTCTCCTGGAGAATACATACAAACAGTGGTTAGCACTGCTGCCTCACAGTGGCGGGGACCCAGGTTCAATTCTGGCCTTGGGTCAGTGTCTGTGTGGGGTTTGCACTTCCTCCTGCGTGGGTTTCCTCCGGGTGCTCCAGTTTCTTCTCACAGCCTAAAGATGTATGGGTTAGGTTGATTGGCCATGATAAATTAACCCTAGTGTCACGGGGATTAGCAGGGTAAATGTGCAGGGTTCCGGGGATAGAGCCTGGGTGGGATTCTGGTGGTTGACTCGATGTGCTGAATGGCCTTCAGGGATTCTATGTTGTGGAATTGTTTGAAGTGCAGTTAGGGTGGAATTTGATTTGATTTATTATTGTCACATGTATTAGCATACAGTGAACAGTATTGTTTCTGGTGCGCTATACCGACAAAGCATACCGTTCATAGAGAAGGAAACCAGAGAGAGCAGAGTGTAGTGTTACAGTCATAGCTAGAGTTTAGAGAAATATCAACTTAATGCGAGGTAGGTCCATTCAAAAGTCCACTCAGCAGGGAAGAAGCTGTTCTTGAGTTGGTTGGTACGTGACCTCAAACTTTTGTATCTTTTTCCCAAAGGAAGAAGGTGGAAGAGAGAATATCCAGGGTGAGTGGGGTCCTTAATTATGCTGGCTGCTTTGCTGAGGCAGCGGGAAGTGTAGACAGAGTCAATAGATGGGAGGCTGGTTTGCGTGATGGATTGGGCTACATTCATGACCTTTTGTAGTTTCTTGCGGTCTTGGGCAGAGCAGGAGCCATACCAAGCTGTGATACAACCAGAAAGAATGTTTTGTATGGTGCATCTGTGAAAGTTGGTGAGAGTCGTAGTCATGCCAAATTTCCTTAGTGATAGCTTCCATCATGCTGATCTTTTGCCTACGTATCCTTTGAATTCTTGCTGCTCGGTAATAATGGGACATCATACCCTGTCCCTGACGTGTTGCATGGAAGAATTGTATGAGCTTCCTTGTTCTTGCAGCAGCCTGTTAACTGCCAGGCTACAGATTGGTAGGCACACGTAGATTGCTGTGGAGTTATAGAACAATACAGCACAGTACAGGCCCTTCGGCCCTCGATGTTGTGCCGAGCTTTGTCCGAAACCAAGATCAAGCTATCCCACTCCCTATCATTCTGGTGTGCTCCATGTGCCTATCCAATAACCGCTTGAAAGTTCCTAAAGTGTCCGACTCCACTATCACAGCGGGCAGTCCATTCCACACCCCAACCACTCTCTGAGTAAAGAACCTACCTCAGACATCCCTCCTACATCTCCCACCATGAACCTTATAGTTATGCCCCCTAGTAGCAGCTACATCCACCCGAGGAAATAGTCTCTCAATGTCCACTCTATCCCCTTATCATATTATAAATCTCTATTAAGTCGCCTCTCATCCTCCTCCGCTCTAAAGAGAAAAGCCTTAGCTCCCTCAACCTTTATTTGACTTCACCTTTTTCAAAAGCTTTTCCTGCATCAGTAGGTTATCACAGCAGAAGTGCATCTTATGTGGGTGATAAACAAGTGACCCAGACTAGACCGGTTTTTCTAAAGATTGAACCATACTTCTTGACTGAGTTTACATGTCAGATTATTAAGGTCACAATTCTGTGTACGAGTTTGGAATCACTATTCAAGTGAGATGGTGCTAAGTGAACATTGCATGACTGAAGATTCTTCTCTCTCTGATGGTTGAAGCATATGCAGGATTCCAGCTTAACCTAAGATAACACATTCATAAGTTGATAAGATATAGGAGCAGAATTAGGCCATTCGGCCATTGAGTCCGCTCCCCCCATTTGATCATGGCTCCTTATCCCCTTTTTCCTGCCTTCTCCCCATAACCTTTCAACCCATTACCAATTAAAAATCTAACTCCTTATATTTACTCACTGTCCCCGCATCCACCGCACTTTGGCGTACCGAATTCCACAGATCCACAACCCTTTGGGAGAAGTAGTTTATCCTCAACTCTGTTTTAAATTTGCTACCCCTTATCCTAAGGCTATGACCTCTCGTCCTAGAATGCCCCATAAGAGGAAGCATCCACTCCACGTCTACTTTATCCATACCTTTTATCATCTTGAATACCTCAATTTAATCTCCCCTCATTCTTCTAAATTCCAGAGAGTATAGGCCTAAACTGTTCAATCTCTCTCATCTCTGGAATCAATCTCGTGAACCTCCTCTGAACTGCCTCCAAAGCCACTACATCTTTCTTCAAATAAGGGGACCAAAATTTGCACAATACCCCAGGTGCAGCCTCACCAATGCCTTGTATAGTTGCAACAATACTTCCTTACCTTTATATTCTATTCCTTTAGCTATGAATACCAACATTTCATTCACTTTCTTTGTTATCTGCTGTACCTGCATGCTAGTTTTCTGTGACTCATGAAACATATTATCCCATAGGAAGAGGTTATGGAACTAACTTTATTTGAAAGCCTTGGGATTCTTCAGGATTTTGATTGGTTTTTGGTCTCCATCTTTGAATCCACTTAACTTTGAATGTTTATCAACATTGGGACCTGACCATATTCACTGCTCATTTCAGCTTCAGTCCATTGTGAAATTTTTTGATTTTCTATCTGACTGAAAGACAAATGAATCATGGTGTGCTGGTTAGAATTTAAGGTATTTTGTCACAAAACATTTTTCACATGGAAGTTTTGTGACCTAACAAAGTCTGCCTCAAGAATTCTGATTCTTCCAGCATTTTGTCAAAATTTGGTTACAATTAGGGCGGCACGGTGGCACAGTGGTCAGCACTGCTGCCTCACAGTACCAGGGACCCGGGTTCGATTCCCGGCTTGGGTCACTGTCTGTGCGGAGTTTGCACATTCTCCCCGTGGGTTTCCTCCGGGTGCTCCGGTTTCCTCCCACAGCCCAAAGATGTGCTGGCTAGGAACATTGACCATGATAATTTCTCCCTCAATGTACCCGAACAGGCGCCGGAGTGTGGCGACTAAAGGATTTTCACAGTAACTGCATTACAGTGTGAATGTAAGCCTTAGTTGTGACTAATAAATAATTAAACTTTATAATAGATTATACTGGCGAACATAGCTCACCGGTTAGTTCATCAGGCGGTGCAGGAAACTCTACTTCATAACACTACTGATCAAAATGGATTCCAGACTTCCATTCTTTTCTTTTTGTGAGGCCCAGCTCTGATTTTAAGAACATTAAAAAATAGGAGCAGTATTAGACATTGTGACCTCTATGGGCGGCATGGCGGCACAGTGGTTAGCACTGCTGCCTCACAGCGCCAGGGTTCCCGGTTCGATTCCCGGCTTGGGTCACTGTCCGTGTGCAGTTTGCACGTTCTCCCCGTGTCTGTGTGGGTTTCCTCTGGCTGCTTCGGGTTTTCTCCCACAGTCCAAAGATGTGCTGGTTAGGTACATTGACCATGCTAAATTGACCCTAGTATCAGGGGGATCAGTACGGCAAATATGTGGGGTTAAGGGGATAGGGCCTGGGTGGGATTGTGGTCGGTGCAGACTCGATGGGCCGAATGGCCGCCTTCTGCACTGTAGGGATTCTATTCTCCAACATCCAATGTGATTGTGGCTAATCTGTCACAACTTCACTTTCTGCCTGATTCCCTGAGACATCAAACCTCGCATTGAGAATTCCAACGATTTACAACCCTCCCAGAGTGAAAATATCTCATCTAAGTATGAAATAACTGACCCCTTTTCGTGAGGCTGTATCCCTGTGTTCCAGATTCCTCAAGCAGGAGAAGCAACCACTGGGTGTTAAGCCCCTTCCGAATCTTGTACATTTCAATAAGATCGCTTCTCATGCGTCTGAACTCCAGAGAGTATAGGTACAATTTACTCAACCCCTGAGCAAACAGCAACACTCTCATCCCAGGAACTAATTTGGCAGACCTTCACTGTACAGTCTTCAAGGCCAGGTATATTTTGAGAGAGGATCAGCAGTTCAAGGCATGGTGGTAAAGTGGTTAGCACCGCGACCTCACCACTCCAGGGACCCAGGTTCAATTCCCGGCTTGGGTCACTGTCTGTGTGGAGTTTGCACGTTCTCCCCGTGTCTGCGTGGGTTTCCTCCGGGTGCTCCGGTTTCCTCCCACAATCCAAAGATGTGCAGGTTAGGTGCATTGGCCATGCTAAATTGCCCCTTTAGTGTCCCAGGATGCGTAGGTTAGAGGGATTAGTGGGGTAAATATGGTGGGGTTATAGGGATAGGGCCTCAGTGGGATTGTTGTGGGTGCAGATTTGATGGGCCAAATGGCCTCTTTCTGCACTGTAGGGATTCTATGATTCTAAGGCCAGGCTTTGAGTGCTTATTTATGACTCTCATTGTTTTCTTATGATTATGACATTCATCCTTTTGGATTATGGCAAGACTTGATCTGGATTTTGAACTTCTGCATCTTTTGAACAGAGGAGAGAATGTAACTCATGGACTAAACATGAAAGTCAGACAATCGATATGAGGGAATATCTGTCAGAAAGATGGCAGTAGAAATTTGCTTCTTCCACGACTTGTACATGAGTGAAAATCCTCTTGTGGATACCAGTATATTGTAATTTTCCCAAAGTCTTCCCTTCGAGCACAGTTCTGGCTACTGACGTGTCCTCGACAGCACTTCTCCACAAAGCAGCCCGTCACGTCAGAAAATGTAAATGGTTAGCTTGTTCTGACAATATCCCAGGGTCGAGGGCAAAGAAACTGAGCGCGGAGCCTCAGATAGGCACTGACTGATGAATAGGGATTTTGGATAAAGGTGATCACGCAATCCAGTTACTAATTTGTCCAGCAATGCTTTCAAATCGGCTCTCAATATGGGGGACATGGCCGGTCTTTAAATTGTGTGTTTTGTCCAAGTCTGCTGATAGCACAGGTTTATCATTTGCACATCTTTCTGATAAAGATTATATTCGAGTACCAGCTTGATTGTAAACATTTTTAGTAATTGTTAAAATAAGCACACTTGCTATTTATTATGTAGTGCCTGAAAAAAATTACTTCCTGGAATCTTGTAAATAATGCATAGTGTACAGTAAATAATGTATAGGGCACAGTGAAAGGGCACATCAGGGTTCAGTATTAAATGAATTTTGAATATTCGGGGAGGCGATGGCCTAGTGGCATTATCGCTAGACTGTTAATCCAGAAACTCTGTTGATGTTCTGGGGACCCGGGTTCGAATCCCGCCACGGCAGATGGTGGAATTTGAATTCAATTAAAAAAAAACAGGAATTAAGAATCTACTGATGACCATGAAAAACCCATCTGGTTCACTAATGTCCTTCAGGGAAGGAATTCTGTCGTCTTTACCGCGTCTGGCCTAGATGTGACTCCAGACCCACAGCAATGTGGTTGACTCTCAACTGCCCTCGGGCAACCAGGGATGGACATTAAATACTGGCCAGCCAGTGACGCCCATATCCCATGTTAAAAAAAAATTGGAAGTTTCTTGGAACATACCCATTCCATACTCATAATACACACCCCTGGGAAAAGGCCACATCAGCTTGCACCACTCGCCTTTCTCATGGAAGAATTCAGCAGACCAAACTGATCAGTTGGTACCAAGAGATGGGAGGTTAGTAATATGATCAGAATGTCCAATGTGTACAGTAGGCTAGGGGGACTGATTAATTTTAGTGACTGTATACTCCATTACATTGCTTGAAATCCTCTTTTTGAGTCATGCTCTCATGCATACTATGGATTAAGTGCACATTTTAAACTGAGTTTTCCTGGTGGATGTAATACAGCATTTCTGAGATATTGAGGTCATTGATTGAAAGATTGTACAAAGGTGGGAACGGAATCTACAAAGTTGTCGATTTTGGCTGGGAACTACAGTGGAACTTAACTATCACAGAATCACAGCGGCAACTTACAGCAAAGCAAGAGGCCTTTCAGCCTGACCCTGCTTGTGCTGGCTCTATGATAGAGCAGCATGCTTAATCCCACTTCCTCACCTGTACATTCCCCATCCTCGGCTACCTTTCCAACTCCCTTTTCAATTACTTCTGTATCCAGCTGTGAGCTTTTCAGTATTCCAGTAAATAACAACTCCAAATGGGGGGGGGAAACAATCACTCTAGATCCACCCTCTGGATCTTTTGATAATTTCAGAGTCTGTGACTTCTATTTATTGACCCAGAGGGAATACTTTTTTCTCTTATTCTATCGAAACATCTCATCTTGCGAATCCTCTTAAGTCACCTCTCGACTTCTCTGTTCCTGGTGGAACAGTCCTAATTTTTCCATCCTCGTAACTGAAGTCTCTCGTTCCTGCTCACAGCCTGGCGAACATCCTCCGTACCTTTTCTGAAGTCTGTTCACCTTTGCTGTGCTTAGGATTGACCACAATACTCCAGCTGAGGTACGGTGGCACAGTGGTTAGCACTGGTGCCTCACAGCGCCAGGGACCCGGGTTCAATTCCCGGCTTGGGTCACTGACTGTGCGGAGTTTGCACGTTCTCCCCGTTTCCTCCGATTGCTCCAGTTTCCTCCCACAGTCCAAAGATGTGCTGGTTAGGTGCATTGGCCCAAACAAGCACCGGAGTGTGGTGCCGAGGGGAATTTCACAGTAACTTAATTACAGTATGAATCAAAGACTACTTGTGACTAATAAATAAGCTAACTTTTTACTCGAGATTTATAGCATTATAGCATGACCCCTGTGCTTTATATCCTATTCCTCTAATTATAAACCCAGTTAACTTGTATACTTTTTAGCCAACTTATTAACTTGCCATGCCATCTTAGTAAGATGTGTGCGTTTGGACACCAAGGTCTTTTTGCTCAGTTTTAGTTATTCAACTGTGTCGGAATCCTTTGAGTACTGTCCAGATGAGCAAAGTAGGGACCAGAATAAAAGTTTTATGGTAACTGTTAGCCACCTAATCATCCTGATGATTGTCTTTGAAAGCAGTTCCCTCCGAAATCCACACCTGTAATATTTATGTGAGCCCAAAGCCTGTTAGAATGGTATTGAATTGACTTTTTTCAAGTTTAGTTCGCTGAAGGTGCTTGCAAACGGTTACTTCTGTTGATGAAATGATTGCTTATAAATGTGATGAGCCATTACTGTCTATCTTCTCCAACACTGAGGAGTATTCTTGTGCGTTATCTTACTTTGGTGCTTGCAGTAGTGACCCTTTTAGCCTCTGGACACTTAATAGTAATAAAGTACAGTTGTATACTTCCAATCAGACATTTTACAACCTCCACACCAAAGGTGAACACTATTCCCTCGGAGGTAAAGGAACCTCTACAGATTTTGTTTTGATACATTTGTGGGCGTCACTGGCTGGCTAGCATTTATTGCCCATCCCTAGTTGCCCTTGAGAAGGTGGTGGTGAGCTGCCTTCTTGAATCGCTGCAGTCCATGTGCTGTGGGTTGACCCACAATGCCATCAGGGAGGGAATTCCAGGATTTTGACCCAACGACTGCGAAGGAACGGCGATATGTTTCCAAGTCAGGACGGTGAGTGGCTTGGAGGGGAACTTGCAGGTGGTGGTGTTCCCATGTATCTGCTGCCCTTGTCCTTCTAGGTGGAAGTGGAAGGTGCTGTATAAGGACCTTTGATGAATTGAGAGAGAATTGGATTCTCTCTCTCATCCTTGTTCAGTGGCATGCAGGAGCCACCTGGTCAGGGTTATTTCTCCACACGTGCTAATAAATGAAAAGCAAGTTTTATATCTTGATCCTTTGGTAGTGGAGACACTGTGAACGACAGAGATTTAAGCACAAAAGTTGCAAAAAAAGGATGCAACTTTATTTGTAATTAATGATTTGCATAGGAACAACCTCCAATATTTGACAAAGCAAGTGCCAGTAAGCAGTTCCCTTTTGTGTCTGTCCCTTTTCATAGGCTGTGATGATTGGGAGTACTTGAGGTACTTCGGATAGACACATATCTTTCTGTGATCCAACACAAGTTAACTTGAAGAAAAACTGATGGAATTACTGAAAATTAATTGCAGGACAGAAACGATTCTCCAGGTACAGTAAGGACAACTCGGCTGTAAGTCAGAAAAAATCCTGATAACCAGATGGGTAGCTGCTGTTAAATTGGTGTGAATACTGCCACAAGGAGTTTGTCAGTATTCAAAGCTTTTTAGTCCGCTTGGAGCTTGTACAATTTGTCAAAATTATTTAACTTTTCTGATTTGTGAGCATGTATTAATATAACATGTTTAAATAAAGGGTTGGCATGGTAGCACAGTGGTTAGCACTGCTGCCTCACAGCGCCAGGGACCCGGGTTCAATTCCGGCCTCAGGTCACTCTGTGTGGAATTTGCACATTCTCCCCGTGTCTGCGTGGGTTTCCTCCGGGTGCTCCAGTTTCCTCCCACAGTCCAAAGGTGTGCAGGTTAGGTTGATTGGCCATACTAAATTGACCATTAGTGTCAGGGGGATTAGCAGGGTAAATATGTGGAGTTATGGGAATAGGGTCTGGGTGGAATTGTGGTCGGTGCAGACTCGATGGGCCAAATGGCCTCCTTTGACACTGTGGGGCTTCTATGATTCTAATCTATGATAAAGGCATTCCATCCAGTTTGATTCTCTTCTTCCCCCATCAAATGGTGTGGCTTCCAGAGCTGATAGTTCTTCCGACTGGAATATCATTTAAGGAGGACACTGTTTTTTGGAACCCAGTCATTTTATTTAAATTATTACGGACTTGGACAGTCTCAAGATCAGTTCCAGTCATGCAAAAGTGGCTGGCCATTCCTTTAATGAGAATTGGATTGAGTGTGGTAAAAGGTTCATCAATATACAATACCAACTGATTAAACACGTCTCTTATTTTTGGAGTTAAAACATCCCGAGGTCTATCCAGCTCCTCTTTAGGCAAAAACAGTGCAGCTGGGTATCCTCCCAACGGTCAGGATCTGACCAATGTAAGCAGCCGAAAAGACAGTGCAAGTCTGAGTTTTAATTGTGTCTTGTGTGTATGATTAATAATGTTCAACTTGTTAATGGGTACCAAACTTTGAATAGGAAGTACCAGACCCCAATAAAAAATGTCTTTTACATGAGATTGGCACCAGTTATAACTGGAACTTAGACTACCTGCTATCTGTAAATTAAGGTACTTTAATGTATTAATGTGACTGAACCTTACTGTTACATTTGTAGGTGGAGGAATCTCGTGAGCATGGGTGAAGTGTAATGCACACATTTGTGTTCCTTCTATACACTAAAATGAGATTGTCACTAATGTTTCAATGCACAAACCTGTGCCGTGCTGTGAAAAAATGTCCCTCCAGCTGACAAAACAAAACTGAGGCAAAAGCTCGTTAGAAGTGTTAGAAATCTGAAGTAAAAACAGAAAATGTTGGAAATACTCAGAAGGTCTGGCAGCATCTGTAGAGAAACAGAATTATTGGGTTGAAGAATAGCATTTCATCAGAATGGATTATTTCTAGCATTGTCTGTTATTTTGAACCAATGCAGGTACGTTTTGATAAATCATTCCGAAAGTACTTTACCCCCAAGTTTTTGTTACACCTCTGGTTTCACAATTGACACATTCCAATTCATTCAGAACTTGTGTGTTTCTAAGTACTGTATCTAAATTGTTAATGTATTAATGTATTGGCAATCAAAATAAATGTGTTTGAGATGTTTGCGTTAGAATGGTCATAACCTTGAGTGTTGTATAAAGTACTGGATCATACTCTCTGACTGCATATGTTGTACATTATCCTTCGCTGTCCTTGATCAATCTGCATTTGACACTCCCCCAGTGCCTTGCCTCTGACCAACACTGTAGAACTTGCATAGTTCTCAGCAATGCCTCTTTCTTTCTCTGCACTGCCATAGCCATGGTCCCTTAAGGCTTGATCTTTGCCCTTTGCTGACCAACTTCACCTGTAGATTCCACGTTACCCCCCGTTCTATATCCATTCCTCGTCTTGTTTGCCCACCCCAACCTTCAATCTTGAACGAGTCACAACTTCCGGCGCACCAAAGGTCAAGGCCAACGCTCGCATTTCCGATCCCAATAGGGGCGGCACGGTGGCACAGTGGTTAGCACTGCTGCCTCACAGCGCCAGGGACCCGGGTTCAATTCCTGGCTCAATTAATGTAAGCCTACTCAATTCCTGTCTGTGTGGATTTGCACGTTCTCCCCGTGTCTGCGTGGGTTTCCTCCGGGTGCTCCGGTTTCCTCCCACAGTCTGAAAGACGTGCTGGTTAGGTGCATTGACCCGAACAGGTGCCAGAGCGTGGCGACTAGGGGAGTTTCACAGTAACTTCATTGCAGTGTTAATGTAAGCCTACTTGTGACTGATAAATAAACTTTACCGCAAACTCCGCTCCTCGGCCTTTGATTCTATTTGTTTCCTTGACCACACTTGAGCTGAATTAGAACACTTGTAAATTGGGTGTGATTTCTGATGCTCAAGCTGAGTCTTGAACCATACATCCCATTGAGCACCAGGGACCCCTTCCACTTTTGCCGCATTATCCATCAACCTTCCATCTCCCTCTCAGCGGTTGCAACCCTTTTCTGTGTGCCTTTGTGACTCGTGGATTCTGACACTTTCTGGCCTCCCAGCCTCCTTTCAAACACTGCTGTTGCCTGTCGACCTATCAGTTATGTCACTCATTCCCTGCAAAAGGATAATCGAAGATCAGAAGCACAGGGCCAGTTATTTGTACAGTAGGCTAATGGAGTTCTGAATAACTGAGATACTGCAAATGATTCTCCCAAAAGTGCTGAATTGGTGGGAAAACTGTTCTAGATCACGACTGTTTTTCCAGTTCAACTTCTCACCTAAATCTCCCACACTCTGTGCAATGCAGAGGTCACAATCGTGAATATCATTAAAAACCCAGAGGAGGGAGGGGGGGGGGCCTATTCGCGCCAGAGTCTGATAGTTCTGGCACTCTGCGCATGCGCAGTGGCCCCGATCTGTCAGTCTCCCCATTTTCTGGCCGGCTCAATCGCTGGCCAGCCTGGGACCCCTG
This sequence comes from Mustelus asterias, assembly GCF_964213995.1. Taxonomy (NCBI): domain Eukaryota; kingdom Metazoa; phylum Chordata; class Chondrichthyes; order Carcharhiniformes; family Triakidae; genus Mustelus; species Mustelus asterias. The sequence continues at coordinate 3,718,319 of NC_135817.1, read as the reverse complement.
CAGTGCTGCCCCCCCACAACAATTCCCGGGCCAGCCCTGACCCTTCCCCCCCTATCCTGGAGCACGCCCCGATGTCCAGCCCACCCCCCACCAGCAGTGGCAATCCCCCCGGCAGGCCCCACCCCCCCCCAGCAAACCAGTCCCACACTCCGCCCCAATCACTGTCCTCCCTCCAGCCCAGATCGATCCCAATGCAGAGTGGCAGCAGGACTCCCCAACCCTACCGATCATCCCTAGGCCCCATCCACAATAGGCCCCGCCCCCTTGGCATTGCCCAATGCCCCATGGGCACTTTGCCCCGGGGCAGTGCCATGGGGCACAGGCTGGCACTGCCAGGGTGCCCATGCCCAGGGGACACCACCCCCCGCCACCCAACCCCCTGGGTCCACGAGTCACTAGTTCCCCGAACGTGGGAAGCTAGTCTGAATCCTGCCGGAATGAAGCACTTCTGGTGGTGGGCACGATTCGATTGGGACCTGAAAGTTCCCGAAAATGACACTGAAAACATATTTAAACTATATTAAAATAAGATTCAAATGATTTACCTCTCTTCCTGCTGGTTTCCAGCACGGTCTGGTCTCCGAATGTTCTCCAGCTCTGGGAGATGCGCGTGCGTTCCCGGCGCATACGCAAATCCCAGAACAAGGCCAACGATGCACATCTCCCAGCCCGACCCGGCAGAAAAGTTGTGGGTCGCGATGGGAGAATCGCCCCCCCACTGTGTGATTTCTTCATGTGGTGGTTTGATTTGATTTATAGACACTCCTGCCAACCCCTCCCATCAAACACTCCCGCTTCCCTCTCCCGTCAAGCAATCCCGCTACTCTCTCCCGTCAATCACTCTCTCTACCCTCTCCCTTCAAACATTCCCTCCTCCCTCTCCCGTCAAACACTCGATCTACTCTCTGCCGTCAACCACTCCCTCTACTCTTTCCTGTCAAACACTCCCTCTACCCTCCCGTCGAACACTCTCACTGGCAGAAGTAGGGAACCCTGGATGACTTGGGATATTGAGGCCCTGGTCAAGAAGAAAGAGGCACATGACATGCATAGGCAGCTGGGATCAAGTGAATCCCTTGAAGAGTAAAGGGGGTATAGGAGTAGATTTAAGAGAGAAATCAGGAGGGCAAAAAGGGGACATGAGATTGTTTTGGCAGATCAGGCAAAGGAGAATCCAAAGAGCTTCTACAAATACATTAAGGCCAAAAGAGTAACTAGGGAGAGAGCAGGGCCTCTTGAGGATCAAAAAGGTCATCTATGTGCGGATCCACAAGAGATGGGTGAGATCCTAAATGAATATTTCTCATCAGTATTTACTGTTGCGAAAAGCATGGATGTTAGGGAACTTGGGGAAATAAATAGTGATGTCTTGAGGAGTGGACATATTACAGAGAAGGAGGTGCTGGAAGTCTTAAAGCGCATCAAGATAAATCCCTGGGACCTGATGAAGTGTATCCCAGGACGTTGTGGGAGGCTCGGTAGGAAATTGCAGGTCCCCTAGCCGAGATATTTGAATCATCGATAGCCACGGGTGAGGTGCCTGAAGATTGGAGAGTGGCAAATGTCGTGCCTTTGTTTAAATAGGGCTGCAGGGGAAAGCCTGGGAACTACAGGCCAGTAGCCTCACATCTGTGGTGGGTAAATTGTTGGAAGGTATTTTGAGAGACAGGATCTACAGGCATTTAGAAATGCAAGGACAGATTAGGGACAGTCAGCATGGGATTAGCTTTGGGGTTTTTAAAAAAAAGGGCGGCATGGACAAGTTGGGCCGAAGGGCCTGTTTCCATGCTGTAAACCCCTATGACTCCATGTATTAGCAGACAGTGAAAAGTATTGTTTCTTGCGCACTATAAAGACAAAGCATACCGATCATAGAGAAGGAAAGGAGAGAGTGCAGAATGTAGTGTTACAGTCATAGTTAGGGTGTAGAGAAAGATCAACTTAATGCAAGGTAGGTCCATTCAAAAGTCTGATGGCAGCAGGGAAGAAGCTGTTCTTGAGTCAGTTGATACATGACCTCAGACTTTTGTATCATTTTCCCAACAGAAGAAGGTGGAAGAGAGAATGTCTGGGGTGCGTGGGGTCCTTAATTATGCTGGCTGCTTTGCCGAGGCAGCGGGAAGTGTAGACAGAGTCAATGGATGGGAGGCTGGTTTGCATAATGGATTGGGCTACATTCACGACCTTTTGTAGTTTCTTGCGGTCTTGAGCAGAGCAGGAGCCATACCAAGCTGTGATACAACCAGAAATAATGCTTTCTATGGTGCATCTGGAAAAGTTGGTGAGAGTCGTAGCTGACATGCCAAATTTCCTTAGTCTTCTGAGAAAGTAGAGGCATTGGTGGGCTTTCTTAACTATAGTGTTGGCATGGGGGGGGGGGGGGGGGACCAGGACAGGTTGTTGGATATCTGGACACCTAAGAACTTGAAGCTCGACCCTTTCTATTTCGTCCCCGTTGATGTAGACAGGGGCATGTTCTCCTTTACGCTTCCTGAAGCCGATGACAATCTCCTTCATTTTGCTGACATTGAGGGAGAGATTATTGTCGCTGCAGCAGTTCACCAGATTCTCTATCTCATTCCTATACTCTGTCTCGTCATTGTTTGAGATCCGACCCACTACGGTGGTGTCGTCAGCAAACTTGAAAATCAAATTGGAGGGGAATTTGGCCGCACAGTCATAGGTGTATAAGGAGTATTGCTTGGAGCTGAAAACACAGCCTTGTGTTGGTGGTATTTTGCCCTCTCGTACCAGGAAAGGTAATCTATCTGAAACCTATTTACACCTCTATTAAAATTAGTCGAAAGAAGAATTTCTCATGAGTGTATTAAACATTCCCACTCTTAATATCACACAGAATAACAAAAACCTTGCTTGTGGAAAGAAGTCATGTTAAATGTCCTCCTAGTTCTATTGTGGGACTAATCATGAAATAAAATAACATTAAAATATTGAGTAGTGTTAAAATAACTGATATTTTATTGGTTTCATTAAGACAAAGCAGTTAAATAAATATCTAGGAGGCACTTTAAATATTTAATAACTAATCTCAAACATAGAAGATAGGAGGAGGCCATTCGGCCCTTCGAGCCCATTCTGCTATTCATCACGATGATGGCTGATCATCCAACTCAATAGCCTAATCCTGCTTTCTCCCCATAACCTTTGATCCCATTCTCCCCAAGTGCTATATCCAGCCAACTCTTGAACACATTCAATGTTTTGGCATCAACTACTTCCTGTGGTAATGAATTCCACAGGCTCACCACTCCAACACACACACCACTTGGACATCCAAGCACCATAGAAACACGTAAACCCCCAACCTCGCAGCCCCCTCCTCCTAACACACACCACCTCGACAACCACCTCCCCCCAACTACCTAAAATACGACAGAAGCAGACCATTGCCCTATTTTCCTTTGTTCTTTCTTCCCCCCTCTCCTACCTACTCCTCTTCTGCCACAGCAGGGGGGGTACCCCCCATTCACCACCCCACACAAGGAAAAACTAACATGAATTATAATATGTCGTTTTTAAGAAGAAAAAGGCCCAGGAGACAAGAAGACAACAAGTCACAGGATAAGGGCAAGGCATCACAGGGAGCAACAAGGGTTGGACGTGAGCCGAAAGATAAGTGGCAGAGCACGAAGAAAAGGGGACATGTCCTCTCTCTGTCTGACCCCAAAGATCACTCTTTGGGAGAAGAAATGTCTCCTCATCTCAGTCCTAAATGGTCTACCCTGAATCCTCAGACTGTGACCCCTGGTTCTGGACTCCCCCACCATCGGGAACATCTCCTCCCTGCATCTACATAATGTATTTAGAGTTTTTTTTAACCTAACTAGAAATGTGGACAACTAGAATTGGGAAATCAGCAATAGATCGGTCTGCATTTGCAGAGAAAATAGATGAATATTTCTATTTCTAATGAGCTAAATCATCTTTTAGGACTGAGTGTAATGAAGTGCCAACGATAAAAGGCAGTATAAAGTTCAGAAAGCTGACAGGGGGGTTAAAAGGTAAGAGTACAACATGAGCACTGAAACACCATGAGAGTAAAGGCAACCTCAAACAGAAGTGAGGAGGTTGTAAGGAGGTTCAGGGAAAAGCAGAAAGCAACTTGGAGGTAAGGAGGTAAAGTCTGAAATCGTTCCAATGCTCAGTTTACCGTGCTGCAGATGATGAAGGATGGAGATGAAATACTGTTCCTGACTGCACTGAGCTGTGTTTGGTGTAGTACAGAGGGTTTGTTTATTAGTCACAAGTAAGGCTTACATTAACATTGCAATGAAGTTACTGTGAAATTCCCCTAGTCGCCACACTCCGGCGCCTGTTCGGGTCAATGCACCTAACCAGCATGTCTTTGGACTGTGGGAGGAAACCGGAGCAACTGGAGGAAACCCACGCAGACACGGGGATAATGTGCAAACTCCACACAGACAGTGACCCAAGCTGGGAATCGAACCCGGGTCTCTGGCATGCGAGGCAGTAGTGCTAACCACTGTGCCGACCCACAGGTCTGGCCCATCTATTCATCAAGGTTCACCCAGTACAACAGCCCACCACTCCGACTGCTGTGAAGACAAGATCTGGAAGAATTAGCCCTCCAGGCTACTTGAACCTGTAAACACAGAGATGCCAAGTGGGAGAAGGGGTAGTAAAAGTAATGTAAATACATTGGGGAAAGACTTGGGGGGAGTAGCTGGGTGCAATATAGGCCTGGCATGGCAGGGGTTAACATGGGACTGGATACAGCACACTGCACACTGATGTAAAGGAACACATGACCCAAGTCATGTGTTCCTTTACATCAGTCTAAACGGCAGTCTTGTACTGGACAGAGATGTGGGTAGAAGCAAGCATGGAGACAGTTCCTAGCTTGGACCTTACACCATTGTATGTATATACATATCTATGAGTAGTTAATAAACACAATGTTAAACTATATTAGACAGTCAGCAAAGGCCAGGAATCGAACCCGGGTCCCTGGAGCTGAGAGGCAGCAGTGCTAACCACTGTGCCACCGTGTTATGGAGGATATTATCCAATGAAAAACAAAAAACAGGACTCTTGCTTGGAGAACTATAGAGAAAGATTTGCATTCACGTAACACCTTAGTAATCCTGAAGTGTTGGCATTTTGTTGTCACGTTGTCCATTTCAGGTAGTATTAGGTTTATGGTTTGTTGCTATTTCCTCCAGGCTTTTCATCAGTTTCTCCTCCTCTACAGGAGTCGTTCTTGTTTGGGCTAAAAGTAAATGAGTTGACACCGGTTTCCGATCTGATTGGGGAAAAATAGTAGAGATACTGAACATAGCACCCTTAGAGAATGATAAAACACACTTGATAATGCAACATTGGAAAACCAACACCCTTTATAGAATCCCTACAGTGCAGAAGGAGGCCATTCTGCCCATCGAGTCTGCACCAACCACAATCCCACCCAGACCCTATCCCCATAACCCCATGCATTTACCCCAGCTAGTCCCCCTGACACTAAGGGGCAATTTAACATGGCCAATGCACCTAACCCGCACATCTTTGGACTGTGGGAGGAAACTGGAGCACCCGGAGGAAACCCACCCAGATACAGGGAGAATGTGCAAACTCCACACAGTAAGAGCTCCACAATGTAAGAAAACCAATGAAAAGGTTGTAATTTTAATCACATGAAGAGCCCACAGTGGAAACCTCACTTTAGAGCAGTTCTGAAGCTGAGATTGAATAAACAATGAATAATACATATAATGAAATGAAACTATGCTGTGGTATAAGCACACGCAATTCATAGAATCCCTACAGTGCAGAAGGAGACCATTCGGCCCATCGAGTCTGCACCAACCACAGTCCCACTCAGGCCCTATTCCCATAATCCTGCACATTTATCCTCTAATACAACAATATTAGTCAGGAACTGAAGAATGTAGATTGGGGGCAGATGTTTGAGGGCAAATCAACATGTGGGAGGCTTCCAAGTGTAAGTTGATAGGGATTCAGGACCGGCACATTCCTGTAAGGGTGAAGGATAAGTATGGCAAGTTTTGGGAACCTTGGACAACGAGAGATATTGTGAGCCTCGTCAAAGAGAAAAAGGAAGCATTTGTCAAAGCTAGGAGGCTGGGAACACACGAAGTAAGTGTGGAAAATGTACAAAGAAAATAGAAAGAAACTTAAGCAAGGAGTAAGGAGGGCTAAAGAGGGTCATGAAAAAGCATTGGCCAGCAGGATTAAGGAAAATCCCAAGGCTTTTTATACATATATAAAGAGCAAGAGGGTAGCCAGGGAGAGGGTCGGCCCACTCAAGGACAAGGGAGGGAATCTATGCGTGGAGACAGAGGAAATGGGCGAGGTATTAAATGAGTACTTTGCGTCAGTATTCACCAAAGAGAAGGACTTGGTGGATGATGAGTCTGGGAAAGGATGTGTAGATAGTTTGAGTCATGTTGAGACCAAAAAGGAGGTATTGGGGTTCTTGAGAAACATTAAGATAGACAAGTCCCCAGGGTCTGATGGGACGTACCCCAGGATACTGAGAGAGGCAAGGGAGGAAATTGCTGGGGCCTTGAGAGAAATCTTTGTATTCTCACTGGCTACAGGGGAGGCCCCAGAGGATTGGAGAATAGCCAATGTTGTTCCTTTGTTTAAGAAGGGTAGCAAGAATAATCCAGGTAATTACAGGCCGGTGAGCCTTTCATCAGTGGTAGGGAAATTTTTGGAGAGGATTCTTCGAGACAGGGTTTATTCCCATTTGGAAATAAGTGGACTTATTAGTGAGAGGCAACATGGTTTTGTGAAGGGGAGGTCGTGTCTCACGAACTTGATCGAGTTTTTCGAGGAAGTGACGAAGGTGATTGATGAGGGTAGGGCAGTGGATGTTGTCTACATGGACTTCAGTCAAGCCTTTGACAAGGTCCCTCATGGCAGACAGTGCAGAAGGTGAAGTCGCATGGGATCAGAGGTGAGCTGGCAAGGTGGATACAAAACTGGCTCGGTCAAAGAAGACAGAGGGTAGCAGTGGAATGATGTGTTTCTGAACGGAGGGCTGTGACAAGTGGTGTTCCTCAGGGATCAGTGCTGGGACCTTTGCTATTTGTAATATATATAAATGATTTGGAGGAAAATGTAACGGGATTGATTAGTAAGTTTGCGGACGACACAAAGGTTGGTGGATTTGCGGAGAGCGATGAGGACCATCAGAGGATACAGCAGGATATAGATCAGTTGGAGACTTGGGCTGAAAGAAGGCAGATGGAGTTTAATCCGGACAAATGTGAGGTAATGCATTTTGGAAGGTCTAATACAAATAGGAAATATATAGTAAATGACAGAACCCTTAAGAGTATTGATAGGCAAAGGGATCTGGGTGTACAGGTACACAGGTCACAAAGTGGCAATGCAGGTGGAGAAGGTAGTCCAGAAGGCATACGGCATGCTTGCCTTCATTGACCAGGGCATTGAGTTTAAAAATTGGCAAGTCATGTTGCAGCTTTATAGAATCTTAGTTAGACTGCACTTGGAATATAGTGTTCAATTCTGGTCGCCACACTACCAGAAGGATGTGGAGGCTTTGGAGAGGGTACAGAAAAGATTTACCAGGATGTTGCCTGGTATGGAGGGCATTAGCTATGAGGGGAGGTTGGAGAAACTTGGTTTGTTCTTACTGGAACGACAGAGGTTGGGGGGCAACCTGATAGAAGTCTACAAGATTATGAGAGGCATGGACAGAGTGGATAGTCAGAAGCTTTTTCCCAGGGTGGAAGAGTCAATTACTAGGGGGCACAGAACAAGAACAAAGAACAATACAGCACAGGAACAGGCCCTTCGGCCCTCCAAGCCCGCGCCGCTCCCTGGTCCAAACTAGACCATTCTTTTGTATCCCTCCATTCCCACTCCGTTCATATGGCTGTCTAGATAAGTCTTAAACGTTCCCAGTGTGTCCGCCTCCACCACCTTGCCTGGCAGCGCATTCCAGGCCCCCACCACCCTCTGTGTAAAATATGTCCGTCTGATATCTGTGTTAAACCTCCCCCCCTTCACCTTGAACCTATGACCCCTCGTGAACGTCACCACCGACCTGGGGAAAAGCTTCCCACCGTTCACCCTATCTATGCCTTTCATAATTTTATACACCTCTATTAAGTCTCCCCTCATCCTCCGTCTTTCCAGGGAGAACAACCCCAGTTTACCCAATCTCTCCTCATAACTAAGCCCCTCCATACCAGGTAACATCCTGGTAAATCTCCTCTGTACTCTCTCCAAAGCCTCCACGTCCTTCTGGTAGTGTGGCGACCAGAACTGACCGCAGTATTCCAGATGCGGCCGAACCAACGTTCTATACATCTGCAACATCAGACTCCAACTTTTATACTCTATGCCCCGTCCTATAAAGGCAAGCATGCCATATGCCTTCTTCACCACCTTCTCCACCTGTGACGTCACTTTCCAGGATCTGTGGACTTGCACACCCAGGTCCCTCTGCGTATCTACACTCTTTATGGTTCTGCCATTTATCATATAGCTCCTCCCTACATTATTTCTACCAAAATGCATCACTTCGCATTTATCAGGATTGAACTCCATCTGCCATTTCTTTGCCCAAATTTCCAGCCTATCTATATCCTTCTGTAGCTTCTGACAATGCTCCTCACTATCTGCAAGTCCTGCCAATTTTGTGTCGTCCGCAAACTTACTGATCACCCCAGTCACACCTTCTTCCAGATCATTTATATAAATCACAAACAGCAGAGGTCCCAATACAGAGCCCTGCGGAACACCACTAGTCACAGGCCTCCAGCCGGAAAAAGACCCTTCCACTACCACCCTCTGTCTTCTGTGACCAAGCCAGTTCTCCACCCATCTAGCCACCCCCCCCCTTTATCCCATGAGATCCAACCTTTTTCACCAGACTACCATGAGGGACTTTGTCAAACGCTTTACTAAAGTCCATATAGACGACATCCACGGCCATTCCCTCGTCAACCATTTTGGTCACTTCTTCAAAAAACTCCACCAGGTTAGTGAGGCATGACCTCCCTCTCACAAAACCATGCTGACTATCGTTAATGAGTTTATTCCTTTCTAAATGCGCATACATCCTATCTCTAAGAATCTTCTCCAACAACTTCCCCACCACGGACGTCAAGCTCACCGGCCTATAATTACCCAGGTTATCCTTCCTACCCTTCTTAAATAACGGGACCACGTTAGGTTCAGGTTTAAGGTGCGAGGGGCAAAGTTTTAAGGAGGTATGCGAGGCAGATTTTTTACACAGAGAGCGGTGGGTGCCTGGAACTCGTTGCCGGGGGAGGTAGTGGATGCAAATACATGAATAGGATGGGAATAGAAGGATGTGGTCCCCGGTAGGGTAGGGGGTTTTAGTTCAGTCAGGCAGCATGGTCGGTGCAGTCTTGGAGGGCCGAAGGGCCTGTTCCTGTGCTGTAATTTTCTTTGTTCTTTGTTAATCCCCCTGACACTAAGGTCAATTTAGCATGGCCAATCACCCTAACCTGCACATCTTCAGACTGTGGGAGGAAACCTGAACACCCGGAGGAGACACACGCAGAGTGGCCATGCTAAATTCTCCCTCAGTGTACCCCAACAAGCGCCAGAGTGTGCAACTAGGGGATTTTCACAGTAACTTCATTGCAGTGTTAATGTAAGCCTTGTGACACTAATAAATAAACTTACAAAAACTTTACATTTCCAATTAAAAGTTCCAATCCCAACCTCATCCAGGCCCTATTCCCGTTACCCCTCATATTTACCCTGCTAATCCCCCTGACACTAGGTTAATTTAGCACAGCCAATCCACCTAACCAGCACGTCTTTGGACTGTGGGAGGAAACCGGAGCACCCGGAGGAAACCCACGCAGATACCAGGAGAACGTGCAAACTCCACACAGACAGTGACCCAAGCCGGGAATCGAACCCAGGTCCCTGGCGCTGTGAGGTAGCAGTGCTAACCACTGTGCCACCATAATAATGGATAAAAGTAAATTAAAGCTGGAATCTGAAACCAAAAGAGAAAATGCTGGAAAATCTCAGCGGGTCTGGCAGCATCTGTAAGGAGAGAAAAGAGCCGACGTTTCGAGTCCAGATGACCCTTTGTCAAAGCTTTGAGAGCAAAGCAAAGAGAGACTTTGACAAAGGGTCAACTGGACTCAACGTCAGCTCTTTTCTCTCCTTACTGATGCTGCCAGACCTGCTGAGATTTTCCAGCGTTTTCTCTTTAGGTCACTGTGCCATCATGCTGCCCCAAAACCTCTGGGTTTACAGTTCCCAAAGCTTTCCACAACTGGGGCTTTCCTCTTCTCATGTCCGACTATACCGTAGGCCCATTCAAAGAAATTAATTGCTCTGATTTGTTAGCATGTCCCATTTCATCGTGTGACTTCCAGGGATGGTGAAAGGTTTCCTGGAAGACCGATTCCCTCATCTGAACCACTTCTCGATACAACAGAAAGGGTGGAAGATGCCGGTTTCATGTAAGGAAGAGGGAAAGGCTGGTTAAAATGGTGGCTCGAGACAGGGTGGGCTGAATCAAACACTCTTACCCTGGAAAAAGAGGCCGCTGGGTTGTTGAGCAGCTGCGCTGGAGATAGCCAGCCACACCACTGTATCTGCTCCCTGCGTCGCAGTCCTCAGCCTGTTCTTCATCTTCGCATGGAAACTAGGCATCGAAGATCTCACAGCTGGCAAGAGAATCAGAGAAAAGAATACACAGCTTTAGAATCAAATCTAAGGAACAAACAAACAAAGAACAATACAGCACAGGAACAGGCCCTTCGGCCCTCCAAGCCCGCGCCGCTCCCCGGTCCAGGATTGAATCCTGAATCCAGGATCCCCGCCCAATTTTCCAGCCTATCTACATACCAATATCCTATCCACCGAGCTGTCCCTCACAGCTACGATGCTTTGTTCATCACAACCTATTAACTCACCCCCACCCCCCCTTTCCAGACCATGTGATCTCCAGGGAGAGGCGAAAACCCAGAGTGAAAACCCCAGGGCCAATATGGGGAAAAGAAATCTGGGAAATTCCTCTCCGACCCCCTGAGGTGATCGAAACGCGTCCAGGAGATCACAGGAGATTTAAAGTCAATCTGTGATGCACTATACATCAGGTCAGCTATACAGCGAGAGATGATTAGAAATAGAAATCATAGAAACCCTACAGTGCAGAAGGAGGCCATTCGGCCCATCGAGTCTGCACCGACCACAATCCCAGATTAGTTTTGTCTTTGTGAAAAACCACCATTTGGTGTCATTTGGGGTGGCCTCACAGCGTCAGGGACCCGGGTTCGATTCCCGGCTTGGGTCACTGTCTGTGTGGAGTTTGCACATTCTCCCCGTGTCTGCGTGGGTTTCCTCCGGGTGCTCCGGTTTCCTCCCACATTCTGAAAGGCGTGCTGGTTAGGTGTATTGACCCGAACAGGTGCCAGAGTGTGGCGACTCGGGGAATTTCACAGTAACTTCACTGCAGTGTTAATGTAAGCCTTACTTGTGACTAATAAATAAACTGTACTTTCATATTACCTTCTGTATCAGCCCAGCCAGGATGCATGCAGGAGAAGTGGGTGTCCTTGTGTATCTTGGCCCATTGTTCAGTCATAACCACTTGTTGCCGCTGGGATAGAAAGATAAATTAAGCACAAAAGATTCAGTGGACCGCAGCCCGTCATCCTCAAGTGGCTGCTGGGATTTCATCCAAAATGCACACTAGGATAGGAAGTTCAGAAAGGCCTGTTGTGTTGACCAGACTGGATTCCATTGGGATCCAGAATGACTCTGAGCTTGGCTAGCCAGTCACTACACCAAAATCTCCGGTTCCCGCTGTATAGCAAGAGACTGTAAGAAGTTTAACAACACCAGGTTAAAGTCCAACAGGTTTATTTGGTAGCAAAAGCCACACAAGCTTTCGGAGCTCCAAGCCCCTTCTTCAGGTGAGTGGGAATTCTGTTCACAAACAGGGCATATAAAGACACAGACGCAATTTACATGAATAATGGTTGGAATGCGAATACTTACAGCTAATCAAGTCTTTAAGATACAAACAACGTGAGTGGAGAGAGCATCAAGACAGGCTAAAAAGATGTGTATTGTCTCCAGACAAGACAGCCAGTGAAACTCGGCAGGTTGTCTACCTGAGACGCTGCAGGAAAGGATGTCCCGAGGCATGGTACATTGGGAAAACTACGCAGACGCTGCGACAACGGATGAATGAACACCGCTCGACAATCACCAGGCAAGACTGTTCTCTTCCTGTTGGGGAGCACTTCAGCGGTCACAGGCATTCAGCCTCTGATCTTCAGGTAAGCGTTCTCCAAGGCGGCCTTCACGACACACGACGGCGCAGAGTCGCTGAGCAGAAACTGATAGCCAAGTTCCGCACACACGAGGACGGCCTCAACCGGGATATTGGGTTCATGTCACACTATTTGTAACCCCCACAGTTGCCTAGACCTGCAGAGTTTCACTGGCTGTCTTGTCTGGAGACAATACACATCTTTTTAGCCTGTCTTGATGCTCTCTCCACTCACGTTGTTTGTATCTTAAAGACTTGATTAGCTGTAAGTATTCGCATTCCAACCATTATTCATGTAAATTGAGTCTGTGTCTTTATATGCCCTGTTTGTGAACAGAATTCCCACTCACCTGAAGAAGGGGCTTGGATATCCGAAAGCTTGTGTGGCTTTTGCTACCAAAAAAACCTGTTGGACTTTAACAAAGAACAAAGAACAATACAGCACAGGAACAGGCCCTTCGGCCCTCCAAGCCCGCGCCGCTCCCCGGTCCAGGATTGAATCCTGAATCTAGGATCCCCGCCCAATTTTCCAGCCTATCTACATCCTAATATCCGATCCACCGAGCTGTCCCTCACAGCTACGATGCTTTGTTCATCACAACCTATTTACTCACCCCCACCCCCCCATTCCAGACCATGTGATCTCCAGGGAGAGGCGAAAACCCAGAGTGAAAACCCCAGGGCCAATATGGGGAAAAGAAAATCTGGGAAATTCCTCTCCGACCCCCTGAGGCGATCGAAACGAGTCCAGGAGATCACACTGGCCCTGATCAGAAAATGCTTCCCAACCCTATTCATTTCCACTTCTGCTTTACGAACACTTTTTTTTTTCTTTCTTTCCACCCTCCCACCCAACTTTGTATCATCTGCAAATTTGGAGATAATACATTCAGTTCTCTCTTCCAAATCAGTAATATATAATGTGAACAGGTGGGGTCCTAGCATAGATCCGTGCGGTACCTCACTAGTCACTGACTGCCAATCAGAAAAAGACCCATTTATGCCAACTCTTTGCTTCCTATCTGCTAACCAGCTTTCTATCCATCTCAAGGCATTACCTGCAATCCCATGTGCCTTAACTTTACATAGTAGTCTGTTATGTGAGACCTTGTCGAAAGTCTCTGAAAGTCTAAATAAACCACATCCACTGGTTCTTCTCGATCAACTCTACTAGTTACATCCTCAAAAATTTCCAGTAGATTCATCAAGCATGATTTCCCTTTTGTAAATCCATGCTGACTTTGTCTGGTTATTCCACTGTCGAGTTATGAAATCCTTGATAATAGAGTCTAGCAACTTCCCCAGTACCAACGTTAGGCTCACTGGTCTTTGGTTCCCTGTTTTCTCTCTACGTCCCTTTTTGAATAGTGTCTTTGGTTTTTGTCCTTTATTTCCCCTCAGGATATTCAAGATGGTGCCAGAGTGTGGCGACTTCTTGCGCCCTATGCCCAGCATACCCCTCTAATTCTGTTTTTTTACTCTCATTCTATGCTTTTAAAAGTCTACTCTGACTCTTTTAAACTCTCTAACAATGCTGAGTTTCAGTCTCTTAACCTATGTTATGTTAAGTTGATCTTTCTCTACACCACTTTTCACTCTATACTAATAATTGTGACAATAATAATCAAATCAACTCTTCTGACTCCTGGCTAGGTTCTCATTCCCCTGCCCCTTTATTTTAATCCTCCCCAAACACTGCTGCACAGTGTAGCACAGTTGTTTCTGACTCCAGTTTCTCACACTCAACCTACATTCTACCATGTTATGGTCACTGTTTCCTAGAGTATTTTTTACTTAGAAATTGCATAGAAAGCATTAGAACATTAGAACATTACAGCGCAGTACAGGCCCTTCGGCCCTCGATGTTGCGCCGACCTGTGAAACCAATCTAAAGCCCCTCTAATCTACACTATTCCAATATCATCCATATGTTTATCCAATGACCATTTAAATGCCCTTAATAAGAACAAAGAACCTGGTGTTGTTAAACTTCTTACTGTGTTTACCCCAGTCCAACGCCGGCATCTCCACATCATAGCAAGAGACTCTCAGTTCTGCAGTCAGCTCCTGCGCAAGCAGACAACTCTATGTTATAGAAATATAGAAATATAGGAGCAGGAGGAGGCCATTCGGCCCTTCGAGCCTGCTACGCCATTTATCATGATCATGGCTGATCATCCAACTCAATAGCCTGATCCTGCCATCCTTCTTTAATCCCCTTCACCTCAAGTGCTATATCCAGCCGCCTCTTCAATACATTCAATGTTTTGGCACCAACTTCTTCCTGTGGTAATGAATTCCACAGGCTCACCACTCTTTGGGTGAAGAAATGTCTCCTCGCCTCCGTCCTGAATGGTCTACCCTGAATCCTCAGACTGTGACCCCTGGTTCTGGACTCCCCCACCATCGGGAATATCCTCCCTGCATCCTTTACAATTCTATGAGATTTCCCCCTCATTCATAGATTCCTACAGTGCAACAGGAGGCCATTCGGCCCATCGAGTCTGCACCGACCACAATCCCACCCACGCCCTATCCCCATAACCCTACTTATTTACCCCAGCTAATCCCCCTGACATTAAGGGGCAATTTACCACAGCCAATCCACCTAACCTGCACATCTTTGGACTGTGGGAGGAAATTGGAGGACCCGGAGGAAACCCACGCAGACATGAGGAGAACGTGTAGACTCCACACAGACAGTGACCCGAGGCTGGAATCGAACCCGGGTCCCTGGCACTGTGAGGCAGCAGTGCTAACCACTGTGCCACCGTGCTGCCCATTCTTCTGAACTCCAATGAATACAATCCTAACCGACTCAGTATCTCCTCATACATCAGTTCCGCCGTTCCAGGAATCAGTCCGGTAAACTTTATACACACAACTGTTTGTTTGAGGACAAACCTTATTCTGTGCGTAGGCCATGGTTCCATCAAACATCCCTTTCTCAAACTGCAAATCGTCCACGTTTAGCTTCTGGACCAACATTCCTCCTGATGATACTGTGATCTGGCAAACAAGTGAAGTATTTGATCAAACAACTGCCAACAATGAAGTAGTAAATGTATTTACAGGAGGAGGAGGGGGAGGAGATAATCCACATTAAAAGTCCATTGAAGAAACTAGACTGCAGCTTGTTAGCGTACAATGGAAAAGAAAGCAACTAAACTCACCACTCTGGCATCTTCACACCTTTCTAGTAGAGGTACCAAAGCTGTAGTGAGAATATATGTACCTAAGGAAGTGGAGAAGAAACCCATTGGATTACCATTTGCAAACGTCATTGACCCAGAAGGGGCTTTGGTCATTATTTAATACATTGCTTTTCAAACCATGTTCCTGGATCCTCGAAAGATCCACAAAGGAACTTGCAAGGTCAAAAGTATCTTATCGGAATTGTCGCTTGGGTTTCAGTTGCGGTACACATTACAAATCTCCACTTTCCTGTCGAATAATACCACTTCTTGTAACACTTTATATCTCGACATCAATGAGCAGTTCTGTCAAAATGGAGTCCTTTATGTCGTAACAGGAGGAGGTAACCGAAAGGTCGATGAGGGTAGTGCTTTTGATGTGGCATACGTGGACTTTCAGAAGGTATTTGATACAGTGCCACACAACAGACTTGTGAGAAAGTTATAGCTCATGGAATAAAAGGGACAGCAGCAACATGGATACAAAATAGGCTGAATAATAGGAAGCAGAGAATAATGGTCAATGGATATTTTTTGGGCTGGAGGAAGGTTTGTGGTAGTGTTCCTCAGGAGTCGATATTGGGGCCCTTACTTTTCCTGATGTACATTAACGATCTAGGCCATAGTGTGTTGGGGACAATTTCAAAGTTTGCAGATGGCACAAAACTTGGAAGGATTGTTAGTTGTGAAGGGGACAGTGTAGAACGTCAAAAGCACATAGACAAATTGGTGTAGTGGGCAGATAGATAGAACATAGAACAGTACAGCACAGAACAGGCCCTTCGGCCCACGATGTTGTGCCGAGCTTTATCTGAAACCAAGATCAAGCTATCCCACTCCCTATCATCCTGGTGTGCTCCGTGTGCCTATCCAATAACCGCTTAAATGTTCCTAAAGTGTCTGACTCCACTATCACTGCAGGCAGTCCATTCCACACCCCAACCACTCTCTGCGTAAAGAACCTGCCTCTGATATCCGTCCTGTATCTCCTACCACGAACCCTATAGTTATGCCATAGATAGCAGATGAAGTTCAGTGCAGAGAATGCAAGTGATGCATTTTGGTAGGAAGAACACGGAGAGCCAATGTAAAATAAGGGGTAAAATTCTTAAAGGGGTGCAGGAGTAGAGGGACCTGGGCCTATACATGCATAGATCATTGAAAGTGGCAGGGTGGCAAGCACTGCTGCCTCACAGCTATCCACTCCATCTGACGAAGGAGCAGCGCTCCGAAAGCTAATGGCATTTGCTACCAAATAAACCTGTTGGACTTTAACCTGGTGTTGTTAAAACTCTGACTGCCTCACAGCGCCAGGGACTTGGGTTTGATTCCCGGCTTGGGTCACTGTCTGTGTGGGTTTCCTCCGGGTGCTCCGGTTTCCTCCCACAGTCCAAAGACATGCTGCTTAGGTGCATTGGCCGTGCTAAATTCTCCCTCAATGTACCCGAACAGGCGCCGGAGTGTGGCGATTAGGGGATCTTCACAGTAACTTCATTGCAGTATTAATGTAAGCCTTACTTGTGACACTAATAAATAAACCTTAACTTTTAAGACAGGTGGAGAGAGTAGTTAATAAAGCATTCTAGGCTTTATTAATGGGGGCACAGAGTATAAGAGCAAGAAGGTTATGCTGAACTTATACAAGACACCAGTTAGACCTCAGCTAGAATATTGTGTATGGGTCTGAGCACCACGCTATAGGAAGGATGTGAACGCATTGGAGAGAGCGCAGAAGAGGTTGATGAGAATGGTTCCAGGGATGAGAAACTTCAGTTATGAGAAGAGATTGGAGAGGCTGGGACTGTTCTCCTTGGAGAGAAGATGGCTAAGAGGAGATTTAATAAGAGATTTTCAAAATCATGAGAGGGCTGGACAGAGTAGATGGGGAGAAACTGTTCCTGCTGGGAAAAGGATTGAGAAAGAGAGAGCACAGATTTAAAAAGTGATTTGCAAAAGAAGCAAACATGATGTGAGAAAAATCTTTTTTCACACAGTGAGTGGTTGGGGTGTGGAATGCTCTGTCTGGAAGTGTGGCGGAGGCAGGTTCAACCGAGAGGGAGTTCGATGATTATTGAATAGAAGCAATTTGCAGGGGGAAAGGATGTTATACTTTATAAGAGGGGCTGGAGAGGCTGGAGTAGGGCGGACAGTCAGGGATAGGTTTGAGAGTGTGTTGTTTTTGTTCAAATTCTAAATACAGTATATTCTTGATAAAGGAAATTATATTTGCACAGAAAATTAAGGTATGCATTAACTTCAATTGAGCAACATAACTCACAGTGTGAGAGTTTAAAGATCGAATTATCAGTTTGTAAAGTTTAAAGTTTATTTATTAGTGTCACAAGTAGGCTTACATTAACACTGCAATGAAGTTACTGTGAAAATCCCCGAGTCGCCACACTCCGGTGCCTGTTCAGGTAACACTGAGGGAGAATTTAGCATGGCCAATGCACCTAACCAGCACATCTTTCAGACTATGGGAGGAAACCGGAGCACCCGGAGGAAACCCACGCAGACACGAGGAGAACGTGCAGACTCCGCACAGACAGTGACCCAAGCCGGGAATCGAACCCGGGTCCCTGGCGCTGTGAGGCAGCAGTGCTAACCACTGTGCCACTGTGCCGCCTCGGTTAATACTAGACATTGCAGATAATGTATTAAACTGACACACATGAGATATTGTTGGGGGGGGGGGGTGGGAGGGGGGACATCATGCTCCATGATCCTGTCCAGAATTGGGTGGAATTGCAGTCATAAATGACAGGAGATTCAAGTGCTGGAGCCTATCACACTCAAATTCACTCCAACTCATGGACCTTCTAAAGTCTTCAGGAAGGGAAAACCTTATTAATTTCCCATCTCGAAAGAAAGCCAGTGCTCCCTGTGCCCTCTGCAAACAACTCAAACACAGATCCATTCTGTGTCTGTCTCCCATCACTGAGCCTAGGCTGATACTGCAGCTTGCAAACCAACAATTCTTCACACTAAGAAGACATCAAGATTTCATGGACACCTCACAAAACTTTACCCTACCAGTCCCGCCTGGAAGACAAACATTTTGCCGGTCAAAACTTGAAGCTTGTAAAGTAAAATTTATTTATTAGTGTCACACTTAGACTTACATTAACACTGCAATGAAGTTACTGTGAAATTCCCCTAGTCGCCACACTCCTGTGCGGGTACACTGAGGGAGAATTTAGCACGGCCAATGCACCCTAACCAGCACGTCTTTCAGACTGTGGGAGGAAACCGGAGCACCCGGAGGAAACCCACGCAGACACGGGGAGAACGTGCAAACTCCACACAGACAGTGACCCAAGGCCGGGAATCGAACCCGGGTCCCTGGCACCGTGAGGCCGCAGTGCTAACCACGGTGCCGTGAACCAGATGGGTTTTTCCGACAATCGGCAATGGTTTCATGGTCATCAGTGGATTCTTAATTCCAGATATTTTTTACTGAATTCAAATTCCACCAGCTGCCGGGGCGGGATTTGAACTCCAGAACATTAGGTGAGTTTCTGGATTAATAGTCTGGCAATAATACCAGTAGGCCATCGCCACCCCTGTGAAAAAACAAGAGTCAGGGATCAGCTGTGGTGTTCTGGGGGGGCCGGACAGCCTGTGACAAGCATCAACGGTGTTTCAGAGAAGCACTCATGCCCACACACTCACCTGGGCCTCACCTTCCAAAAGTAGGTCTGAGGATCTCTGTTTACGACAGTCAGCTTCAATGCTGAAGGGCAAAGCGGATCATACCAAATCATTCATATCAGAGAGTTCAAAGCTTACCCAGTGTGTTTGTGGCAAAGTTGGTTTCTAACTGGTCAGCAGTCAGCTCTCTCTGGTTGGTCATACAGCCTGCATTATTGATCTGGGAAAGAGTTTGAAATAAACATTTCATTTGCCTTCCTGAAATTCAGACATCGTTACCATGTTGAACACAGGATGTTGAACACAGGAGTTCACAGGTTAAAAGGTTAGACTCTGGTCAGAGATATTTACGATGTGGAGATGCCGGCGTTGGACTGGGGTAAGCACAGTAAGAAGTCTCACAACACCAGGTTAGGACTTTAACCTGGTGTTGTGAGACTTCTTACTGTGAGATATTTACAACAGGGAAGGGACCAATTGAGTCAGGTGTACACAGTGTATGGGAGATCTGTCAATCTGAGATCTATCATCTGTCAACTGCACAGTGGTTAGCTCTGCTGCCTCACAGCACCAGGGACCCGGGTTTGATTCCCGGCTTGGGTCACTGTCTGTGTGGAGTCTGCACGTTCTCCCCGTGTCTGCGTGGGTTTCCTCCGGTTTCCTCCCACAATCCAAAGATATGCAGGTTTGGCGGATTGGCCGTGCTAAATTGCCCAAGATGTGTAGGTCACAGGGATTAGTGGGATAAATACTTGGGGTTGCAGGGAACAGGTCTGGGTGAAATTGCTCCTTAGTGTCAGGGGGATTATGTGGGGTTACAAGGATAGGGCCTGGGTGCAGATTCGATGGGCTGAGTGGCCTCTTTCTGCACTGTAGGGATTCTATGATCCCCCCCCCCACAGATCCCTCCCACAAAACAAGAGCCCCCGATCAACGTCTCCAATTCCCGATCAGTGGCCTCGACCCCCAATCACCAGCCATACCACCAACCCCCACCCCCTGATGCAGAGTTCCCCCCTTCCCTCCCCTCCACATGCCTGATAAATCTGTTGGAATTCTTTGAAGATATAACTAGTAGAGTTGACAAGGGGGAGCCGGTCGATGTGGTATATTTGGACTTCCAGAAAGCGTTTGACAAAGTCCCGCGTAAGGGATTATCGTGCAAGATTAAAGCGCATGGGATTGGGGGAAGTGTATTGAGATGGATAGAAAACTGGTTGGCAGAGAGGAAACAAAAAGTAGGAATTAATGGGTCCTTTTCAAATTGGAAGGCAGTAACTAGTGGGGGTGGCACAGTTGCACAGTGGTTAGCACTGCTGCCTCACAGCTCCAGGGACCCGGGTTCGATTCCCGGCTTGGGTCACTGTCCGTGTGGAGTTTGTACGTTCTCCCCGTGTCTGCGTGGGTTTCCTCCGGGTGCTCCGGTTTCCTCCCACAGTCCAAAGATGTGCAGGTTAGGTGGATTGGCCGTGCTAAATTGCCCCTTAGTGTCACGGGGTAAATATGAGGGGTTGTGGGAATAGGGCCTGGGTGGGATTGTTGTCAGTGCAGACTCGATGGGCCGAATGGCCTCCTTCTGCACTGTAGGGATTCTATGGATCCTATGGAGGGATTGGTGCTGGGACCACAGCTATTCACAATATATATTAATGACTTGGATGAGGGAACAAAATGTAATATTTCAAAGTTTGCAGATGATACCAAGTTGGGTGGGAGGGTGAACTGTGTCGAGGATACAGAGATCCTTCTGAATGATCTGGACAGGTTGGGTGAATGGGCAAATCAATGGCAGACGCAGTATAATTTGGATAAATGTGAGGTTATTCACTTTGGAAGCAAAAACGAGAAGGCAGATTACTACCTGAGTGGCTGTAAATTGGGAGAGGGGAGTGTGCAGCGGGACCTGGGTGTCCTTGTGCACCAGTCGCTGAAGGTAAGCATGCAGGTGCAGCAGGTGGTAAAGAAGGCAAATGGTATGTTGGCCTTCATTGTGAGAGGTTTCGTGTACAGGAGCAGGGATGTGTTGTTGCAATTATACAGGGCCTTGGTGAGGCCACACCTGGAGTATTGTGTGCAGTTTTAGTCTCCTTTTCTGAGGAAGGATGTTCTTGCTCTTATAAAATTCTAACAGGACTGGACAGGGTAGATGCAGGGAGGATGTTCCCGATGGTGGGGGGTGTCCAGAACCAGGGGTCACAGTCTGAGGATTCAGGGTAGACCATTTTGGACGGTGATGAGGAGACATTTCTTCACCCAAAGAGTGGTGAGCCTGTGGAATTCATTACCACAGGAAGTAGTCGATGCTAAAACATTGAATGTATTGAAGAGGCGGCTGGATATAGCACTTGGGGCGAATGGGTCAAAGGTTATGGGGAAAAAGCAGGATCAGGCTGTTGAGTTGGATGATCAGCCATGACCGTAATGGCTCGACGGGCCGAATGGCCTCCTCCTGCTCCTATCTTCTATGACTCCTACTGAACCCCCTCCACCACCCCCCAGCTCCCCCACCTGCTTCCGCCCCCTTGATGTCCCGCCCCATGGGCCCGCCTCCTTGGCACTGCCGGGCGGGCATTGCCAGGGTGCCAGGCCACACGGCTCTCCCTGCCCCCCCCTCCGACCACCTGGGGGGTCTCAATATCCTCCAGTCCCAGCGGCGAGGCCACCACGTCTGGTCTCCATTGATGGGGACTCCCTGTGAGTCTCGAAGGTGAGGAGCTCCGCTGACGGGGTCAAAGGGAGCTCGGACTATTACACCCCGCCGTCACTGATCACATTTAAATCAGCCTGTAAATAATTAAATCAGCCTCGCGGCAAAGAGGGAGGAGCGCAAACGGCCCGACATCGGGTGTGATTCACGTCTTTATCGTCCTGTTCAAATTTCCCACCGCACTACGCTCCTCGAGCAGTGCAGCGACACGGAAAAGTCGCGTCCATCGTGTCTGTGCAGCCTCTGATCAACCGAGTTTTAAAAAACATCTTTGATTCTAATATTCACTTGATTTCAACTCTTTCTCAAAATAGCTTGCGCTTGTTGGGCAAACTTAGAGATAAGAAGAGGAGGCCATTCAGCCCCTCGGGCCTATTCCACCATTCAGTGAGTTCATGGCTGACCTGTACCCTAACTCCATTTGTCCACGTTGGACACAGGTCTGTGTAACCTGCCATCAATGTAACCCCTTTCTAGCTTGCTATCATTTTCATAGATTCCCTACAATGCAGAAGGAGGCCATTCGACCCATCGAATCTGCACAACAACAACCCTACCCAGGACCTATCCCCGTAACCCCACAGAACGCCCGTTACTCCCTCTAACCCATGTATCCCACGACACTAAGGGGCAATTGAGCATGGCCAATCCACCTAACCAGCACGTCTTTCAGACTGTGGGAGGAAACCGGAGCACCCGGAGGAAACCCACGCAGACACGGGGAGAATGTGCAGACTCCGCACAGACAGTGACCCGAGGCTGGAATCGAACTCGAGTCCCTGGCGCTGTGAGGCAGCAGTGCTAACCACTGTGCCACCGTATTTTGGTGAATTAATTTGCACAGTGCCCCTCACTGGGGACCATTCCTGAGGTGTGGGGTCCAAACTGACTGCTGTAGCCCAGCTGGGGTCTAACGACAATTCTGTACAGCTTTAACCTAACTTCCACCCCACTATATTCCAACACCCCCCGAGACAAATGATCACCTTGATTCAGTCTTTTGATTTTTTTCCTGCGTGTCTCTTTTGTAAAAGTTTTATGCACAAGCTTCTCAATCTTGCTGCTCCTCCACACTTCCCAGATTCCCGCCACTTAGAAAACACTCAGACCTTCCGCCCAAAGTGGATGAATCTGCACTTTCCCCACACTGACCGCCAACAGCCACAGTTTTCTCCACTTATTTTGTCCTTTCCCCACTCGGTGGCACAGTGGTTAGCACTGCTGCCTCACAGCGCCAGGGAGCCGGGTTCGATTCCCGGCTTGGGTCACTGTCTGTGTGGAGTTTGCACATTCTCCCCGTGTCTGCGTGGGTTTCTTCCGGGTGCTCCGGTTTCCTCCCACAGTCTGAAAGACGTGCGGGTTAGGTGCACTGGCCGTGCTAAATTCTCCCTCAGTGTACCTGAACAGGCGCTGGAGTGTGGCGACTAGGGGAGTTTCACAGTAACTTCATTGCAGTGTTAATGTAAGCCTTACATGTGACTAATAAATAAACTTTAAATTTTTAACAGTTGCAGCTGGATAACCACTCCTAATTACATCCACATTTTACTCAGAGACTCACAAACAGAAAACAAGACTTTTCTCAGCAACAGGAACCAATGTCGTGTGTTAATAAAATGTTTAATTTCAGCATCATTCAACCTTCGCCACCTCTCAGCAGCAGGGAGAGTGGAAGTTCAGACAAGCCAACAGTCTTGGACAATAATCAAAATGGATGACGGCAAATCGCCCTGACTGACACAGCAAGTCTGTACTCGATGTTCTGTCTGCGTTCCTGAGAATTGGGACTTAAAGTCAAATGAGTCACGGATTCCCATAGGAATCAGTATTAAGGCAGGAGTTAGGTTCCTTCAGATATTCCTCACCCAGAATAAACTGTGTGCAAGTTGAAATACAGGACAATAAAGTTTATTTATTAGTGTCTCAAGTAAGGCTTACATTGACACTGCAATGAAGTTACTGTGAAATTCCCCTAGTCGCCACACTCCGGTGCCTGTTCGGGTCATTACACCCAACCAGCACGTCTTTCGGACTGTGGGAGGAAACCGGAGCACCCGGAGGAAACCCACACAGACACGGGGAGAACGTGCAGACTCCGCACAGACAGTGACCCAAGTCGGGAATCGAACCCGGGTCCCTAGCGCTGTGAGGCAGCAGTGCTAACCACTGTGCCACCGTGACGCCAATAAATGTGCCTTCCTCGCTGAAATAACTTGCAAAATAAAATACATCTCTAAACATAAAAGGAACACAATATTTGTTTTAAGTTACAGCACTCACTTCGGTACATGGTACCTTTAGGCTGACCCTGCCCCATCTTGTGGCTGAAGTTGGTTCGTGCAAGTAGCAGCTAAAGTCCCAAAACTACCCGCACAAACCAGCCTCTGCCACTAGATGGAAGCCAGGAGTCATAGAATCCCTGAAAAGGTTATTAATTAGTGTCACAAGTAAGGCTTACATTAACACTGCAATGAAGTTACCGTGAAATTTCCCTAGTTGCCACACTCTGGCGCCTGTTCGGGTACACTGAGGGAGAATTTAGCATGGGCAATGCACCTAACCAGCACGTCTTTCAGACTGTGGGAGGAAACCAGAGCACCCGGGGAAACCCACGCAGACACGGGGAGAATGTGCAAACTCCACACAGACAGTGACCCAAGCCGGGAATCGAACCCGGGTCCCTGGCGCTGTGAGGCAGCAGTGCTGACCACTGTGCCACCCTTGGGCTGCCAGTGCAAATTCGGAAAGAGAACCTGAATTCAAAGCCAGGAGTGAAGCTGGAAGCTCGGAGGGACAGAGGGGGAGGGACAGAGGGACAGAGGGACAGGGACAGAGGGACAGGGACAGAGGGACAGGGACAGAGGGACAGGGACAGAGGGACAGGGACAGAGGGACAGGGACAGAGGGACAGGGACAGAGGGACAGGGACAGAGGGGGAGGGACAGAGGGGGAGGGACAGAGGGGGAGGGACAGAGGGGGAGGGACAGAGGGGGAGGGACAGAGGGGGAGGGACAGAGGGGGAGGGACAGAGGGGGAGGGACAGAGGGGGAGGGACAGAGGGGGAGGGACAGAGGGGGAGGGACAGAGGGGGAGGGACAGAGGGGGAGGGACAGAGGGGGAGGGACAGAGGGGGAGGGACAGAGGGGGAGGGACAGAGGGGGAGGGACAGAGGGGGAGGGACAGAGGGGGAGGGACAGAGGGGGAGGGACAGAGGGGGAGGGACAGAGGGGGAGGGACAGAGGGGGAGGGACAGAGGGGGAGGGACAGAGGGGGAGGGACAGAGGGGGAGGGACAGAGGGGGAGGGACAGAGGGGGAGGGACAGAGGGGGAGGGACAGAGGGGGAGGGACAGAGGGGGAGGGACAGAGGGGGAGGGACAGAGGGGGAGGGACAGAGGGGGAGGGACAGAGGGGGAGGGACAGAGGGGGAGGGACAGAGGGGGAGGGACAGAGGGGGAGGGACAGAGGGAGAGGGACAGAGGGAGAGGGACAGAGGGAGAGGGACTGAGGGAGAGGGACTGAGGGAGAGGGACTGAGGGAGAGGGACTGAGGGAGAGGGACTGAGGGAGAGGGACTGAGGGAGGGGGAGGGAGAGGGACTGAGGGAGAAGGGGAGAGGGAGAGGGTGGAAGAGGGACTGAGGGAGAGGGAGAGGGAGAAGGTTATGGGAGCCAAGCCACAGTGAAGGAAGTCTATCGGTGCTGCGGACGGTGTGAAATGGATATATCGACACGATTCGGGGTGTTTTAGTGAAACAACATTAACTGAGTTGACGTTTGGTAGGGGAATCACTGAATTCTTGTGTGTTGAACTTCTCGTTCCCCTCCTTTTAAAAATCTTCTCTTTAAGCGATTCGTTCAACTCTCTGCTCACCCTCTCCATCATCACTCACTCTCTGCCTTTCCATATGCAGAGTGCTGTGATTTGTTATCTTTAGAAAGACAACAGGAAGGGAGATTATTGAGTGAAATGTTAATTTAAAAAAACTTACCACAACATTCAGCTTGCCATTTGCTTGTTGGAATTTATCTGCAAACTCCCAGATCATCTTGGGCTTTGACATGTCAAGAATATGGATATAAACCTCCTTTAAAAAGAGAGACCAAACTGTCAATTTCATAGAACTATAGAATCCCTACGGGCAGAAGGAGGCCATTCGGCCCATCGGGTCTGTACCGACCACAATCCCACCCAGGCCCTATCCCCACAACCCCATGCATTTACCCTGGCTAGTCCCCCTGACACTCAGGGGCAATTTATCATGGCCAATCCGCCTAACCCGCACAGCTTTGGATGTTTATAATTAGTGTCACAAGGCTTACATTAACACTGCAATGAAGTTACTGTGAAATTCCCCTAGTCGTCACACTCTGGCGCCTGTTCGGGTCAATGCACCTAACCAGCACGTCTTTCAGACTGTGGGAGGAAACCGGAGCACCCGGAGGAAACCCACGCAGACACGGGGAGAATGTGCAAACTCCACACAGACAGTGACCCAAGCCGGGAATCGAACCCGGGACCCTGGCGCTGTGAGGCAGCAGTGCTAACCACTGTGCTACGTTGACGCGAAGCCAAATGGCTCTCAAACTCAACTTTCAGGTAAGCGGTCCTTTAGCTTTTGGGATAGGACATGTTCATTACAGAAATCCAGCTCCCCCAACGCTGTCCCACCATCTCTGCACAAGGAACTTGCTTTGCAGAACAGTTCAGGCACATTTTGTTGTTGAATGAAGTAACGTGATGCTGGATATAAAATCTCTGAGAATCCGGTTAGTTTTTTCGAGTGCTTGTTGACCCGCACTGCCCTCATCTTAAACCATTTCTATCCTGGTTTTCAAGTCCCTCCGTGGTCCCGCTCCTTCATATCTCTAACCCTTCTCCAACCCTACAAGCCTCCAGGATCTCTGAGCTCCTCCAGTTCAGGCCTCCTGCAAATAGAACCATAGAACCATAGAAAATTACAGCTCAGAAACAGGCCTTTTGGCCCTTCTTGCCTGTGCCGAACCATTTTATGCCTAGTCCCACTGACCTGCACTTGGACCATATCCCTCCACACCCCTCTCATCCATGAACCCGTCCAAGTTTTTCTTAAATGTTAAAAGTGACCCCGCATTTACCACTTTATCCGGCAGCTCATTCCACACTCCCACCACTCTCTGCGTGAAGAAGCCCCCCCTAATATTCCCTTTCAACTTTTCTCCTTTCACCCTTAACCCATGCCCTCTGGTTTTTTTTCTCCCCTAGCCTCAGCGGAAAAAGCCTGCTTGCATTCACTCTATCTAAAACCCATCAAAATCTTATACACCTCTATCAAATCTCCCCTCAATCTTCTACGCTCCAGGGAATAAAATCCCAACCTATTCAATCTCTCTCTGTAACTCAGCTTCTCAAGTCCCGGCAACATCCTTGTGAACCTTCTCTGCACTCTTTCAATCTTATTTACATCCTTCCAGTAACTAGGTGACCAAAACTGTACACAATACTCCAAATTCGGCCTCACCAATGCCTTATATAACATCTTCCATTTGTATCCCTCCACCATCAGTGGGCACACATGTAACTGCTGAGGCCCCAAGCTCTGGGATTCCCTCCCTACGCACCTCCACCTCTCTTCCCCCTTTTAAGATCTGCCTTAAAACCCCCACCCCGAGCTTTCTTCGGCTGCCCAATATCTCCCCCCCGTGGCTCAAGTAAAGTCTATTTATTTTTAATCAGTGTCACAAGGCTTACATTAACACTGCAATGAAGTTACTGCGAAATTCCCCTAGTCACCACACTCCGGCGCCTGTTCAGCTCAATGCACCCTAACCAGCACGTCTTTCAGACTGTGGGAGGAAACTGGAGCACCCGGAGGAAACCCACGCAGACACGGGGAGAATGTGCAGACTCCACACAGACAGTGACCCAGGGAATCAAACCTGGGTCCTTGGTGTTTGAGGCAGCAGTGCTAACCGCTGTGCCACCCGTGCCGTGAACCAGATGGGTTTTTCCGACAATCGGCAATGGTTTCATGGTCATCAGTGGATTCTTAATTCCAGATATTTTTTATTGAATTCAAATTTCACCATCACTCCAGAACATGAGGTGAATTTCTGGATGAATAGTCTAGTGATAATACCAGTAGCCATCATCATCTGTCCTGTGGAAAACCAAGAGTCAGGATCAGCTGTGGTGTTCTGGGGGGCCAAACATACTGTCCACACTCACTGATAGGGGTCCAAAATGAAAGAATCGTTGGTTAGGCAAGGTTCTAAAAGGCAGATGTGGAACTGTAGCCCCGTGCAGGAATGATGATGTTGTTCATCGAATTCAAATCCCACATGGCAGTTTGAGAATTTGAATTGTTTTAGCAATGATATTTGCCAACAATTTGCCAACAATGACACAGAGGGACCTGGGTGTGCAAGTCCACAAATCCTTGAAGGTGGCAACACAGGTGGAGAAGGTGGTGAAGAAGGCATATGGTATGCTTGCCTTTATAGGACGGGGTATAGAGTATAAAAGCTGGAGTCTGATGATGCAGCTGTATAGAACGCTGGTTAGGCCACATTTGGAGTACTGCGTCCAGTTCTGGTCGCCGCACTACCAGAAGGACGTGGAGGCATTGGAGAGAGTGCAGAGAAGGTTTACCAGGATGTTGCCTGGTATGGAGGGTCTTAGCTATGAGGAGAGATTGGGTAAACTGGGGTTGTTCTCCCTGGAAAGATGGAGAATGAGGGGAGATCTAATAGAGGTGTATAAGATTATGAAGGGGATAGATAGGATGAACGGTGGGAAGCTTTTTCCCAGATCAGAAGTGACGTTCACGAGGGGTCACGGGCTCAAGGTGAGAGGGGCGAAGTATAACTCAGCTATAAGAGGGATGTTTTTTTACACAGAGGGTGGTGGGGGCCTGGAATGCGCTGCCAAGTAGGGTGGTGGAGGCAGGCACGCTGACATCGTTTAGGACTTACCTGGATAGTCACATGAGCAGCCTGGGAATGGAGGGATACAAACGATTGGTCTAGTTGGACCAAGGAGCGGCACAGGCTTGGAGGGCCGAAGGGCCTGTTTCCTGTGCTGTACTGTTCTTTGTTCTTTGTAATAAAGGTAGCCATGAAGCTGTTTGATTTCTGCACTAACAAACATCACTTTACTAACACCTCCTAGCGAAGGAAACCTGCCGTCTTTACCTGCCTGGACCTACGTCTAACTCACACCAGTGGTGAGCAGCCCAGGGGCCAGATGTGGCCCATCTGGGTTCTGACAGTGGCCCACGAGATATTTTGTTGACCGCACGCAGGGTTGCTGCATTCCGCTGACGTCCGGCCACCTCGTTTTTTTCCCTACAGTATGACTGAAGTGATCCGTACATAAGGGAGAAGTGAAGTGAGGTACATGCCGGTGCTCACCACATTGACCGTGAGAGAGCTCCCACTACGTTCAAAGTGCAAATATTTCTTTTCATAGAATTCAGACAGTTACAGAAGGAGGACATTCGGCCCATCGAGTCTGAACTGACCACCCAGGCCCTATTCCCGTAACCCCACACATTTACCCTGCTAATCCCCCTGACACTAGCGTCAATTTAGCATGGCCAATCATTACGGCACGGTGGCACAGTGGTTAGCGCTGTTGCCTCACAGCGCCAGGGACCTGGGTTCGATTTCTGGCTTGGGTCACTGTCTGTGTGGAGTTTGCACATTCTCCCCGTGTCTGCGTGGGTTTCCTCCCACAGTCCAAAGATGTGCAGGTTAGGTGGATTGGCCATGATAAATTGACCCTTCGTCGTCAGGGGATCTAGCTAGGGTAAATGCATGGGAATAGGGCCTGGGTGGTATTGTGGTCGGTGCAGACTCGATGGGCCGAAAGGTCTCCTTCTGCACTGTAGGATTCCATGATAGTCAACCTAACTCACACATCTTTGGACTGTGGGAGGAAACCGGAGCACCCGGAGGAAACCCACGCAGGCATGGGGAGAATGTGCAAACTCCACACAGACAGTGACCCGAGGCCGGAATCATAGAATCATAGAAACCCTACAGTACAGAAAGAGGCCATTTGGCCCATCGAGTCTGCACCGACCACAATCCCACCCAGGCCCTATCCCCATATCCCTACATATTTACCCACGAATCCCTCCAACCTACACATCTCAGGACACTAAGGGGCAATTTTAGTATGGCCAATGGCCTAACCTGCACATCTTTGGACTGGGGGAGGAAACCGGAGCACCCGGAGGAAACCCACGCAGACACGAGGAGAATGTGCAAACTCCACACAGACAGTGACCCAAGCCGGGAATCGAACCCAGGACCCTGGCGCTGTGAGGCAGCAGTGCCAACCACTGTGCCACGTGCCACCCTATTTTTACCATTTGAAGTTGATGATATTTCTACTCATATATGAATGATTAAGCATTTCCTATAACTCGTGATGAAATATTTGGTGTGTATTAAATGTATTTAATATTATTAATGGGATCATAGAATCATGGAATCCTACAGTGCAGAAGGAGGCCATTCAGCCCATTGAGTCTGCACCGACCACAATCCCACCCAGACCCTATCCCCGTAACCCACCACCTTCTCAGGACAACGAGGGATGGATGTTCTATTTTAATGGTGCCCACATCCTGACTAAGCTTTTACAAGAGATACTAAATGGTTTTTTTGCATCCGTATTTACTGAGGAAACGGGCATGGAGTCTACGGAAATAGGGCAAACAGGTAGGGAGGTCATGGAACCTTTACAGATTAAAGGGGAGGAGGTGCTCGCTGTCTTGAGGCAAATCAGAGTGGATAAATCCCCAGGACCGGACAGGGTATTCCCACGGACCTTGAGGGAAGCTAGTGTTGAACTTGCAGGGGCCCTGGCAGACATATTTAAAATGTCAGTATTCACGGGGGAGGTGCCAGATGATTGGAGGGTGGCTCATGTTGTTCCGTTGTTTAAAAAAGGTTCCAAAAGAAATCCGGGAAATTATAGGCCAGTAAGTTTGACGTCGGTGGTGGGCAAGTTATTGGAAGGTGTGATAAGGGATAGGATCTACAAATATTTGGATAGACAGGGACTTATTAGGGAGAGTC
The DNA here is from genome assembly GCF_964213995.1 of Mustelus asterias. NCBI lineage: Eukaryota > Metazoa > Chordata > Chondrichthyes > Carcharhiniformes > Triakidae > Mustelus > Mustelus asterias. The sequence goes on along the minus strand of NC_135817.1, from coordinate 3,687,395 downwards.
AACATGGCTTTGTGCGTGGTAGGTCATGTTTGAGCAATCTATTAGAGTTTTTCGAGGAGGTTACCAGGAAAGTGGATGAAGGGAAGGCGGTGGATGTTGTCTACCTGGATTTCAGAAAGGCCTTTGACAAGGTCCCTCATGGGAGGTTAGTTAGGAAGGTTCAGTCACTAGGTATACATGGGGAGGTAGTAAATTGGATTAGACATTGGCTCAATGGAAGAAGCCAGAGAGTGGTTGTGGAGGATTGCTTCTCTGAGTGGAGGCCTGTGACTAGTGGTGTGCCGCAGGGATCGGTGTTGGGTCCATTGTTGTTTGTCATCTATATCAATGATCTGGATGATAATGTGGTAAATTGGATCAGCAAGTTTGCTGATGATACAAAGATTGGAGGTGTAGTGGACAGTGAGGAAGGTTTTCAAAGCTTGCAGAGGGATTTGGACCAACTAGAAAAATGGGCTGAAAAATGGCAAATGGAATTTAACGCAGACAAGTGTGAGATATTGCACTTTGGAAGGACAAACCAAAGAAGAACGTACAGGGTAAATGGTAGGACTCTGAAGAGTGCAGTTGAACAGAGAGATCTGGGAATACAGGTACAGAATTCCCTAAAAGTGACGTCACAGGTGGATAGGGTCGTAAAGAGTGCCTTTGGTACATTGGCCTTTATAAATCGGAGTATCTAGTATAAAGGTTGGAGTGTTATGGTAAGGTTATATAAGGCATTGGTGAGGCCGAATTTGGAGTACTGTGTACAGTTTTGGTCACCTTGTTACAGGAAGGATGTAAATAAAGTTGAAAGAGTGCAGAGAAGGTTCACAAGGATGTTGCCGGGACTTGAGAAGCTGAGTTACAGAGAGAGATTGAATAGGTTGGGACTTTATTCCCTGGAGCGTAGAAGATTGAGGGGAGATTTGATAGAGGTGTATAAGATTTTGATGGGTATAGATAGAGTGAATGCAAGCAGGCTTTTTCCGCTGAGGCTGGGGGAGAAAAAAACCAGAGGGCATGGGTTAAGGGTGAAAGGAGAAAAGTTTAAAGGGAATATTAGGGGGGGCTTCTTCACGCAGAGAATGGTGGGAGTGTGGAATGAGCTGCCGGATAAAGTGGTAAATGCACTTTTAACATTTAAGAAAAACTTGGACGGGTTCATGGAGGAGAGGGGTGTGGAGGGATATGGTCCAAGTGCAGGTCAGTGGGACTAGGCATAAAATGGTTCGGCACAGACAAGAAGGGCCAAAAGGCCTGTTTCTGAGCTGTAATTTTCTATGGTTCTAAGAGTGAATAAAAACAGCCATTAAATTTCCACACGCCTCAGAAAACGGTTGATCGATGACTCCCTGACCTTGTTATTGGCTTCAGTCACAATCTCGGCTTTGGCCCTTTCCGCACGCTCTTTGTTTCGACAAACAAGGTGAACAGTTCCCCCTGGAGAAGACAAGACTTAGTAAATGGAACATTCAGCACTCAGAATAGCAGATCAAGGTAAAGTGCTGGAATAGCCTTCTTCCCTCCAACACCATACAGTATGCTGCAGTAAATACACTGCCTTTTCTTCCATTCTTTGGAAATTACAACCATAGAATCCCTGCAGTGCAGGAGGAGGCCATTCGGCCCATCGAGTCTGCACCGACACAATCCCACCCAGGGATCCCCACAACCCCTCATATTTACCCTGCTAATTCCCCCTGACACTAGGTTAATTCAGCGTGGCCAATCCACCAAAGCAGCATGTCTTTCAGACTGTGGCAGGAAACCAGAGCACCCGGAGGAAACCCACGCAGACACGGGGAGAAATACTGATCTGTTCAAAAGGAAACCATTTCAATATCTCCATGACCTTCCTCCCAGATTGCTAGCAGCAGCGTCCTCGAAAATGACTCCAGGACAAGTTGGTAAGCCAGTCTGAGAGCAGGCAGGACACAGAGAGGGACTGCAGCCGGAGCTTGCATTGGCTTTGCTTCCTGCAACCATCACAGGGCAGAGGAAGCCTTTGGCTGTGGAAAGATACAGTGGCAGAAGGTTCATAGAATCATAGAATCCATCGAGTCTGCATCAACCACAATCCCACCCAGGCCCCATCCCCGTAACCCCATATATTTACCCTAGCTAGTCCCCCTGACACTAAGGGGCAATTTAGCATGGCCAATCCACCTAACCCCGCACATCTTTGGACTGTGGGACGAAACCGGAGCACCCGGAGGAAACCCACGCAGACACGGGGAGAACGTGCAAACTCCACACAGTCCGTGACCCAAGCCGGGAATCGAACCCGGGTCCCTGGCGCTGTGAGGCAGCGGTGCTAACCACCGTGCCACCGTGCTGCCCCAAAAAATCAAAGTGGAGGATGTGGACCCATTCCATTTTAACACCACAGCTGTTAGCCAGTGCCCAGATTGGTAACGGCCTGATGAGTTCTGCAGTCTCGCAGCTCAGGGGAAACTTGCGTAAATCAGTCAAGCTTCCAACTTATGGTCTAAATGTTACAGCTTTTTAACGACACACTGAAATCTGGAGAAATCGAAAGTTACAAAATAGGATTATTGTCGTCAAATGATAAGCCCTCCACCTTCAAATACAATGAAGAGTTTTGTGCAGTTTCAGATTAACTCAACACGGCAACACTTTTAACCCATTCACTGGGCTTAGGCCCAGTGTAAGAGGTTTTGGTTGCTAACTGCACACTGAGTAACATCTCTGCTGGGCTGGACGTAGTTTCGATGCCTTTCATTCACAAACATAACGTAAAGAGAATTTCACAATTTTTACGATGAATGCAATCATGCAGTCTAAGATAAAACAACAAAGAGCTCGTGTTGCTCGGAATAAATGCAAAAAATAACAGCTGTTTTTACTTGCATTTCTATCCTGCTCTTCGACTGAAACACAGAAACATAGAAAAACTACAGCACAAACAGGCTCTTCGGCCCCACAAGTTGTGCCGAACATATCCCTACCTTCTAGACCTACCTATAACTCCATCCTATTAAGTCCCATGTACTCATCCAGGAGTCTCTTAAAAGACCCTATTGAGTTCGCCTCCACCACCACTGACAGCAGCCGATTCCACTCGCCCACCACCCTCTGTGTGAAAAACATCCCCCTAACATCTCCCCTGTACCTACCCCCAGTACCTTAAACCTGTGTCCTCTCATAGCAGACATTTCCACCCTGGGAAAAAGCCTCTGAGAGTCCACCCGATCTATGCCTCTCAACATCTTATACACCTCTATTAGGTCTCCTCTCATCCTTCGTCTCTCCAAGGAGAAAAGACCGTGCTCCCTCATCCTATCCTCATAAGGCATGCCACTCAATCCAGGCAACATCCTTGTAAATCTCCTCTGCACCCTTTCAATCTTTTCCACATCCTTCCTATAATGAGGCGACCAGAACTGAGCACAGTACTCCAAGTGGGGTCTGACGAGGGTCTTATATAGCTGCATCATTATCCCCGGACTCCTAAACTCAATCCCTTGATTGATAAAGGCCAGCACACCATACGCCTTCTTAACCACCTCCTCCACCTGCGGGGCCGATTTCAGAGTCCTATGGACTGCAAGGAAACATCTCAAAGCAGTGTGTATTGTCAAGGAGAAGAAAGAAAGATGATGGTACAGGAGGTAAAGCTAAGAGGGTAACTGGCAAATCTAAGATGAAGATTTTCGCAGGGAGCTCTGAAGCCTTAAAAGTTAAAGTTTATTTATTGGTCACAGGTAGGCTTACATTAGCACTGCAATGAAGTTACTGTGAAAGTCCCCTAGTCGCCACACTCCGTCTGTTCGGATTCACCGAGGGAGAATTTAGCATGGCCAATGTACTTAACCTGCATATCTTTGGACCGTGGGAGGAAACCGGAGCACCCGGAGGAATCCCACGCAGACGCGGGGAGAACGTGCAAACTCCACACAGACAGTGACCCGAGCCGGGAATTGAATCCGGGTCCCTGGAGCTGTGAGGAAGCAGCGCTAACCACTGTGCCACCGTGCCACCCCATTAGTGACCAAACAAGCTGGAAGAAGTGGGGGGCAGAGAGTGCAAGGAGGATGACGACAAAAGTGGCCAGAAGGACAAAGCAGTCGTAACCGGTTCAGATCCTAACCAAAATAATCAGCACTATTATTTAAATGGTAAAAAATTGCTGCATGCTGCTGTGCAGAGGGACCTGGGTGTCCTTGTGCAGGAATCTCAAGGAGTTGGTTTGCAGGTGCAGCAGGTAATTAAGGCGGCAAATGGAATTTTGTCCTTCATTGCTCGAGGGATGGAGTTTAAAAACAGCGAGGTTATGTTACAGCTGTATAAGGTGCTGGTGAGGATACACCTGGAGTACTGTGTACAGTTTTGGTCTCCTTACTTGAGAAAGGATATACTGGCACTGGAGGGGGCGCAGAGGAGATTCACTAGGTTGATTCCGGAGTTGAGAGGGTTGGCTTATGAGGAGAGACTGAGTAGACTGGAGCTATACTCATTGGAATTCAGAAGAATGAGGGGAGATCTTATAGAAACATATAAGATTATGAAGGGAATAGATAAGGTAGAAGCAGGGAAGTCATTTCCACTGGCGAGAGAAACTAGAACTGGGGGGCATAGCCTCAAAATAAAAGGGAGCAGATTTAGGACTGAGTTGAGGAGGAACCTCTTCACACAAAGGGTTGTGAATCTGTGGAATTCCCTGCCCAGTGAAGCAGTTGAGGCTACCTCATTGAATGTTTTTAAGACAATGATAGATAAATTTTTGAACAGTAAAGGAATTAAGGGTTATGGTGAGCGGGCGGGTAAGTGGAGCTGAGTCCACAAAAAGATCAGCCATGATCTTATTGAATGGCGGAGCAGGCTCGAGGGGCCAGATGGCCTACTCCTGCTCCTAGTTCTTAATTATCTGGGCCAACCAGAGGCCAACCAGTTGAACAGTATTTGTCCCCAATTTTGTCAGCCAAATTTAGGCCTACATGTGATTAACTTGAATCATAGAATCCCTAGAGTGCAGAAGGAGGCTATTCGGCCCATCAAGTCTGCCCGACCACAATCCCACCCAGGCCCTATTCCTGTAACCCCACATATTTACCCTGCTAATCCCCCTGACACTAGGGTCAATTTATCATGGCCAATCAACCTAACCCGCACATCTTTGGACTGTGGGAGGAAACCGGAGCATCGGAGGAAACCCACGCAGACACGGGGAGAATGTGCAAACTCCACACAGACAGTCACCCAAGGCCAGAATTGAACCCGGGTCCCGGCTGCTGTGAGGCAGCAGTGCTAACCACTGTGCCACCGTGCCACCCTAAATTTGTGGAATGTGGCGTTGCTGGTTTGGCCTGCATTTATTGCTCATCCCCAACCAGGGTTCAACTGTCTCAATACACAGTTGCCAACTGGTCCTTTGTCCCTTTTTGGGGAGGGGGCTTGTGCAAGAGCAAGGATGACTAAAGGCCTAAAACTTGTATTAATGCTCACACCATTGAATCCAGCACTCCAACCTTCATTGCCAAACTCTAGATGCTTACGTTCCACGAGATATCCATCAGGGTGGCAGAGTGGTTAGCACTGCTGCCTCACAGCGCCAGGGACCCGGGTTCGATTCCCGGCTTGGGTCACTGTCTGTGCGGAGTCTGCACATTCTCCCCGTGCCTGCGTGGGTTTCCTCCCACATTCTGGATGACAGTCTGGTTAGGGTGCATTGACCTGAACAGGCACCGGAATGTGGTGACTGGGGGAATTTCATTGTAGTGTTAATGCAAGCCTTCCTTCTGACTAATAATAAACTGTAGGGAAGGAAATCTGCCATCCTCACCCGGTCTGGTCTACATGTAACTCCAGAGCCGCAGCAATGTGGTTGACTCTTAACTGCCCTCGGGCAAACTTGGAATGGGCAATAAAGACTGGCCAGCCAGCGATACCCGTGTCCCACAAATGAATTTTTAAAAACTCTGCCGACTCATCTCTTGACTTTTGTCTCTGTTTAGCAATCACTCGTGACAGAATAAGTGACGTCAGATAAAACCTGTCTGGTGGGAAGGTGCAATCTCAAACCCACATCTCATCATTCATTAGTATAGTTCACTGGAGATTCAAATGGCCATGCAACTATTCCAGGCTCTGTAGGCATTGGTTGAGATACAGAAAAAACAGGCTGGGACATCATTATCCCGCAGCCCAAAAGTCAGTTGAATTCTGTCCTAAACTGATGGGGCTTTTCATGACCTGCCAAGATAAGACCATCCGTTTGGAATTTATATTTAAACATTAAGCCAGATATACCCAAAAGTTCCATTCAAAGAACAATACAGCACAGGAACAGGCCCTTCGGCCCTCCAAGCCCGCGCCGCTCATGTGCCCAACTAGACCATTTGTTTGTATCCCTCTATTCCCAGTCTGTTCATGTGGCCATCTAGATAAGTCTCAAACGATCCCAGCGTGTCCGCCTCAATCACCTTGCTTGGCAGTGCATTCCAGGCCCCCACCACCCTCTGTGTAAAATACGTCCCCCTGACATCTGTGTTGAACCTTGCTCCCCTCACCTTGACCCCGTGACCCCTTGTGTTCGTCACCTCCGACCTGGGAAAAAGTTTCCCACTGTTCACCCTATCTATGCCCTGCATAATTTTATACACCTCTATTAGGTCGCCCCTCATCCTCCGTCTTTCCAGGGAGAACAACCCCAGTTTACCCAATCTCTCAACTGCAATGCTTTTCACTGTTGAATGTTCTGTGAGCGCTTGCTATCCAGACTAACACATGTAAAACGTGCACTTGGCCGAGGAAAATGGATCATAGAAGATCATGGAACCCCTACAGCGCATCTGGCCCATCGACATAGCATCTTTCCCAGGCCCTAGCACCATAACTCCACCTATTTACTCTGCTAATCCCCCCTAACCTACACATTTTGGGACACTAAGGGGCAGTTTAAAGTAAAGTAAAGTTTACTTATTAGTCACAAGTAAGGCTTACATTAACACTGCAATGAAGTTACTGTGAAATTCCCCTAGTCGCCACACTTCAGCGCCTGTTCGGGTCAATGCACCTAACCAGCACGTCTTTCAGACTGTGGGAGGAAACCGGAGCACTTGGAAGAAACCCACGCAGACACGGGGAGAACGTGCAAACTTCACACAGACAGTGACCCAAGCCGGGAATCGAACCCAGGTCCCTGGCATTTGGCATGTCCAATCCATCCAATCCATCGAACCTGCACATCTTTGGACTGTGGGAGGAAACCGGAGCGCCCGGAGGAAACCCACGCAGACACGAGGAGAATGTGTAAACTCCATACAGACAAGGCTGGAATCGAACCCGGGTTCCTGGCGCTGGGAGGTAGCAGTGCTAACCACTGTGCCACCCTTGAAGGCTATTTGTGCCTGTAGAACCATTGTCAATGCATAACAGCATCTTTGGGACAGGAGAAGGGAACATTAGAAAAAACTGAGATCGATCCATTTCCTAGATGAAGACAAGTGGGGACACTTCAAAACTTCGTTGGCTGTGAAGTGCTTTGGGACAGTCTGAATTCCTGAAAGATACTCTGGAAAATCAACGTCCTTCTTTCATCCAAGGCTCCGTCGAAGGCAAAACACCGTCAGAATAGGTGTCCTGATGTGCAGCTTGCTCCTAGGCTAACCATCTTTTTATTAAGTTTATTTATTAGTCACAAGTAAGGCTTACATTAACACTGCAATGAAGTTACAGTGAAATTCCCCTAGTTGCCACAGTCCGGCGCCTGTTCGGGTCAATGCACCCTAACCAGCACGTCTTTCAGACTGTGGGAGGAAACCGGAGCACCCGGAGAAAACCCACGCAGACACGGGGAGAACGTGCAGACTCCGCACAGACAGTGACCCAAGCCGGGAATCGAACCCAGGTCCCTGGCTCTGTGAGGCAACAGTGCTAACCACTGTGCCACCATGCCTCCCCCGTCACTGCACCAAGCCCCCTGTATAAACAGTCTAAATACCAATCATCAGGAATAATGCTAGATTGTGGGAATACTCACCCCGTTTTGCAATTTCCAGTGCTGTGGCCTTGCCAATCCCACTGTTTGCTCCAGTGATCAGGAAGCACCTTCCTGACAAATCAACGTCCAGGTCCTTTGGAGCAAACTGTTGTGCTGCAGCTTGGTACCCACTTCTGCAGGATACAAACAGACACGGCGTGTGATTAACGGAGCTAAAGCTCGGTGCTTAACTCCACATACAACAGTCAGGATGCAACAAATCAAAGATTGGATCCATATTGAAAAAACCTTCTCTCACAATCAACATGTACCTTTAAGAAATATCATGTTTCTTGAGAGAGGTATGTTTAAAATTCAGCTGTTTTACACGGTGCCAATTTGTCTGCACCAGGCAGCTCACATGCTGAGAATTTTAGATAGCGATGCTTGTTTTAATCTGAGTTGATGCATTTTTGTTTATTTGCCCCTGCGGTTTCAGAGTAGGATTTTGATTAGATTGACAAAGTCATGTGCATAAGGGGAGAGCTTACAGGGAAAAGGAGGGCATTACTGCCAGGTTCTGAAAGAAGCTAGAGGTGTCCTGTGCTGTAATTTTCTTTGTGTCTCTCTCTCTTGCTTGAGGCTGCTGTTTGGAACCTGCTAGGAGAAATAGGTCTCTCTTTCTAGAGGTGTACTGGAGGCTCTTGGAGTGGCAGTCCAAGTATGTAAGCCTGTGTGTTGCTAACTGATTTTGAAGAGGAGTTTAAGTGTATAAGAGGAATATTGCTCGAATTGAAACTAATAGAGATAGCTTAGCAGTTAAGAATTATATCACATCATTTTTAAGTATCCCAATTGGTAAAAGTTAAGCTAATTCATTTGTTATAGTTAAACTGTATTGTTAAATAAAGTTTGTTTTGATAAAAGCTCCCAAGTGTGTCACAGAATCACGCCTGGAGTGAAATACCTTATCCTCACACTAATGTCAAAATAGAATCACTGTTGGGGTCTAGTCGGGCTTCATAACATTGGGCTTTCTGCTTTGGTGCCTAACATAAACCACACTGACTGCTTACCAGTGGCAGCATTTAGTTTCACATTTGAAGAATGGGGTGAGGTAATATCTTTGGATGGAGTTGGGAGGAGGGGTTCTTCTCCCATTTTATTCAGACAACATTGTCTTCACTATGGAACAAGATCATCCATCTGCCTCATATCAGAGTGTCTGCTGGGAGGTTTGCAATAGGATACAACTCACCTGCGCTCACCAGAACGTTGGTCTCACTTGTCCCAAAGCAGCATCTGCAGACTCCTGAGTTGTAAGGAACCTTGTGCCACAGAATGGACCCCGGAAGCTTTTGGGTAACACCAGTAAAACCAAGGGACAGCCAGAATCCATTGATTTTGTCCAAGGAAAATTACTGACATTCAGAGTTGTTTCCATCTGAATCGTTTTGTCTCTCAGCATCCGTCATCATTCAAATGAATGACACGTTTACTGAGCTATAGACTGTATACAGATGCACCATAGAAAGCATTCTTTCTGGTTGTATCACAGCTTGGTATGGCTCCTGCTCTGCCCAAGACCGCAAGGAGCTACAAAGGGTCGTGAATGTAGCCCAATCCATCACGCAAACCAGCCTCCCATCCATTGACTCTGTCGACACTTCCCGCTGCCTCGGCAAAGCAGCCACCATAATTAAGGACCCCACGCACCCCAGACATTCTCTCTTCCACCTTCTTCCGTCAGGAAAAAGATACAAAAGTCTGAGGTCATGTACCAGCCGACACAAGAACAGCTTCTTCCCTGCTGCTGTCAGACTTTTGAACAGACTTCGCTTGAATTAAGTTGATCTTTCTCCACACCCTAGCTATGACTGTAACACTACATTCTGCACTCTCTCCTTTCCTTCTCGATGAACGGTATGCTTTGTCTGTATAGCGCGCAAGAAACAATACTTTTCACTGTATGATAATACATGTGACAATAATAAATCAAATCAAAGTATGGTTGCTGCAGATAGGACCCAGAATCAGGAGACTCGATTGCAGCTATTGATCAGGCTGGGGCTTCAGCCCGGTAAGATTATGCATCAGGTGTCAGCACATCCTCGCATTACCCTGCCACTCCTTTAATCCCATCCTTGATGAAGTAAACTGCAGTTCATGCATATCACAATACCCAAACAGACACTAATCCTCTCCAACTGTGTTAGATTGACTTAAGTATCAACGTTCCTTTAGAATTCAATTCCATCGGCATAAGGATGTATAAGATAAACTATAATCAAATGTAAGAATAGTGTTTGTTCTCTTTTGACTTATAAATAATTATAGATTTGCTCTGTAGCTGGAAATAGTGGAATGGTTAAGTTGCTCATTCCAAGAATGCATTATGGTTTAATGTTTCAAAATGCCACTCAGTAAATTGCAGTTTTCCTTTCTCTGCTGAGGTTAAGGATGTGTTAATTCATGCCCATTGACTAAACTTTGTGTATACATACACTATATTTTATATATCTCTCTCTCTTTTATGAAACAATAGTCTGGTGAGGGGAAATGGGACAAAGAGGATGAGTAACATTGGCCATGGAGTTTACTTTAGATAAATGCGAGGTGATGCATTTTGGTAGATTGAACCAGGGCAGGACTTACTCAGTTAATGGTAGGGCGTTGGGGAGAGTTACAGAACAAAGAGATCTGGGGGTACATGTTCATAGCTCCTTGAAAGTGGAGTCACAGGTGGACAGAGTGGTGAAGAAGGCATTCGGCATGCTTGGTTTCATCGGTCAGAACATTGAATACAGGAGTTGGGACGTCTTGTTGAAGTTGTACAAGACATTGGTAAGGCTGCACTTGGAGTATTGTGTACAGTTCTGGCCACCCTATTATAGAAAGGATATTATTAAACTAGAAAGAGTGCAGATGCTATCGGGACTTGATAGTTTTAGTTATAAGGAGAGGCTGGATAGACTGGGACTTTTTTCTCTGGAGCGTAGAAGACGGAGGGGTGATCTTATAGAGGTCTATAAAATAATGAGGGGCTAGATAGTCAATATCTTTTCCCAAAAGTAGGGGAGTCTAAAACCAGAGGGCATAGGTTTAAGGTGAGAGGGGAGAGGTACAAGAGGGTCCAGAAGGGCAATTTTTTCACATAGAGGGTGGTGAGTGTCTGGAACAAGTTGCCAGAGGTAGTAGTAGAGGTGGGTACAATTTAGTCTTTTTAAAAGCGTTTAGACAGTTACATGGGTAAGATGGGTATAGAGGGACATGGGCCAAACGCAGGCAACTGGGACTAGCTTAGTGGTTTAAAAAAAAGGGGTGGCATGGACAGGTTGGGCCAAAGGGCCTCTTTCCATGCTGTAAACCGCTATGACTCTATTTGGAGTTTTATGAGAAATGATCTCATTTCCCGGGTCTTGTTTTGTTCGCAGCAAATGGCTATTGTGCCACAAAGAAAGGTCAAGGACAGCGTGTGACTCGAGACCTCTAAAGACCTTGGGTTTTCCTTCACAACTTATGGAAAGACAAGAACTGAAACAAAAACAGAAAATGCTAGAAAAATGTCAGCAGGTCTGACAGCACCCGCGGAGAGAGAATCGAGCCAACGTTTCGGGTCTGGGTGACCCTTCGTCAGAGGTGAACGGCCTTCCAAGCTGCACACAAGCTCTGACAAAGGAGTGTCGATTGGTCCAGGCATCACTCGGCTCACATGCTGAGAATGCGGGCTTATGACAGATTTTAGCTAGGGATGTGTTTGTCTAAATCTGAGTGAATGCATTTTTTTACATCTGGTTTTTTTCTCTGGTTTTGATTAGGTCGATTGACAAAGTCATGCGCTTAAGGGGAAGAGCTAAGCTTACAGGGAAAAACAAGCCGTTATTTGCAGGTGCAGCAGGTAATCAAGAATGCAAATGGAATGGTGGCCTTTATCGCAAGAGGGATGGAGTATAGAAGCAGGGAGGTCGTGCTGCAACTGTACAGGGTACTGGTGAGGCCGCACCTAGAGCACTGTGTACAATTTTGGTCCCCTTATTTAAGAAAGGATATATTAGCTTTGGAGGGGGTACAGAGAAGGTTCACCAGGTTGATTCCAGAGATGAGGGGGTTAGCTTATGAGGAGAGATTGAGTAGACTGGGCCTGTACTCATTGGAGTTTAGAAGGTTGAGGGGGGATCTTATAGAGGCATATAAGATAATGAAGGGGCTAGACAGGGTAGAAGCAGCGAGGTTATTTCCACTTACAATGGAAACAAGAACTAGGGGGCATAGCCTCAAAATACGGGGGAGTCAATTTAGAACAGAGTTGAGTAGGAACTTCTTCTCCCAGAGGGTAGTGAATCTTTGGAATTCTCTGCCCAATGAAGCAGTAGAGGCTACCTCGTTAAATGTGTTTAAGTCACGGATAGATAGATTTTTAACCATTAAGGGAATTAGGGGTTATGGGGAGCGGGCGGCTAAGTGGAACTGAACCCACTATCAGATCAGCCATGATCTTATTAGAACATAGAACAGTACAGCACAGAACAGGCCCTTCGGCCCACGATGTTGTGCCAAGCTTTATCTGAAGCCAAGATCAAGCTATCCCACCCCCTATCATCCTGGTGTGCTCCATGTGCCTATCCAATAACCGCTTAAATGTTCCTAAAGTGTCTGACTCCACTATCACTGCAGGCAGTCCATTCCACACCCCAACCACTCTCTGCGTAAAGAACCTACCTCTGATATCCTTCCTGTATCTCCCACCACGAACCCTATAGTTATGCCCCCTTGTAATAGCTCCATCCACCCGAGGAAATAGTCTTTGAACGTTCACTCTATCTATCCCCTTCATCATTTTATAAACCTCTATTAAGTCTCCCCTCAGCCTCCTCCGCTCCAGAGAGAACAGCCCTAGCTCCCTCAACCTTTCCTCATAAGACCTACCCTCCAAACCAGGCAGCATCCTGGTAAATCTCCTCTGCACTCTTTCCAGCGCTTCCACATCCTTCTTATAGTGAGGTGACCAGAACTGCACACAATTTGAATGGCGGAGCAGGCTTGAGGGGCCAGGTGGCCTACTCCTGCTCCTATTTCTTATGTTCTTATTGTGTTCTTGTCAGGTTCTGAAAGAAGGAAGAGCTCTCTCTCTCTCTCTGGAGGCTGTTGTTTGGGACCTGCTAGGAGAAATAGGTCTCTCTTTCTCTCCAGAGGTGTTCTGGGGGCTCGAGGACTGGTAGCCCATGTACGAGCATGTAAGCTGGGGGTTTTAAGTATATAAGAGGAACTTTGCTTGAATTGCAATTGATTGAGATAGGTTAGCAGTTAAGAATTGTATCTTGTCATGATTAACTATTTCAATTGGTAAAAGTTAAGCTAATTCATTTGTTATAGTTAAACTGTATTATTAAATAAAGTTTGTTCTGATTAAAGCTTCCTAGCATGCCAATAAAATCACACCTGGAGTGAAATACCTTATCCTCGCACTGATGCCAAAATAGATTTACTGTAGGAGGAAACAGGAGCATCCGGAGGAAACCCACACAGACACGGGGAGAATGTGCAGACTCCGCACAGACAGAACAATGTTCCTGATCTGTACCGTCACAAGACAAAGAAAAATGGGTGGTGGTGGTTGGGGTGGGGTGGGGGGGGTGGGGTGGGGGGGTGTGCTGTTTGGCTGCCAATCTAAAATCATCCAATTGGATAATGAGTCTATTTGCTTTCCAATTGATGTAGGAAGGCAGTGTGTCACGTAGGACGGACGTGTTGGCTGACAAAAGGCTGCAGTGTGGAGGCAAGTCATGCACTGAAACCTCCAGGAATGTATTTAATTGCCATTGTTGACTCTATTTCTGTGACCAAATTGGCCACTGCATTTCTGACATTACAACAACGACACGTGGCACAGTGGTTAGCACTGCTGCCTCACAGCACCAGGGACCTGGGTTCACTTCCTGGCTTGGGTCACTGTCTGTGTGGAGTTTGCACATTCTCCCCGTGTCTGCGTGGGTTTCCTCCGGGTGCTCCGGTTTCCTCCCACAGTCTGAAAGATGTGCGGGTTAGGTACATTGACCTGAAGGTGTGGAGTGTGGCCTCTTTTTAGGTCAAACCACATAAACAAACTCAAATTAAGTCAGGACAAAGTAAAAAGGGGCAGCTCCCCAAAAGGAGGGGGACAGCCCGAACAAAAATCAAAGTACAAAGGAAACTTAAAGACAAGGGCAGCACGGTAGCACAGTGGTTAGCACTGCTGCTTCACAGCTCCTGGGACCTGGGTTCGATTCCCGGCTTGGGTCACTGTCTGTGTGGAGTTTGCACATTCTCCTCGTGTCTGCGTGGGTTTCCTCCGGGTGCTCCGGTTTCCTCCCACAGTCCAAAGATGTGCGGGTTAGGTTGATTGGCCATGCTAAAATTGCCCCTTAGTGTCCTGGCTTGCGTAGGTTAGAGGGATTAGTGGGTAAAATATGTGGGGATATGGGGGTAGGGCCTGGGTGGGATTGTGGTCGGTGCAGACTCGATGGGCCGAATGGCCTCTTTCTGTACTGTAGGGTTTCTACGATTCTATGATTCTATGACATCAAATTAAAATGTGATTATCAGGGTCAATAACGCACCCCAACCCCTGCGGTGCCCAACGGGCGCGGAAGGCGTCAACCGCGTCCGTGGACACCGCATGCTCCCTCTCCAGGGACACCTGGCCGCGAACATAGCCGCGGTAGAGGGGCAGACAGTCAGGATGGACGGCCCCCTCCATCGCCCGCTGCCTGGACCTGTAAATGGCGCGTTGACTAAGGGAATTTCACAGTAACTTCATTGCAGTGTTAATGTGAGCCTACTTGTGACTAATAAATAAACTTAAATAATAAAAACGTCATTGGCTGGGGCATCCTGAAGTTGTGAAAGGCGCTATAAAAATGTACATTCTTCCCCCATGCCCAATCTTGGAGGATGAAAGGGGACTCTTTTTCTTTCAACTGTTCTTATGTGAATGTGATAAAAGAAAACAGTGTGACAAGCACATATCACAGCAAAAGTAGTAACTGCCGCAATATTTAAATTTATTTAAGCAGCCTTTTTAAAATTGAGATGTTCAGCATGATCGTTAAGTGCCTTCAGTTTTTATTATTTGGAAAATTAAAAGTTTCAAAGCTTTACAGAGTACTGGGCTAATGGTAAGATACTTGGTAGTGTGGATGAACAGAGGGATCTGGGAGTCCATGTGCATAGATCCCTGAAAGTTGGCACCCAGGTTGATAGGGTTGTTAAGAAGGCGTACGGTGTGTTAGCTTTTAGTGGTGGAGGGATTGAGTTTCGGAGCCAGGAGGTCATGCTGCAACTGTACAAAACTCTGGTGCGGCCGCATTTGGAGTATTGCGTACAGTTCTGGTCGCCGTATTATAGGAAAGGTGTGGAAGTGTTGGAAAGGGTGCAGAGGAGATTTACCAGGATGTTGCCTGGTATGGTGGGAAAATCGTATGAGGAAAGGCTGAGGGGCTTGAGGTTGTTTTCGTTAGAGAGAAGAAGGTTAAGAGGTGACTTAATAGAGGCATACAAGATGATCAGAGGATTAGATAGGGTGGATAGTGAGAGCCTTTTTCCTCGGATGGTGTTGGCTAGCACGAGGGGACATAGCTTTAAATTGAGGGGTGAGAGATATAGGACAGATGTTAGAGGTAGGTTCTTTACTCAGAGAGTAGTAAGGGCGTGGAATGCCCTGCCTGCAGCAGTGGTGGACTCGTCAACATAGAACATAGAACATAGAACATAGAACATTACAGCGCAGAACAGGCCCTTCGGCCCACGATGTTGCACCGACCAGTTAAAAAAAAACTGTGACCCTCCAACCTAAACCAATTTCTTTTCGTCCATGAACCTATCTACGGATCTCTTAAACGCCCCCAAACTAGGCGCATTTACTACTGATGCTGGCAGGGCATTCCAATCCCTCACCACCCTCTGGGTAAAGAACCTACCCCTGACATCGGTTCTATAACTACCCCCCCTCAATTTAAAGCCATGCCCCCTCGTGCTGGATTTCTCCATCAGAGGAAAAAGGCTATCACTATCCACCCTATCTAAACCTCTAATCATCTTATATGTTTCAATAAGATCCCCTCTTAGCCGCCGCCTTTCCAGCGAAAACAATCCCAAATCCCTCAGCCTCTCCTCATAGGATCTCCCCTCCATACCAGGCAACATCCTGGTAAACCTCCTCTGCACCCTCTCCAAAGCCTCCACATCCTTCCTGTAATGTGGGGACCAGAACTGCACACAGTACTCCAAGTGCGGCCGCACCAGAGTTGTGTACAGTTGCAACATAACGCTACGACTCCTAAATTCAATCCCCCTACCAATAAACGCCAAGACACCATATGCCTTCTTAACAACCTTATCTACTTGATTCCCAACTTTCAGGGATCTATGCACACATACACCTAGATCCCTCTGCTCCTCCACACTATTCAAAGTCCTCCCGTTAGCCCTATACTCAACACATCTGTTATTCCTACCAAAGTGAATTACCTCACACTTCTCCGCATTAAACTCCATCCGCCACCTCTCGGCCCAACTTTGCAACCTGTCTAAGTCTTCCTGCAAACTACGACACCCTTCCTCACTGTCTACCACACCACCGACTTTGGTGTCATCAGCAAATTTGCTAATCCACCCAACTATACCCTCATCCAGATCATTAATAAATATTACAAACAGCAGTGGCCCCAAAACAGATCCCTGAGGTACACCACTTGTAACCGCACTCCATGATGAATATTTACTATCAACCACCACCCTCTGTTTCCTATCCGCTAGCCAATTCCTGATCCAATTTCCTAGATCACCCCCAATCCCATACATCTGCATTTTCTGCAGAAGCCTACCATGGTGAACCTTATCAAACGCCTTACTAAAATCCATATATACCACGTCCACTGCCTTGCCCCCATCCACCTCCTTGGTCACTTTCTCAAAAAACTCAATAAGGTTAGTAAGGCACGACCTACCTGCCACAAAACCATGCTGACTATCACCTATCAATTCATTACTCTCCAAATAACTATAAATCCTATCCCTTATAATTTTTTCCAACATCTTGCCGACAACAGAAGTGAGACTCACCGGTCTATAATTCCCGGGGAAGTCTCTGTTCCCCTTCTTAAACAATGGGACAACATTCGCTAACCTCCAATCTTCTGGTACTATACCAGAGGCCAACGACGACCTGAAGATCAGAGCCAGAGGCTCTGCAATCACTTCTCTTGCCTCCCAGAGAATCCTTGGATAAATCCCATCCGGACCAGGGGATTTATCTATTTTCAGACCCTCCAGAATATCCTGCACATCCTCCTTATCAACTGTAATACTGTCTATTCTACTCCCTTGCAACCCAGTGTCCTCCTCAGCTATATTCATGTCCCCTTGCGTGAACACCGAAGAGAAATATTGGTTCAATGCTTCACCAATCTCCTCCGGTTCCACACATAACTTCCCTCTGCCATCTATAACTGGCCCTAAACTTGCCCTAACCAACCTTCTGTTCTTGACATACCTATAGAACGCCTTAGGATTCTCTTTAACCCTATCCGCCAAAGTCTTCTCATGTCCCCTTTTAGCCCTTCTAAGCTCGCTCTTCAACTCCCTCTTAGCCAATCTAAAGCTTTCTAGTGCACTACCCGAGTGCTCACGTCTCATCCGAACATAAGCCTCCTTTTTCTTTTTAACCAACAAAGAAACTTTTTTGGTGCACCACGGTTCCCTAGCCCTACCAATTCCTCCTTGCCTGACAGGGACATACCTATCACAGACTCGCAGTAGCTGCTCCTTGAAAAAACTCCACATGTCGGACGTTCCCAGTCCCTGTAATCTCCTAGTCCAACCTATGTTCCCTAATTCTCTCCTAATAGCCTCATAATTACCCTTCCCCCAGCTAAAACCACTGGCCCGAGGTTCATGCCTATCCCTTTCCATCACTAAGGTGAACGTAACCGAATTGTGGTCACTATCACCAAAATGCACACCAACTTCCAAGTCTAGCACCTGGTCTGGCTCATTTCCCAGCACCAGATCCAATATAGCCTCACCTCTAGTTGAGAGCATTCAAGTGGTTATTGGATAAACATATGGATGATATTGGAATAGTGTAGATTAGAGGGGCTTTAGATTGGTACCACTGGTCGGTGCAACATCGAGGGCCGAAGGGCCTGTACTGCGCTGTAATGTTCTATGTTTACTATTTAGTTAATTGGCATTTTAAGGACAACCGAAATGGTTGCATTTATTAACGTTTTGTTTGCACTTCAGTCCCACGCTCCTGATATACAGGCACCCGGTGTGGAGGAGAGGGAAGAGGGGAGGGGTGGAGGAGGACGACCTCTTCGTGAGTCTGCTCCTGGGCCTGGCATGGCTTGCCATAAACAGATAGAGGCAGCAGGCGACCGAGGAGGCTGTCTGGCCCCACTGTCTGCCCCTCTACCATGGCTATACTCGCGGCTGGGTGTCCCTGGAGGGAGAGCATGTGGAATCCACTGGCACCATTAACGCCTTCCGTGCCCGCTGGGCACCGCGGGGACTGGGATGTGTTATTGACCCCTTCTGATTTGATGGTTTAAGTTTCATTTCTGCTTTGTTTTTGGCAGTTCTCCTTTAAGGGGGAGGGAAATGGCCATTCTTGCTTTGCCCTTCAGTTTGTTGAATTTAGTTTAACAGTTTCGCCAAAAAGAATAGCAGCTGGGGTTAACTCTTGACAGTGGAAGAACTCTGTACAAGAGTTTGCGTCACGGTGGCACAGTGGTTAGCACTGCTGCCTCACAGCCTCAGGGACCCGGGTTCGATTCCCGGCTTGGGTCACTGTCTGTGTGGAGTTTGCACATTCTCCTCGTGTCTGCGTGGGTTTCCTCCGGGTGCTCCGGTTTCCTCCCACAGTCCGAAAGATGTGCGGGTTAGGTGGATTGGCCGTGCTAAATTCTCTCTCAGTGTACGCAAACAGGCGCCGGAGCGTGGCGACGAGGGGAATTTTTCAGTAAAGATGTGCGGGTTAGGTGGACTGGCCGTGCTAAATTGCCCCTTAGTGTCAAGGGGACTTGCTAGGGTAAATGTATGGGGTTGTGGGGAATAGGGCGTGGGTGGGATTGTGGTCAGTGCAGGCTCGATGGGCTGAATGGCCTCCTTCTGCACTGTAGGGATTCTGTGATTCTATTCGAAATGCTCTGGTTCCAGGAATAGGATGTTCAACAAGGTACAAGAAACTACAACTCCCAGCATTCTTCAGCCAGTGTCCTGATAGACCCAAACACCACTAATCGAAACTGGATCAACCAGTGGATTGGATTAATTTCACATTAAACATTCCCTCCTTTACAATAGCATCTAAAACAGAAACTGATTTAATTTGGAGTTGCCATTTAAAACTACCACTTTGATGCTTATATTTTCCTCTCATTCCAGAAGCACTGGGAGAGTCAGTCCAGTCTGATGTAACCGCTCCTGGGGCTTATGTAACACTGTGGGGTGGGGACAGAGTAAGAGTTTTAACAACAGGTGGGAACAGGACAGAGCAAAGCGGACAGATTAAAGAGTGTACAGCCAGGCAGCAGGTACATACTCTACAAGCAGGACTGGGAATGCCAAACAGGAGGAGAAAATAGCCAAGCAAAATCAACAAGGCAGCAATGCAAACAAACCCCTGACAAGTGACAGCATGTAGAGGGAGTTACAGACTGAACAGCACAGCGCTCAGTTTTGCTGTAAGCGGCAGGCGAATTCTATCAGTACTCACTTGGTGTACTCTCGCAAGCCTTTTAAAAACCACACGCTGTTCCTGTAAAGAGACATGTTGGCCAGACTGGGAGTCTCCCCTTCCTCAATCAGTTACTCCCTCTGTGTCTGTCAGGGCTGTTATACAAGCTCTGAATTCAACACGTGCTTTACTTTCTCTTTCTGACAACCAGCTACCTCCACCCGGAAGCGAATTGCAAAAGCAGCAGCTGACAGGGGTATATACAGGAGCTGTGCCCAGAGCAAACACACCAGCTCATAGTAACTCAGCTCCAACTCACACACTGTTCCCCCCACACACACAGTGCCCCCCCCCCCAACCCCTGACACACAAAACCCACCCACCCCCACATATAGTCCCCCCAACCCCTCACACACAAAACCCACCCACCCCCCCCACACACATATAGTCCCCCCAACCCCTGACACACAAAGCCCCCCCCACACACATATAGTCCCCCCAACCCCTGACACACAACACCCCCCACAAACAGCCCCCCACACACAGTCCCCCCTGGCCCCCACACACAGTTCCCCCACTTGGAGTATTGTGCACAGTCTTGGAAAGATATAGAGGCACTGGAGAAGGAGCAAAAATATTAACAACAACATAATATAAAAGCAAAATACTGCGGATGCTGGAATCTAAAACAAAAAATGCTGCGAAATCTCAGCAGGTCTGACAGCATCTGTGGAGAGAGAATAGATGTGGAGATGGCGGCGTTGGACTGGGGTAAACACAGTAAGAAGTCTCACAACACCAGGTTAAAGTCCAACAGGTTTATTTGGTAGCAAAAGCCACTAGCTTTTGGAGCGTGCTGCTCCTTTGTCAGGTAACCTTACCTG
The DNA here is from genome assembly GCF_964213995.1 of Mustelus asterias. Lineage (NCBI taxonomy): Eukaryota > Metazoa > Chordata > Chondrichthyes > Carcharhiniformes > Triakidae > Mustelus > Mustelus asterias. The sequence continues at coordinate 3,666,868 of NC_135817.1, read as the reverse complement.
ACGAAGGGACAACCTGTTCCGAAAGCTTGTGTGGCTTTTGCTACCAAATAAACCTGTTGGACTTTAACCTGGTGTTGTGAGACTTCTTACTGAGAAAGAATAGAGCAACGTTTTGAGTCTGGATGAGCCTTTGTCAGAGCTGATTTTTAAAATCAGCCATTTAACCCATTAAAATATTGAAATAGGTGGTAGTGGAACTGAGAGGTTACACCTATTAGGAAAGAATAAACCGTCTGCAGAGATTGAGCAGTGACCTGAGAGAGAGATCCTTCAGATTAGAAAAGGGTTTTATAGGATAAATATGGAGAAAATGTTTCCACTTAAGAGAGACAAAAACTAGAGGTTATCAAGTCACAAAGCAGGAGACATTTCTTTACCCATAGAGTGGTTAGAATCATAGAATCCCTACAGCGCAGAAGAAGGTCATTCGGCCCATCGAGTCTGCACCGACCACAATCCCACCCAGGCCCTATCCCCATCATCCCATGCATTTACCCTAGCTAGTCCCCCTGACACTAAGGGGCAATTTAGCACGGCCAATCCACCTAACCCCCACATCTTTGGACTGTGGCAGGAAACCAGAGGAAACCCACGCAGACACGGGGAGAATGTGCAAACTCCACACGCGCAGTGACCCCAAGCCAGGAATTGAACCCGGGTCCCTGGCGCTATGAGGCAGCAGTCTTAACCACTGTGCCACAGTGCCGCCCCATTAGAATGTGAAACTTGCTACCACAAGGAGTAGTTGAGATAAGTAGCAGCGGTGTATACCACCTACATGATGCACTGCAGTAGCTCACCAAGGCCCCTTTGACAGCACTTTCCAAACCCGTGAGGCACAGTAAGAAATCTCACAACATCAGGTTAAAGTCCAACAGGTTTATTTGGTAGCACGAGCTTTCGGAGCGCTGCCCCTTCATCAGTTGAGTAAGATCCACCACCCAAAAGGACAAGATCAGCAGATGCATGGGGATACCATCATCTAAGAGTTTCCCGTCAAGCCACACACTTGGAATTAGATCACCAGTTCTTCACCGTCACTGAGTCAAAATCCTGGAACCTCCTCCCTAATAGCACAGCATCTACAGCACATGGACTGCAGCGGTTCAGGAGGGCAGTCCACCACCACCTTCTCAAGGGCAATTAGTGATGGGTAATAAATGCTGGCCTGGCCAGCGACGTCCACGTCCCATAAACAAATGAACATAAAAAGAAGAATGGTATAGGTGTGTCACAAGGAAACTAGATAGGTACCTATGGGAGAAAGGAAGACAAGGATATGCAAATAGGAATTGATCAAATAGGCTGGGAGGTGGCTCATGTACAGGGCAAACGCTGACATAAAGTTTATTTATTAGTCACAAGTAAGGCTTACATTAACACTGCAATGAAGTTACTGTGAAATTCCCCTAGTCGTCACACACCGGCGCCTGTTCGGGTCAATGCACCCTAACCAGCACGTCTTTCAGACTGTGGGAGGAAACCGGAGCACCCGGAGGAAACCCACGCAGACACGGGGAGAATGTGCAAACTCCGCACAGGCAGTGACCCAAGCCGGGAATCGAACCCAGGTCCCTGGCGCTGAGACAGCAGTGCTAACCACTGTGCTACCGTACCGCCTGGCCTGTATCTAAGCTATAAATTCTCAGACAAAAATCTCCTGTTTTGTTATCATTGTTTTCACAAATATTTTTGAAACACACAGAGCACAAATATAACAGGGATGCAAAATTACTGAAACATGCAATACCTCAATTCTTATCTTTTCAGAGACTCACACAACACAGAAGGAGGCCATCTTGCCCTTTGCACCTGTGATGGTTCTCTGGTTGAGTTATTCATCCATTTCCACTCCGCTGTTCTTTTCCTAAGGCCCTGGAATGAGCTTTTCCTTTGGGTATTTATTGGGTAGTTTTACAGCCAATGCCCTTCCTGCCATGAACCCTGCCCATTTTTGTGAGCTGGGGACTGGCATGGATACACACCGGCCTTACTGTGCCAGTGGCTGAGTTCTTCTGCTGCCAACACGTCCTTGAGTGGGACTCAAACCCAAGGCATTCCAGCTCCGAGGCAGTAGCGCTACCCGCTGCACACACTCGAGCTTCTTAAATGTGGCTGCCTCCTTCAATGTGCCAGCGCTGTTACCTTTGGCCAAGTCAGGGTGGAGAGAAACTTGATGTACCGCTGAACCTATCCTCCCTCATTTTTATTCCACTCACTCATCAACGCTCACCAACTTTTACAGATGCACCATAGAAAGCATTCTTTCTGGTTGTATGACAGCTCGGTATGGCTCCTGCTCTGCCCAGGACCGCAAGAAACTACAAAGGGTCGTGAATGTAGCCCAATCCATCACGCAAACCAGCCTCCCATCCATTGACTCTGTCTACACTTCCCGCTGCCTCGGCAAAGCAGCCAGCATAATTAAGGACCCCACGCACCCCGGACATTCTCTCTTCCACCTTCTTCTGTCGGGAAAAAGATACAAAAGTCTGAGGTCACGTATCAACCGACTCAAGAACAGCTCCTTCCCTGCTGCTGTCAAACTTTTGAATGGACCTACCCTGCATTAAGATGATCTTTCTCTACACCCTAGCTATGACTGTAACACTACATTCTGCACTCTCTCATTTCCTTTTCTATGAACAGTATGCTCTGTCTGTATAGCGTCAAGAAACAATACTTTTCACTGTATGCTAATACATGTGACAATAATAAATCAAATCAAAATCAAAGTCAAATCACTACCAACACCATTTGTTTTCACTTCCAAAACATTGTCCCGCTCCGCGATCGCAGCTCACCTACGACATGGCTTTATCACATTTTGGCTCACCCTCTTCTGGCATCTGGTTCCCTACTGCAATGTTCCAAAGGTTACACTTCATTCCAAATCTCACTGGCTGCATTATTACCTTTATAAAGTCCCATCACCTCCATTTCACTCCACATTATCCTCCCACCCTCAGCCTCTGCACTGAGTGGATCTTCATCCTCATTGTTTTAAATCTAAGCTCCCCTTGCCCCCCCACTCTGAATTTATCCACCCTTCCACTCTTATCCATATCCACGGCCGCCCCAACATCTGACCATCTCTCACCACCTCTCCTCCATTCTTCATCATTGACAGGGCTATCTTTGACTACTTCCTTGTATTCATTGTCGCTCTCACCTCACCCTCTCCAGGCCGCACGGTAGCACAGTGCTTAGCGCTGCTGCCTCACAGCGCCAGGGACCCGGGTTCAATTCCCAGCTTGGGTCACTGTCTGCGTGGAGTTTGCACATTCTCTGCATGGGTTTCCGCCGGGTGCTCCGGTTTCCTTCCACAGTCTGAAAGATGTGCGTGGGTTAGGTTGATTGGCCATGCTAAATATTGCCCCTTTGTGTCAGGTGGCTAGTAGGGGAATGGGTAGGGTTATGGGGATAGGGGTTGGGTGGGATTGTGGTCAGTACAGACTTGATGGGCCGAATGGCCTCAAAGAACAAAGAACAATACAGCACAGGAACAGGCCCTTCGGCCCTCCAAGCCTGCGCCGCTCATGTGCCCAACTAGACCATTCATTTGTATCCCTCTATTCCCAGTCTGTTCATGTGGCTATCTAGATAACTCTTAAACGATCCTAGTGTGTCCGCCTCAATCACCTTGCTTGGCAGTGCATTCCAGGCCCCCACCACCCTCTGTGTAAAATACGTCCCCCTGACATCTGTGTTGAACCTTGCCCCCCTGACATTGAACCCATGACCCCTTGAACCCGTGACCCCTTGTGTTCGTCATCTCCGACCTGGGAAAAAGCTTCCCACTGTTCACCCTATCTTTGCCCTTCATAATTTTATATACCTCTATTAGGTCGCCCCTCATCCTCCATCTTTCCAGGGAGAACATCCCCAGTTTACCCAATCTCTCCTCATAGCTAAGACCCTCCATAACATTCGTTTGTATCCCTCTATTCCCAGTCTGTTCATGTGGCTATCGAGATAACTCTTAAACGATCCCAGGGCCTGTTCCTGTGCTGTATTGTTCTTTGTTCTTTGAGGCCATTCGGCCCATCGAGTCTGTACTGACCATCCTGGTAAACCTTTTCTGTACTCTCTCCAAAGCCTCCACATTCTTCTGGTAGTGTGGCGACCAGAACTGGACGCAGTATTCCAAATGTGGCCTAACCATCGTTCTATACAGCTGTAACATCATATGCCAACTTTTATATTCTATGCCCCGTCCAATAAAGGCAAGCATGCCATATGCCTTCTTGACCACCCTCTCCTAAACCCTTTCATTTTTATCTGTCTAGCCTATGGCCCACAATTCACCACAATATTTTGGCAACTATTGATTTGCTCAGCTGCTCCTTATTTCCACTATTGACAACTTGGACCCCAACCAAACCTTCCCAGTCTCCCATCTCAATCATTCTCTCTGGTAAAACACCCATCTTTGCTCACACCCAAGGTGTTTGGTACGTGAGCAAGACGGTTCATGATTTACTTAGCCACCCAGCACGTTCTTCTGAGGCTTCATACTTGTGGATTATCCTTTGGGGAAAGGTAACCTGTGGCTTCTCCTGCACACTGCTAATCACTCCCTCAAGCCCTCTCTCTGGCCTCCTCTGACAAAGGCAGGACTCTCATCACTCGCCTCAAAACTAGAGACTGTCTACTCAGATGTTTCTGCCACTCCTACCTCACCTTTTCCCTTATCTTCTTCTCACACCTTCTCTAGATATTCCCCCTCTACCTTTACGTCCCACATCACACCTCCACCTCCACTGAGTTCATTCATCTCTTCCATGCAGCATATCAGACGACATGGTGGCACAGTGGTTAGCACCGCTGCCTCACAGCGCCAGGGACCCGGGTTCGATTCCCGGCTTGGGTCACTGTCTGTGTGGAGTTTGCACATTCTCCCCGTGTCTGTGTGGGTTTCCTCCGGGTGCTCCGGTTTCCTCCCACAGTCTGAAAGATGTGCTGGTTAGGTGGATTGGCCATGCTAAATTGACCCTTAGAGTAGGGGTACTAGCTAGGGTAAATACATGGGGTTATAGGGATAGGGCCTGGGTGGGATTATGGCCGGTGCAGACTCGATGGGCCAAATGGCCTCCTTCTGCACTGTAGGGATTCTATGATATCTCCAGCTCTCTCTCTCAGCTTCATTCCCACAAAGCTGCTGACCATCCAAATTCTCTTCCTGCTATCATTCCCTCCCCCAACAACCTTTCCTTCAAAACCCCAATTGTATTAAGACACAGGATTAGACACTGGCTCAATGGAAGAAGCCACAGAGTGGTTGTGGAGGATTGCTTCTCTGAGTGGAGGCCTGTGACTAGTGGTGTGCCGCAGGGATCGGTGTTGGGTCCATTGTTGTTTGTCATCTATATCAATGATCTGGATGGTAAATTGGATCAGCAAGTTTGCTGATGATACAAAGATTGGAGGTGTAGTGGACAGTGAGGAAGGTTTTCAAAGCTTGCAGAGGGATTTGGACCAACTAGAAAAATGGGCTGAAAAATGGCAAATGGTATTTAACGCAGACAAGTGTGAGATATTGCACCTTGGAAGGACAAACCAAAGAAGAACGTACAGGGTAAATGGTAGGACTCTGAAGAGTGCAGTTGAACAGAGGGATCTGGGAATACAGGTACAGAGTTCCCTAAAAGTGACGTCACAGGTGGATAGGGTCGTAAAGAGTGCCTTTGGTACATTGGCCTTTATAAATCGGAGTATCGAGTATAAAAGTTGGAGTGTTATAGTAAGGTTATATAAGGCATTGGTGAGGCCGAATTTGGAGTATTGTGTACAGTTTTGGTCACCTAGTTACAGGAAGGATGTAAATAAGATTGAAAGAGTGCAGAGAAGGTTCACAAGGATGTTGCTGGGACTTGAGAAGCTGAGTTACAGAGAGAGATTGAATAGGTTGGGACTTTATTCCCTGGAGCGTAGAAGATTGAGGGGAGATTTGATAGAGGTGTATAAGATTTTGATGGGTATAGATAGAGTGAATGCAAGCAGGCTTTTTCCGCTGAGGCTCGGGAGAAAAAAACCAGAGGGCATTGGTTAAGGGTGAAAGGAGAAAAGTTTAAAGGGAATATTAGGGGGGGCTTCTTCACGCAGAGAGTGGTGGGAGTGTGGAATGAGCTGCCGGATAAAGTGGTAAATGCGGGGTCACTTTTAACATTTAAGAAAAACTTGGACGGGTTCATGGATGAGAGGGATGTGGAGGGATATGGTCCAAGTGCAGGTCAGTGGGACTAAGCAAAAAATGGTTCGGCACAGACAAGAAGGGCCAAAAGGCCTGTTTCTGAGCTGTAATTTTCTATGGTTCTATGGTTCTATTTGATTCACTTTTGGGATGCAGGCGTTATGGGCAAAGTCAGCATTTACTAGTTGCCGTTGAGGAGATGGTTCATAAGATACAGGAGCAGAATTAGGCCATTCAGCCCATCGAGCCTGCTCCGTCATTCGATCATGGCTGACATGCTCCTCATCCCCATTTTCCTGTCTTCTCCCCATAACCCTTCAATCCATTAAAAATCTGTCTAACTCCTCCTTAAATTTACTCACTGTCCCAGCGTCCACCGCACTTTGGGGCAGCGAATTCCACAGATTCACAACCCTTTGGGAGAAGGTGGTGAGTTGCTTTCTTCAACAGCTTCAGTCTGTGTGCTGAAAGTGTTCCCACAGTGCCATCCCATGTGAAATTCCAGGATTTTAAACTTTTAAAAAGTTTATTTATTAGTCATAAGTAGGCTTACATTAACACTGCAATGAAGTTACTGTAAAATTCCCTTAGTCGCCACACTCCGGCGCCTGTTTGGGTAACACTGAGGGAGAATTTAGCACGGCCAATGCACCTAACCAGCACGTCTTTCAGACTGTGGGAGGAAACCAGACCCAAGTCCCTAGTGCTCTGAGGCAGCAGTGCTAACCACTGTGCCACCCTGATTTTGACTAGCTGACAATGAAAGAATAGGACTGTATTTCCAAGCCGGGATGCCCTGTGACTTGGAAGTGATTGTGTTCTTGTTCAACTTCTGCCCTCATCCTCCTAGGCACACGAGACCATGGGTTGCCGGGGGAGCCTTGGTGAGTTGCCACAGTGCATCTTATTTACATAGGAGGCATCCGCTGCCATTCTGCCTGTGATCAGTGGAGGGGAAGGGGGGTCCGCTGCCACTCTGCCTGACATCAGTGGAGTGGAAGAGGGGGGTCCACTGCCACTGTGCCTGAGACCGGTGGAGGGGAAGGGGCTGAGTGGCGGGGAATAAGGGGGTCAGTAATGTTTTGGGGGGGGGGCAATGTCTGTGGGGGCCAGGGGGAGGCATTATCTGGCCCGGGAGGGATGTGGCAGGGGAGCTTTATTCTATCCTTTCTGCACATGCGCAGTTGGAGGCGCCGATCGGAGCTGTAGGGTTTCGGCTGCGTTAAGCCCCGTCCATAGGCTTCTGCAGTGCGATTCAGAATTGCTGATACTTTTCCAGGCAGAGTGTGTATGGGGGCTCCTGAGAACGGGTCTAAAAGTCGGATCTGAAACACTCCCAGTTTCAGGTCCGCCCAGCACTTAGAATCAAAATGGTAAAATAGGGCCCTACATGTCGTGGATTGAGTTTCTTTGCTGTTGTTGACATTGCCCCCGCCCAGAAAAGTGGAGAGTATTCCATCACACTCTTGACCTCTGCCTTGTAGGTGGTGGAAAGATTTTTGCCTTTAGCCACTTGTTATAGAATCTCCAGCCTCTCGCCTAATCTCAGCAGCCATGGCATTTACTTGGCTGGCCGTGTTGAATTCTTGGTCAATCGTGGCCCTCAGGATGTTGTGTGAGGGACTTGGTGAAGGTAATGTTGGTGAAGGGGAGTTGTTTAGGAATCTGTCTCGCTGGGAGATGCTCATTGTCTGCCAGATGCGTGGTGCTAATATGACCAGAGCAGAAATACTGGGAAAACAAAATCATAGGGGGCGATCTTAGCAGCTCGTCCCCCCGGTCGATGGGCAAGGCGATTGGGCAAGGGACGAAAAATCGGGCTCGCACCCGGTTTTTGCCCCTCGCGATCTTACCGGCCCTATTGGGCGTGAAGCCCATTTTAATATTCATAACTTAATTTAAATCTAATTAGCGAGTCCCGGGTGCTATCATAGAACATAGAACAGTACAGCACAGAACAGGCCCTTCGGCCCACGATGTTGTGCCGAGCTTTATCTGAAACCAAGATCAAGCTATCCCACTCCCTATCACCCTGGTGTGCTCCATGTGCCTATCCAATAACCGCTTAAATGTTCCTAAAGTGTCTGACTCCACTATCACTGCAGGCAGTCCATTCCACACCCCAACCACTCTCTGCGTAAAGAACCTACCTCTGATATCCTTCCTGTATCTCCCACCACGAACCCTATAGTTATGCCCCCTTGTAATAGCTCCATCCACCCGAGGAAATAGTCTTTGAACGTTCACTCTATCTATCCCCTTCATCATTTTATAAACCTCTATTAAGTCTCCCCTCGGCCTCCTCCGCTCCAGAGAGAACAGCCCTAGCTCCCTCAACCTTTCCTCATAAGACCTACCCTCCAAACCAGGCAGCATTCTGGTAAATCTCCTCTGCACTCTTTCCAGCGCTTCCACATCCTTCTTATAGTGAGGTGACCAGAACTGCACACAATATTCCAAATGTGGTCTCACCAAGGTCCCGTACAGTTGCAGCATAACCCCACGGCTCTTAAACTCCAACCCCCTGTTAATAATAGGCTATATTATAGGCCTTCTTCACAGCTCTATCCACTTGAGTGGCAACCTTTAGAGATCTGTGGATATGAACCCCAAGATCTCTCTGTTCCTCCACAGTCTTCAGAACCCTACCTTTGACCCTGTAATCCAGGCTCATTTCACCTGACCTGTTCATTGGCGGAGGTCCTTGTCAGCGAGGATCACAGGTGGTCCCCACCAACGGGGACCTGACGAGATGGCCTCGCCAGTGGGACCGGAGGCCATTGAAGCCCCCCTGGGTAGTCGGGGGTTGGGGGGGGGTGCAGGGTAGAGCAGTGCCTCTTGGACAGTGTCAGCCTGGCACCCTGGTACTGCCCACTCAGGAGTGTCGCAGTACCAAGGTGGTGGGACCCAAGGGCATGGGGTCTAAATGGGTCTGAAGGGGTGGGCCTGAAGGGGACAGGACCATGGTACAGGGAGGTGGGGGGGGGAGGGGAGCTCCAGCGGGAAGGGGAAAGGAGGGGGAACTCTGCATTTTGAAGGATGGGGATTAGACATCAGCCGAGCAGCAATCAGTGGGTGGTGTTGATTGGCCGGGGTGGTGATCGGGTGGTGCGGGGAGGAGGGGTGGGTTGATCGGCTGGGGCGGTGATCGGGGGGGGGTAGGGTTGATTGGCCGGTGTGGCAATCAGGAGGGGGGGTTAATCGGCCGGGGCGGTTATCAGAAGGGGGTTGGTGTACGCATTGCACTGGGAGACTGGCCCACCTGTGCAATGGCGCCCCTAGAGCTCGACAGTTGGCTTCCCGGTGAGAATAGGCTCTGCCCTGCCCCCTACAGGCGAGAATCACATCTGGGCTCTCCTGTTTTGCTAAATGCCATACGATTGTGACTGGGAGACCATTCAGAAAATGGGTACGATTCTCTCCTGTTCTCACGCCCGTTTGAATTGTTTTGGTAAGATCGCCTCCATAGTCTTCAGCCCCTGTTACAAACTCGGCATCCATGCTGATGACACCATTCCTCTCCCGCGCAATTGTTGGAGGTTTAACCAGTCTGTTCACAACCTAGGTGTCATCTTTGATCCTGCAATGAGCTCTGACCACCAACATTCCCTGTCATTTGTTTTTCCAAGTGCATTGGCAATTTAAGTGCATGGGTTCTTTATGCTTATTGTTTTATGTGGCCGCACTCACCTCGAGGAAGTGCATGGCCTGCACAGGAACCTTTGGATCATTGCATTGCTGCACAGCTTAGAGGCAACTTCAGGAATCTGCACCATAACTAAGACCACCTATTTCTACCAGCATACGATTATCTGATCCACCTCACCTTCTGCTGCTGAAACCCTCACCCATGCCTGTGTTACCTCGAGACTTGATTATTCTAATGCCCTCCTACATCCCAACTTCTGTCAATGTGAGGTCATCTAAAACTCTGCTGCTGTATCTTACTTGTTTCTTCAGAAGTAACTCTTCAAATGCAGATAATAAAAATATAACAAAACTTACTCCAACTTATAAATCAAAGAAAGGGTTTAATAAAGAAACTTCATTACTCCCAACTTGGGGCCACACCCTGGGCCACTCACCACAATTCCAAACAGGTTCTTATTTACAGTGAGTCAGCTGGTCAGCTGACCATCACATCACTCTGTAATTGGTTCCATGGTTTACTGGGTCAGCTGACCCTTACAGCTTGTTACCATTGGTCACATTACATCCAAGTTGTCACCAGTTACATTCTAACATTACTCACTCTTATCTTAATTTCATAGAAACATAGAAGATAGGAGCAGGAGGAGGCCATTCGGCCCTTCGAGCCTGCTCCGCCATTCATTACGATCATGGCTGATCATCCAACTCAGTAGCCTAATCCTGCTTTCTCCCCATAACCTTTGATCCCATTCGCCCCCAAGTGCTATATCCAGCCGCCTCTTCAATACATTCAATGTTTTGGCATCAACTACTTCCTGTGGTAATGAATTCGACAGACTCACCACTCTTTGGGTGAAGAAATGTCTCCTCATCTCCATCCTAAATGGTCTACCCCGAATCCTCAGACTGTGACCCCTGGTTCTGGACTCCCCCACCATCGGGAACATCCTCCCTGCATCTACCATTTCCTTATCACCCCAGTGCTTGCTGTCCTAGATTGGCTTCTGGTTAAGCAACACTTTGATTTTATCATTGTAACCCTCATTTTGAAATCTCTCCATGGTTAGACCCTGCCCTATCTCTGTAATCTCCTCCAGCTCCACAGTCCTCAGGGATATCTGCACTCATCTAATTCTGACCTTGTGACCATCCCCAGGTTTAATCAATCCGCCACTGGTGCCTTCAACTGCTGGGGCCCTCAGTTCTGGAATAGCCTTCCTAAATTTCTCTGCCTCTCAACTCCTCTCCCCATCATGACTGCACGCTGCTTCACAGCGCCAGGGACCCAGTTCGATTACAGCCTCAGGTCAGTGTCTGTGTGGTGTTTGCACGTTCTCCCCGTGTCTGTGTATGTTTCCTCCGGGTGCTCCGGTTTCCTCCCGCAGTCCAAAGGTGTGCGGGTTAGGTTGACTGGCCGTGCTAAATTGCCCCTTAGTGTCAGGGGGATTAGCAGGGTGAATAGGTGGGGTTATGGGAATAGGACCTGGGTGGGGTTGTGGTCGGTGCAGACTCAATGGGCCAAAGTACTATAGGTACGAATTACTAGACTCCTCTAAGTATATACCCCTTATACAGCTATGACTGTGTGGCCAAATTCCCCTCCAACTCGGTTTTCAAGTTTGTTGATGACACCACTGTACTGGGTCAAATCTCAAACAATGATGAGACAGAGTACAGGAATGAAATAGAGAATCTGGTGAACTGATGCGATGACCATAATCTCTCCCTCAATGTCAGTAAAATAAAGGAGATTGTCATCGACTTCAGGAAGCGCAGTGGAGAACATGCCCCTGTCTACATCAATGGGGACAAAATAAAAATGGTCGAGAGCTTCAAGTTTTTAGAGTCCAGATCACCAACAACCTGTCCTGGTCCCCCCCCCCATGCCGACACTACAGTTAAGAAAGCCCATCAACGCCTCTACTTTCTCAGAAGACGAAGGAAATTTGGCATGTCAGCTACGACTCTCAGCAACTTTTACAGATGCACCATAGAAAGAATTCTTTCTATTTGTATCACAGCTTGGTATGGGCTCCTACTCTGCCCAAGACCGCAAGGAACTACAGAAGGTTGTGAATGTAGCCCAATGTAGCCTCTCATCCATTGACTCTGTCTACACTTTCCGCTGCCTTGGCAAGGCAGCATAATTAAGGACACCACATACCCCGGACATTCTCTCTTCCACCTTCTTCCGTCAGGAAAAAGATACAAAAGTCTGAGGTCACGTACCAACCGACTCAAGAACAGCTTCTTCCCTGCTGCCATCAGACTTTTGAATGGACCTACCTTGCATTAAGTTGATCTTTCTCTACACCCTAGCTATGACTGTAACACTACATTCTGCATTCTCTCCTTTCCTTCTCTATGAGTGGTATGCTTTGTCCCTGTAGCGCGCAAGAAACAATATTTTTCACTGTATGTTAATACATGTGACAATAATAAATCAAATCAAAAAATGTTTGTTGTGAGGATTGAGACTGTCCATTTCGCTGTCTCTGCCACAACCCTTCTTTGTCCCACGGTTCCCCATTTCAAAGTTACTGTGAAAATCCCCCCGTCACCATACTATGGCGTCTGTTCGGGTACACTGAGGGAGAATTTAGCATGGCCAATGCACCTAACCAGCACGTCTTTCAGAATGTGGGAGGAAACCGGAGCAGCCGGAGGAAACCCACGCAGACACGGGGAGAATGTGCAGACCCAAGCCGGGGAATCGAACCCGGGCCCCTGGCGCTCCGAGGCAGCAGTGCTAACCACTGTGCCGCCTCTACGCATCGTCCCTCTTGCTCCCTCTCAGCTCATCTTGCAAATGAGACCCATTTCCTGCTCTCTTGATCCTATTCCGCTGTGCTAGCTGATATAGGTAAACATTACATACAAACATATCTACGAACAAAAAGCAGGAGTGGGGCCATTCGGCCCCTCGAGCCTGCGTTGCTATTTAATAAGATCCTGGCTGACTTGATAGTAACTTCAAATCTGCATCCTGCCTATCCCTGATAACCTATCGCTCCCTTTGCTTCCCAAGCATCTATCCACCTCTCCCTTAAAAATATTCAAGGACTCTGCTTCCTCACTCTTTTCAGAAAAAGAATTGCAAAGACTCATGACGCTCAGAGAAAAGATTTTGCCTTATCTTCCTTTTAAATGGGCGACACCTTACTTTTAAACAGTCCCCTCTCCTCGTGTACTGAGCCCCTCCATTTAAAACTCCCATCTTTGACCCATCTCAAAAAGATGCACTCTTGGCCCATGTCTGAGCCAGCTACTGTCCCATCTCCGACCTCTATTCACTCCAAAGAAATTGTGAACATGTTGTCCCCCAAATCCTTGCCTATCTATTGCGGCATGGTGACACAGTGGTTAGCACTGCTGCCTCACAGCGCCAGGGACCCGGGTTCGATTCCCGGCCTCGGGTCACTGTCTGTGTGGAGTTTGCACGTTCTCCCCGTGTCTGCGTGGGTTTCCTCCGGGTGCTCCGGTTTCCTCCCGCAGTCCAAAGATGTGCTGGATAGGTTGATTGGTCATGGTAAGTTGTCCCTTAGTATCGGGGGATTAGCAGGGTAAATACGTGGGGTTAGGGGATAGGGCCTGGGTGGGATTGTGGTCGTTGCAGAGTCGATGGGCCGAATGGCCTCCTTCTGCACTGTCGGGATTCTATTCTATCTTTCCTGGAACTCGATGTGTGAAATTGCCAGTCAGGTTTTGCCTCTACCACAGCAGTGATGGAGTTTGATTTAACATCGTGACTTATTCCCTTGCTTGCTGAGACTTTGGTGCAATAAACCTCCTTCCCTTCCCGATTTCTCTCAACTCTTCCAGTGCTACAGTCCTGCCCCAACAGTGTCTGTGATACGAAAGTCAGATACTTTGGGAGACGGTGGTCGGGAATTTCAAATCCCGACAGGCTCCCTCAGCGTTAAAAGCAAAATACCGTGGATGCTGGAATCTGAAACAGATAATGCTGGAAAATCTCAGCGGGTCTGACAGCATTTGTGGAGTGACCCTTCACCAGCGTGCAGAGTTTCCGTGTGCGTGCAGCCTGAGAGCACGCTGAAGATACGTGGACTGGGCCCAGCACACCTGTGCGTAACTGCGTGCAAACCCAGGTCATGTGACCTGGAGCAAAGAACCATCAAGACATGAATTCCAGGCAGCGGACAGGAAAAGGTCACAGATAAGTTCAAAAGTAAGGAGCGGAGAAAGCGATTCCAAGTAGGAAAATGGCTGTGGTTAGTGGACCTTAAGTGAAGAAGGATAAGAAGGAGCCCTCAAGTTCCAAGAAGGCAGCAGAAAGGTTGGCGGCTCTGTGCTTTGGGCTATTGGGGCCAAGGTAGCCCTTTGGAACGATGGTGTTCTGCTCAGCTTGGCCATAGAGCTGACATTGTGCTTGTGAGTTGGTATTTGAGGTGCATACTTGGGAATCCTGGGGAACGGAATCTCAGGAGGTGAGACTGAAACCCTTTGAGGTGGGCTTTTGTGGAGGCCTTCCAAGTTGGAGGAACCTTTGGAGAGAATTTCTATGTTCGACCTTTGAACGGGAAGACTGGATTCCCTCTCGTGAGAGGGAGTTTCAATGCGATTGGTTGACTCATTTTTTTGATTTGATTTATTATTGTCACGTGTATTAGCATACAGTGAAAAGTATTGTTTCTTGTGTGCTATACAGACAAAGCATACCATTCATAGAGAAGGAAAGGAGGGAGTGCAGAATGTAGTGTTGCAGTCATAGCTAGGGTGTAGAGAAAGTTCAACTTAATGCGAAGTAGGTCCATTCAAAAGTCTGATGGCAGCAGGGAAGAAGCTGTTCTTGAGTCGGTTGGTACGTGACCTCAGACTTTTGTATCTTTTTCCTGACAAAAGAAGGTGAAAGAGAGAATGTCCGGGGTGCGTGGGGTCCTTAATTATGCTGGCTGCTTTGCTGAGGCAGCGGGAAGTGTAGACAGAGTCAATGGATGGGAGGATGGTTTGCGTGATGGATTGGGTTTTGTAGTTTCTTGCGGTCTTGGGCAGAGCAGGAGCCATACCAAGCTGTGATACAACCAGAAAGAATGCTTTCTATGGTGCATCTGTAAAAGTTGGTGAGAGTTGTAGCGATCATAATTCTATCTCCTTCACGATAGCATTGGAAAGAGATAGGATCAGGCAGGCTAGGAAAGTGTTTCTCTGGGGCAAAGGGAAATACAGTGTCATCAGGGAGGAAATTAGACGGGTAAATTGGAAGGAGGCATTCTTGAGGAAAAGTACCGAAGGAAAGTGGAGGATTTTCAAGGAATGTTTGTCTGGAGCTCTGCATGACAACGTTCCGATGAGACAGGGGGGTGTTGGTAGGGTACGGGAACCGTGGTGCACGAAGGTTGTGATGAACCTGGTGAATAAGAAAAGAGAGGCGTACAGAAGGTTCAGGGAGCTAGGAGGTGTTAAGGATTTAGAGGAGTATACGGGATGTAGGAAGGAGCTTAAGAAGGAAATTAGGAGAGCGAGAAGGGGTCATGAGAAGGCCTTGGCGGGTAAGATTAAGGAGAATCCCAAGGCTTTCTACAAATATGTCAAGAGTAAAAGGATGAGATGTGAAGGCATAGGACCCTTAAAAGGTGAAGGGGGAAAAGTTTGTGTGGAACCGTTAGAAATGGCGGAGCTGCTTAATGAATACTTTACCTCGGTATTCACGGTGGAAAGGGATCTGGGTGGTTGTACTGCTGGTTTGCGGTGGACAGAAAGGATCGAGCATGTGGACATAAAGAAAGAGGATGTGTTGGAACTATTGAATGGCATCAAGGTTGGTAAGTCGCCGGGACCGGATGGGATGTACCCCAGGTTACTGTGGGAGGCGAGGGAGGAGATTGCGGAGCCTTTGGCGATGATCTTTGCATCGTCGATGGAGACGGGAGAGGTTCCGGAGGATTGGAGGATTGCAGATGTGGTCCCTATATTCAAGAAAGGGAACAGGGACAGCCCGGGAAATTACCGACCGGTGAGTCTAACCTCAGTGGTTGGTAAGTTGATGGAGAGGATCCTGAGAGACAGGATTTATGATCATCTAGAGAAGTTTAGTATGATCAAAAGTAGTCAGCACGGCTTTGTCAAGGGCAGGTCGTGCCTTACGAGCCTGGTTGAGTTCTTTGAAAATGTGACCAAACACATTGACGAAGGAAGAGCGGTGGATGTGGTCTATATGGACTTCAGCAAGGCGTTCGATAAGGTCCCCCATGCAAGACTTCTTGAGAAAGTGAGAGGGCATGGGATCCAAGGGGCTGTTGCCTTGTGGATCCAGAACTGGCTTGCCCGCAGAAGGCAGAGAGTGGCTGTGGAGGGGTCTTTCTCTGCATGGAGGTCAGTGACCAGTGGAGTGCCCCAGGGATCTGTTCTGGGACCCTTGCTGTTTGTCATTTTCATAAATGACCTGGATGAGGAAGTGGAGGGATGGGTTGGTAAGTTTGCTGACGACACCAAGGTAGGTGGTGTTGTGGATAGTTTGGAGGGATGTCAGAAGTTGCAGCGAGACATAGATAGAATGCAAGACTGGGCGGAGAAGTGGCAGATGGACTTCAACCCGGGTAAGTGTGTGGTGATCCATTTTGGCAGATCCAATGGGATGAAGCAGCAGTATAATATGAAGGGTACCATTCTTAGCAGTGTAGAGGATCAGAAGAACCTTGGGGTCCGGGTCCATAGGACTCTTAAATCGGCCTCGCAGGTGGAGGATACGGTCAAGAAGGCGTACGGCGTACTGGCCTTCATTAATCGAGGGATTGAGTTTAGGAGTCGGGAGATAATGCTGCAGCTTTATAGGACCCTGGTTAGACCCCACTTGGAGTACTGCGCGCAGTTCTGGTCACCTCATTACAGGAAAGATGTTGAAGCCATTGAAAGGGTGCAGAGGAGATTTACAAGGATGTTGCCTGGATTGGGGGGCATGCCTTATGAGGATAGGTTGAGGGAGCTTGGTCTCTTCTCCCTGGAGAGATGAAGGATGAGAGGTGACCTGATAGAGGTTTACAAGATGTTGAGAGGTCTGGATAGGGTAGACTCTCAGAGGCTATTTCCAAGGGCTGAAATGGTTGCTACGAGAGGACACAGGTTTAAGGTGCTGGGGGGTAGGTACAGAGGAGATGTCAGGGGTAAGTTTTTCACTCAGAGGGTGGTGGGTGAGTGGAATCGGCTGACGTCGGTGGTGGTGGAGGCAAACTCGTTGGGGTCTTTTAAGAGACTTCTGGATGAGTACATGGGATTTAATGGGATTGAGGGCTATAGATAGGCCTAGAGGTGGGGATGTGATCGGCGCAACTTGTGGGCCGAAGGGCCTGTTTGTGCTGTGGCTTTCTATGTTCTATGTAGCTGACATGCCAAATTCCTTTGTCTTCTGCAAAAGTTGGTGGGCTTTCTTAATTATAGTGTCGGCATGGGGGGGGGGGGGACCAGGACAGGTTGTTGGTGATCTGGACACCTAAAAACCTGTAGCTCTCACAGTGTTTACTGACATCTGGATGGTTTGTTGAAAAATCCGGGGGATCTGTCTTGGTTGCGTTTGCCATTGAATGTGTTTAGTGATGTGCTCCGCCCCCGTTTGTCTATTATTCCACATGTACCTCGTATAAACCTTGAATAGTAGAGTGCAAGATAAATATTGTGAATGGCTTTATCATTCTGACCTTATATGGCAAAATGTATTTTTTGTTTGTTCAAGGTGGACTCTTGTGGCTTTATCCCTTAGCAAGTGATTGAATCTCAAATTTTGTCCACTTATCAAAACATTATTGGTTCCTAACCGGATCTTACCAACAATTTGGGGAGCTTTGTCTAGGGCCATACCATTTTGCATTAGCCTCTTGTGTGCCCCCAATCCTTTTAAACATAGAAGATAGGAGCAGGAGGAGGCCATTCGGCCCTTCGAGCCTGCTCCGCCATTCATTACGATCATGGCTGATCATCCAACTCAATAGCCTAATCCTGCTTTCTCCCCATAACCTTTGATCCCATTCGCCCCAAGTGCTATATCCAGCTGCCTCTTCAATACATTCAATGTTTTGGCATCAACTGCTTCCTGTGGTAATGAATTCCACAGGCTCACCTCTCTTTGGGTGAAGAAATGTCTCCTCATCTCCGTCCCTCTTGCCCCACCATTGGCAGCTGTGTCTTCAGTTGCCTTCAGCTACCCGAGCACTGAAATTCCCTTGCTTCCTGTTTTTTTCCTGAATCCACCTTGTGGACAAAGATTTTGTCACCTCTCTTACCATTCAGGAGAAGCTTTATGACCCAGAGAGTGGTTGGAATGAGCTACCAGGAGTTAAGGTGGGCTGAACGGTCTTCTTCTGCATCATAGGGATTTTACGGAGCTTCTTGTGTGGAGGCGCAGAGGTCGTTCTTGATTAGTTGTGGCTTAGGGGCTCAAGTTTCACTCTGGACAATTGAGTGCATCACCTGCAGCACCGAGGGAGTGCCGCACTGTTTGTGCTGCTGTCTTTTGGAGGAGAGGGTTAAATTGAAGACCTGTCTGCCATCTTGTGTGGATGTATAACACCCATGCACCCGTGGCACTAGTTTGACAGGGGGAGGGGGAGGGGTGGATAAACACAGCAGGTCTGGCAGCATCAGCGGAGAGAGAAACAGAGTTAACATGTCGAGTCTGATCAGGGAGATCAGGATGGCCAGTTGCTGTCTGATGAGGCCTCATAAAATCTTTATTTTCCCAACACTGGCGCACTGGTTAGCACTGCTGACTCACAGCGCCGGGGACCTGGGTTCGATTCCCGGCTTGGGTCACTGTCTGTTTGGAGTTTGCACATTCTCCCCGTGTCTGCGTGGGTTTCCTCCGGGTGCTCCGGTTTCCTCCCACAGTCCAAAGATATGCGGGTTAGGTGATTGGCCATGCTAAATTGACCCTAGTTTTGGGGGGGATTAGCAGGGTAAATACGTGGTGTTCCGGGGATAGGGTGGGATTGTTGTTGGCGCAGACGTAATGGGCCGAATGGCCCCCTTCTGCACTCTAGGGATTCTATGAACAAAGAACAAGAACAAAGAACAATACAGCACAGGAACAGGCCCTTCGGCCCTCCAAGCCCGCGCCGCTCCCTGGTCCAAACTAGACCATTCTTTTGTATCCCTCCATTCCCACTCTGTTCATATGGCTGTCTAGATAAGTCTTAAACGTTCCCATGATTCTATGAACTGTGCAAAGTAAATGAACAGAGGTGATACTGGTGAAGATAACCCGCAGAAGAAACAATTTTCTTACTTTCATTAGATGTCCTCAGTATAGAGGGAGTACAGCAAAGGTTTACCAGGCTGATTCCTGGGATGGCAGGTCTGTCATATGAGGAGAGACTAAGTCAGTTAGGATTATATTCGCTGGAGTTTAGAAGAGTGAGAGGGGATCTCATAGAAACTTATAAAATTCTAACAGGGTTAGACGGGGTAGATTCAGGAAGAATGTTCCCGATGTTGGAGGAGTCCAGAACTAGGGGTCATAGTTTGAGGATAAGGGGTAAACCTTTTAAAACTGAGGTGAGGAGAAATTTCTTCACCCAGAGGGTGGTGAATGTGTTGAATTCACTCCCACAGAATGTAGTTGACGCCAAAACGTTGTCTGATTTCAAGAAGAAATTAGATATAGCTCTTGGGGCTAAAGGGATCAAGGGATATGGGGGGGAATGGGGGGAGATCAGGATATTGAATTCGAAGATCAGCCATGATCAAAACGAAGGGCCGAATGGCCTTCTCCTCTCCGAAAGACGTGCTGGTTAGATGCATTAGCCATCTCAATCATGCCTTAGTGTACCCGAACAGGTGCCGGATTGTGGCCTCTTTTTAGGTCAAACCGAATAAACAAACTCAAATTAAGTCAGGACAAAGTAAAAGGGGCAGCTCCCCAAAAGGAGGGGGAACAGCCCGAACAAAAATCAAAGTACAAAGGAAACTTAAAAACATCAAATTAAAATGTGATTATTAGGGTCGATAACGCACCCCAACCCCTGCAGTGCCCAACGGGCGCGGAAGGTGTCAACCGCACCCGTGGACACCGCATGCTCCCTCTCCAGGGACACCTGGTCGCGAACGTAGCCGCGGTAGAGGGGCAGACAGTCGGGATGGACGGCCCCCTCGATCGCCCGCTGCCTGGACCTGTAAATGACACGTTTCACCAGGCCCAGGGTGCCGGAGTGTGGCGACTAGGGGATTTTCACAGTAACTTCATTGCAGTGTTAATGTAAGCCGACTTGTGACACTAATCAATAAATGTTAAACTTCCTGCTTCTATTTTTGAATTTGGCATGTCAGCTACGACTCTCACCAACGTTTACAGATGTTCTGGCAGAAAGGGTGGTGGAAGCAGATTGAACAGTAAGTGGAAGGGGAACACTGGTGGCACAGTGGTTAGCACCGCTGCCTCACAGCGCCAAGGACCAGGGTTCACTTCCCGGCTTGGGTCACTGTCTGTGTGGAGTTTGCACATTCTCCCCGTGTCTGCGTGGGTTTCCTCCGGGTGCTCTGGTTTCCTCCCACAGTGTGAAAGATGTGCTGGTTAGGTGAATTGGCCATGCTAAATTCTTCCTCAGTGTTACCCGAACAGGCACCGGACTGTGGCTACCAGGGGATTTTCACAGTAACTTCATTGCAGTGTGAATGTAAGTCTACTTTTGAATGGACCTACCTCGCATTAAGTTGATCTTTCTCTACACCCTAGCTATGACTGTAACATTACATTCTGCACTCTCTCCTTTCCTTCTCTATGAACGGCATGCTTTGTCTGTATAGCGCGCAAGAAACAATACTTTTCACTGTAGCTAATACATGCGACAATAATAAACCAAATCAAAATCAAATCAAATCTATTTTCTATGTTTTGCTGATGTGGAATGTTCTGGCTGAAAGGGTGGTGGAAGCAGGTTGAATAGTAAGTGGGAGGGGAACATTGCAGGGCTAGGGCTGGCTGGCTGGGAGGTTGACATGGATAGGATTGGAGACATGGATAGCATTGGGAGCATGGGTAGGATTGGGGACATGGATAGGATTGAGGGCACGGATAGGATTGGGGGCACGGATAGGATTGGGAGCACGGATTAGACCAGAAGACCATAAGACATAGGAGCAGAATTAGGCCACTCGGCCCATCGAGTCTGCTCCATCATTCAATCATGGTTGATATTTTTTCTCATCCCCATTCTCCTGCCTTTTCCCCATAATCCCTGATCCCCTTATTAATCAAGAACCTATCAATCTCTGTCTTAAAGACACTCAATGATCCGGCCTCCACAGCCTTCTGCGGCAAAGAGTTCCACAGATTCACCACTCTCTGGCTGAAGAAATTCCTCCTCATCTCTGTTTTAAAGCTTCATCCCTTTAGTCTGAGGCTGTCTCCTCTGGTTCTAGTTTTTCCAACTAGTGGAAACATCCTCTCCACGTCCACTCTATCCAGGCCTCGCAGTATCCTGAAGTTTCAATAAGATCCCCCCTCATCCTTCTAAACTCCAACGAGCACAGACCCAGAGTCCTCAACCGTTCCTCATACAACAAGCTCTTCATTCCAGGTATCATTCTTGTGAGCCTCCTCTGGACTCTTTCCAAGGCCAGCACATCCTTCCTTAGATATGTGGCCCAAAACTGTTCACAATACACCAAATGGCGTCTGACCAGAGCCTTATACAGACTCAGAAGTACATCCCTGCTCTTGTATTCCAGCCCTCTCGACATGAGTGCTAACATTGCATTTACCTTCCCAACTGCCGACAGAAACTGCACGTTAACCTTAAGAGAATCTTGAACAATGACTCCCAAGCCCCTTTGTGTTTCTGATTTCCTGAACATTTTCCAATTTGGAAAATAGTCTATGCCTCCATTCCTCCTTCCAAAGTACATAACCTCACACTTTTCCTCATTGTATTCCATCTGCCACTTCTTTGCTCACTCTCCTAACCTGTCCAAGTCCTTCTGCAGCCCCCCTGCTCCCCCAATACTACCTGTCCCTCTACATATCTTTGTATCATCTGCAAACTTAGCAACAGTGCCTTCAGTTCCTCCTTCCAAATCGTTAATGTATATTGTGAAAAGTTGTGGTCCCAGCACTGACCCCTGAGGCACACCACCAGTCACCTGCTGCCATCCTGAAAAAGACCCCTTTATCCCCACTCTCTGCCTTCTGCCAGTCAGCCAATCCTCTATCCATGCCAGGATCTTACCCATAACACCATGGGCTCTTAACGTATTTAACAGTCTCCTTTGCGACACCTTGTCAAAGGCCTTCTGGAAATCTAAATACATCACGTCCGATTCTCCTTTATCTAACTTCCTTGTTACCTCCTCAAAGAACTCTAACAGATTTGTCAGACATGACCTCCCCTTGATGAAGCCGTACTCACTCAGTCCTATTTTATCATGCACTTCCAAGTACTCTGCGATCTCATCTTTTATGATGGACTCTAAAATCTTGCCAATGACCAAAGTCAGGCTAACCGGCCTATAATTTCCCATCTGCTGCCTCCCTCCCTTCTTAAACAGCGATGTTATATTCGATACTTTCCAGTCCTCTGGTATCCTTCCTGCCTCCAGTGATTCCTGAAAGATCACCCCAACGCCTCCACAATTTCTCAGCTATTTCTTTTAGAACCTTGGGGTGTAGTCCATCCGGTCCAGGTGATTTATCCAACTTCAGACCTTTCAGTTTCCCCAGAACCTTCTCCTTAGTGATGGTCACTGCACTCACCTGTGCCCCCTGATTCTCCTGGAGCTCTGGCATCCCACTGGTGTCTTCCACCGTGAAGACTGATGCAAAGTAACTATTCAGTTCCTCTGCCATTGCTTTGTTTCCTATTATTACTTCTCCAGCCTCATTTTCCAGTGGTCCAAATTTTGCCTCTACCTTTTATATATGGAAAAAAAGCTCTTCCTATCTTCTTTTATATTACCAGCTGGCTTACACTCATATTTCATCTTCTCTCCCCTTATTGCTTTTCTAGTTGTCCTCTGCTTGCTTTTAAAGGCTTCCCAATCCTCTGGCTTCCCACTAATCCTCGCCACTTTGTATGCTTTTTCCTTTTGCTTTTATCCTGTCCTTGACTTCCCTCGTCAGCCATGGATGCCTCATCCTCCCCTCAGCATGTTTTCTCCTCCTTGGGATGAATTTCTATTGTTCCTCCCAAATAACTCCCAAAAACTCCTGCCATTGCTGTTCCACTGTCTTCCCTGCTAGGCTCCCTTTCCAATCAACTCTGGCCAGCTCCTCCCTCATGTCTTTGTAGTTACCTTTATTTAATTGTGATACCGTTACATCTGATTCTAGCTTCTCCCTCTCAAACTGCAGGGTAAATTCTATCATATTGTGGTCACTGTTCCCTAAGGGTTCCTTCACCTTAAGTTCCCTAATCAAATCTGCCTCATTACACATCACCAAATCCAGAATTGCCTGTTCCCTAGTAGGCTCTGTCACAAGCTGCTCCAAAAAAACCCATTTCTTAGACATTCCACAAATTTGTTTTCTTGGGATCCACTGCCTACCTGATTTTCCCAGTCAACCTGCATATTGAAGTCTCCCATGATTATTGTAATATTGCCTTTTTTATTTGCCTTTTCTATCTCCTGATTTATTTTCTGCCCACATCCTGACAACTGCGAGCGGGCCTGTACATAACTCACATCAGGGTCTTTTTACCTTTGCGATTCCTCAACTCTACCCACAGAGATTCTATGCCTTCTGATCCTATATCACTTCTTGCTATCGATTTAACTTCATTCCTTACTAACAATGCAACCCCGCCCCCTTTGCCCATTTGCGTGTCCTTCCGATAGGACACATATCCTTGGATATTTAGATCCCAGCCCTGATCCCCTTGCAGCCACGTCTCTGTGATGCCCACAACATCGTACCGGCCAATTTCAATGTGCGCAACAAGCTCATCTATCTTGTTCCGTATACTGCGTGCATTTAGGTACAACACCCTCCGTGTTGACCACCTCCTTCTCATACTTGTCACCTTCTTTGCTCTGCCTGAGGTTAGATTCCTGCCACCTTCTATACTCTCTGTTCTATTACGTGGTCTGGAAACTTTACTAACCTCTCCTGAGCCCCCAGCTCTATTAACCTGCACTTCATAGAATCATCATAGAAACCCTACAGTGCAGAAGGAGGCCATTCGGCCCATCGAGTCTGCACCGACCACAATCCCACCCAGGCCCTACCCCCACATATTTTACCCGCTAATCTACATATCCCAGGACTCTAAGGGGCAATTTTTAACCTGGCCAATCAACCTAACCCGCACATCTTTGGACTGTGGGAGGAAACCGGAGCACCCGGAGGAAACCCACGCAGACACGAGGAGAATGTACAAACTCCACACAGACAGTGACCCGAGCCGGGAATCGAACCCGGGACTCTGGAGCTGTGAAGCAGCAGTGCTAACCACTGTGCTACCGTGCCGCCCTTCTACCCTCTCCTTTAACTTTGATTTTCTAATTTTCCACACAACTGAACCCTCCCCCCAACTATTTAGTTTAAAGACCTATCTACAGCCCTAGTTATACGATTCGCCAGGACTCTGGTCCCAGCATGATTCAGATGAAGACCATCCCATCGGAACAGGCCCCCTCTTCCCCAATACTGGTGGCAATGTCCCATGAATTCAAACCCACTCCTCCCACACCACTCTTTGAGCCACGCAATTACCTCCTTAATCTTATTGACCCTGTGCCAGTTAGGGCATGGATAGGATTGGGGGCATGGATAGGATTGGGGGCATGGATAGGATTGGGGGCAAGGTAGGATTGGGGGCACGGATAGGATTGGGGGCACGGATAGGATTGGGGACACGGATAGGATTGGGGGCAAGGTAGGATTGGGGGCACGGATAGGATTGGGGGCACGGATAGGATTGGGGGCACGGATAGGATTGGGGGCACGGATAGGATTGGGGGCACGGATAGGATTGGGGGCACGGATAGGATTGGGGACACGGATAGGGTTAGGGGCAAGGTAGGATTGGGGGCAAGGTAGGATTGGGGGCATGGATAGGATTGGGGGCACGGATAGGATTGGGGGCACGGATAGGATTGGGGGCACGGATAGAATTGGGGGCACGGATAGGATTGGGGGCACGGATAGGATTGGGGACACGGATAGGATTGGGGGCACGGATAGGATTGGGGGCACGGATAGGATTGGGGGCACGGATAGGATTGGGGGCACGGATAGGATTGGGGGCACGGATAGGATTGGGGACACGGATAGGGTTAGGGGCAAGGTAGGATTGGGGGCAAGGTAGGATTGGGGGCATGGATAGGATTGGGGGCACGGATAGGATTGGGGGCACGGATAGGATTGGGGGCACGGATAGAATTGGGGGCACGGATAGGATTGGGGGCATGGATAGGATTGGGGGCACGGATAGGATTGGGGGCACGGATAGGATTGGGGGCACGGATAGGATTGGGGGCACGGATAGGATTGGGGGCACGGATAGAATTGGGGGCAAGGTAGGATTGGGGGCATGGAGAGGATTGGGGGCACAGATAGGATTGGGGGCACGGATAGGATTGGGGGCACGGATAGGATTGGGGGGCACGGATAGGATTGGGGGGCACGGATAGGATTGGGGGGCACGGATAGGATTGGGGGGCATGGATAGGATTGGGGGCACGGATAGGATTGGGGGCACGGAGAGGATTGGGGGGCATGGATAGGATTGGGGGGCATGGATAGGATTAGGGGCAAGGTAGGATTGGGGGCACGGATAGTATTGGGGGCACAGATAGCATTGGGGGCGCGGATAGCATTGGGGGCACGGATAGCATTAGGGGCACGGATAGGATTGGGGGCACGGATGGGATTGGGGGGCACGGATAGCATTAGGGGCACGGTAGGATTGGGGGCACGGATAGGATTGGGGGCACGGATAGGATTGGGGGGCATGGATAGGATTGGGGGCACGGATAGGATTGGGGGGCATGGATAGCATTGGGGGCACGGATAGGATAGGGGTCCTGGCTGGGCTGAATGGCCACTCAGTGTGTGTGTTGGGTTGCTGTGTGTGGCAGTGCCCAGCAGGGTGAGTGAGTAGCTGTGCTAGAGGCTGGCTAGGGGCTGGGAGAGGGGAGGAGTTGCTAAGTTGTCCCAGTGTGTTGCAGGTGGAAGGTAGCTGGCCCCGGGACTCAGCACACACACTGATCGCTGCTAATCTCACACCGCCCGAGGGAGCTTCCCCCCGGCCACAGGGAGAGCCCGGGGCTGGAGCCGGAGCACGGGGCTGGAGCCCGCAGCCCGGAGCCGCTCTCCTCCCCATGCCCGGGGAAGGTGTGCGCACAAAGGGAGCGGCTGGCCCGCAGCAGCAGCCGGCAATGGGCGAGCAGCTCCCGGGCACGGAGCGCAGGGGAGCCGAGGCTTGCCGCTGTGTGGAGGTGGCTCTGAGCGGGGGAGCGCCCTGGGGATTCAGCCTGCGAGGGGGACGCGAACACAAAGAACCCCTGCTCATCACCAAGGTAAGAGCTGCCTCTCCTCACTCACTCACTCCTGTCGGTGTCCCTCATACCTACCTATCCAAATCCCCTGCCCCTGGTCACCCACCCCTTCCTGTGCCCCTCACTCCTCCCCATGTCCCTCACACCTACCTACCTGCCCAAATCCCCAGCCCTCTGTTCACTCACCCCTTCCCGTGCCCCTCCCTCACCCCTTCCCGTGCCCCTCCCTCACCCCTTCCCATGCCCCTCCCTCACCCCTTCCCGTGCCCCTCCCTCACCCCTTCCCGTGCCCCTCCCTCACCCCTTCCCGTGCCCCTCCCTCACCCCTTCCCCTGCCCCTCCCTCCCTCACCCCTTCCCGTGCCCCTCCCTCCCTCACCCCTTCCCGTGCCCCTCCCTCCCTCACCCCTTCCCGTACCCCTTCCCGTGCCCCTCCCTCCCTCACCCCTTCCCGTGCCCCTCCCTCACCCCTTCCCATGCCCCTCCCTCACCCCTTCCCGTGCCCCTCCCTCACCCCTTCCCGTGCCCCTCCCTCACCCCTTCCCGTGCCCCTCCCTCACCCCTTCCCGTGCCCCTCCCTCACCCCTTCCCGTGCCCCTCCCTCACCCCTTCCCGTGCCCCTCCCTCACCCCTTCCCGTGCCCCTCCCTCACCCCTTCCCATGCCCCTCCCTCACCCCTTCCCGTGCCCCTCCCTCACCCCTTCCCGTGTCCCTCCCTCACCCCTTCCCGTGTCCCTCACACCTTCCTGTCCAAATCTCTAGCCCTCTCTGCCTCTGAGTCCAAATATATCTGTTGACTGCAAATGTATCTGTTGTCTTCACCATCCTGCAGCCAGAGGCTGACTCCGGAGTGCAGCGCCGAGGGAGGGCGACACTGTCAGAGGTGCCCTCCTTCTGATGGGACCTTAAATGTTCTCTTGGGTGGAGGTGTAATGACATTAATTCTCAGAGTAGGGCTGTGGTGATTGTCCCTTTAAGGGCAACACAACAGAAGAGGGTGACCTGGCTTGGGAGACCCATTTGAACTGAGAGTGGGTGATTACCTCAGGGGGTGAAGTCCTCTCTTGGGCAGAAGACAGTCTGAAGACATGTAGAAGACATGTAGGGACTGGGGGCAGCTTGTGGGCTGTCGGCCTGTGTACAGCTCTAATTTGTACACACCCTTTGTGTTCCTGACAAAGTCTGTGAACGTGTGGCATTACAAGGGCCGTGGTCGATATTTATCCTTCAATCCACATCATAAAAACAGAACATTTGAATGTTATCATCTGACTGTTTGTGGGACTTGCTCTGAGCAAATTAACTATTGTGTTTCCTACAATAGTGACTACCCTTCAAAATTGCTCTACTGGAGTGCTTTGGGATGCCGTGACGTTGCGAGAGGGGTTTCTAAATTGCAAGTTATTTTTCCTCTTTAAGATTTGAATTTATAAAGAGGCTTATCCCACGACAACCCAGGGAACTGAACAGCCCGAATGAATAACAATTGCTATTTTGTAGGAAACTGTTCAGACAGTTTGCACATTAGCCAGTTCCCCCACACAGCAATGAGATAGGCCTGTCCGCCGTATTGGTTGAAGGATGAATGTTGATTTATTCTCAGGGTTGTGGTTCCACTGGCAAGGTCAGCCTTTATTGCCCATCCCATGTTGCCCTCGAAGGTGGTGGTGAGCTACCTCCTGGGGTGGCACAGTGGTTAACACTGCTGCCTCACAGCGCCAGAGACCTGGGTTCGATTCCCAGCCTTGAGTCACTGCCTGCGCGGAGTCTGCACATTCTTCCCCCGTGGGTTTCCTCCGGGTGCTCCGGTTTTCTCCCACAGATGTGCTGGTTAGGCGCATTGGCCATGCTAAAAATTCTCTCTCAGTGCACCCGAACAGGCACTGGAGTGTGGCAACAAGGGGATTTTCACAGTAACTTCGTTGCAGTGTTAATGTAAGCCTACTTGTGATTAATAAATAAACTTTAACTTTAAAAAAAGCTTTTTAACTGAACCTCTGCAGTCTGCATGATGAATATACATTCAGGTTGCTATAAGGAATTGCAGGATTTTGACCAGTGATGGTGAAGGAATGATGATGTATGTCCAAGTCTGGAACACTCTTTCTTTGATAAACAACCTTTTACATCGAAATGAAGGCAGCAAATTGGCCTTTAGTTTAACATCTCATCTGAAAGATGACAATTTTCACCATGCTGTTCTTCTGCTTACTTTCCTCTCCACTGTTATATTTAACAATCAGCCTGGGTTATATACTCAAGTTACAAAATGTGGTTTGAATCCATAACCACCTGTTTCGGAGATAAATGCCCCCAACGCATCCAAACTGCCAGTTGGTGACAAAGATTGACAATATTATTTTAGTTAAAGTTTATTTATTAGTCACAAGTAAGGCTTACATTCACACTGCAATGAAGTTACTATGAAAATCCCCTAGTCGCCACACTCCCAACACCTGTTTGGGTACAAGGAGGGAGAATTTAGCATGGCCAATCCACCTAACCAGCATGTCTTTCGCACAATGGGAGGAAACCCCATGCAGACATAGAAATCATAGAAAATCATAGAAACCCTACAGTGCAGAAGGAGGCCATTCGGCCCATCAAGTCTGCACCGACCACAATCCCACCCAGGCCCTACCCCCACATATTTTACCCGCTAATCCCTCTAACCTACGCATCCCAGGACTCTAAGGCATTTTTTTTTTAACCTGGCCAATCAACTTAACCCGCACATCTTTGGACTGTGGGAGGAAACCGGAGCACCCGGAGGAAACCCACGCAGACACAAGGAGAATGTGCAAATTCCACACAGACAGTGACCCGAGCCGGGAATCGAACCCGGGTCCTTGGCGCTGTGAGGCAGCAGTGCTAACCACCGTGCCACCTGACAAACACTGAACAGCTTGCCGTGCCATTTATTGGCATACCATTTTCTTTAATTGGTTAACAATAGTGAAAGAAGAAGGTGTTCAGCATTTAATGTTTATCCACTAATATTTACGTGTTTAAATTGTCTGTGCCACTGTGGTAAGTGCTGTACTGGTGGTTATTGTACTGCTGGCCAGGATACAACCTTTACACGTTTTATACAATGAAACAGCTCTCAATGATTGTGTGTGACTAAGCCATCTGGTAAAGGTGACTCGATACTAACAGGATACACATCCCATTGCTCCTTAACGTTTGTGTAAATTGAAGCTTTCCGTTTACAATCATCTCAACTTCTTTCCAAAAGGAGGCAGGAGAGGAAAATATTTCCAACGCGACCTGTGTGTGTGTTCTCCGTATTGGAAATCAATCTGAGAATGTATTAATCCACCGAACTCTCGATCCGTCAATGAGATTGTTGTGTGTATTTTTTTCTGTTGGACGATCTGTTGAAATGTCTAATACTAGGGCACGTGCACTTAAGGTGAGAGGAGGGGAAGATTCAAAGGAGATGTGAAGGGCAAGTTTTTTTACAGGGAGCGTGGTAGGTGTCTGGAACCGGCTGCCACGGGTGGTGGCGCAGGCAGATACGATAGGGGCATTTAAGGGGCTTTTAGATAAGCACATGAATTTGCAAGGATAGAGGGATATGGAGTAAGGGCAGGCAGAAGGGATTAGTTTAATTTGGCATCATGTTTGGCACAACATTGTGAAATCATAGAAATCATAGAAACCCTACAGTACAGAAAGAGGCCATTCGGCCCATCGAGTCTGCACCGACCACAAACCCACCCAGGCCCTACCCCCATATCCCTACAGATTTACCCACTAATCCCTCTAACCTACGCATCACAGGACACTAAGGGCAATTTAAGCATGGCCAATCAACCTAACCCGCACATCTTTGGACTGTGGGAGGAAACCGGAGCACCCGGAGGAAACCCACGCAGACATGAGGAGAATGTGCAAACTCCACACAGACAGTGACCCAAGCCGGGAATCGAACCCGGGTCCCTGGAGCTGTGAAGCAGCAGTGCTAACCACTGTGCTACCGTGCCGCCCACACGTGGGCCGATGGGCCTGTTCCTCTGCTGCACTGTCCTATGTTCTATGTGGGATCCTTGATGAGAAGAATTTCCTGCCCAGTGTGAAACCTGCTGGCGTGATTGTTGGTTTGGAATTGGAACGAACAGGTTCTGCATGTTACAGTATACAGGTCTCGAAACGCAGGTTCTGTTTTCTCCCCCTTACAGATGCTGCTAAGTTTTTTGGTTTCAGATTCCCGCAGCTGCATTATTTTGCTTTTGTTACGATGTGTGTTCTGTATTGGGAGCGCTTTGCTTTGTAAAGAGAGCTGGTGTTCTCAGTGTGATG
This sequence comes from Mustelus asterias, assembly GCF_964213995.1. Lineage (NCBI taxonomy): Eukaryota > Metazoa > Chordata > Chondrichthyes > Carcharhiniformes > Triakidae > Mustelus > Mustelus asterias. Next base: position 3,636,277 of record NC_135817.1, on the reverse strand, counting down.
ATTATAGACCATTTCATTGTATCTCCTGTTGTAAAAGGACTGACTGCATTGTGAAATGTTATAAAAAGGATTCAGAGTGGTCAGTGTCTGGATTTCAAAGTTAAAACACCCACCCTTCATAATTTACCAACATCACAACAGTGACTACACATCAAAATAATATTCCTTTGGCTGTACAATACTTTGAGAGATCTGGTGATTGTGAAAATCTCTCTCTCTCTGTACAAGTCTTTCCTTTTCTAAGTTCAATGTCCATTCCCGTGGCCCAAGTACCCGACATCGGGGCGGCACGGTAGCACAGTGGTTAGCACTGCTGCTTCACAGCTCCAGGGTCCCGGGTTCGATTCCCAGCTCGGGTCACTGTCTGTGTGGAGTTTGCACATTCTCCTCGTGTCTGCGTGGGTTTCCTCCGGGTGCTCCGGTTTCCTCCCACAGTCCAAAGATGTGCGGGTTAGGTTGATTGGCCAGGTTAAAAATTGCCCCTTAGAGTCCTGGGATGTGTAGGTTAGAGGGATTAGCGGGTAAATATGTGGGGGTAGGGCCTGGGTGGGATTGTGGTCGGTGCAGACTCGATGGGCCGAATGGCCTCCTTCTGCACTGTAGGGTTTCTATGATTGTGGTCATTCCCATCCTGCATTGCTGCAATATTGCGGAACCTTCTAAGCCACAGTGTAAGGAATATTAAAAGTTTTACGTTGTGTATCATTGACCATTTTGAAGGATATGGAAAAAATAAGAATATTTATTAGTCACAAGTAAGGCTTACATTAACACCGCAATGAAGTTTCTGTGAAATTCCCCTATTCACCACACTCCGGCACCTGTTCGGGTACACTGAGGGAGAATTTAGCACGGCCGATGCATCTAACCAGCACGTCTTTCAGACAGTGGGAGGAAACCGGAGTACCCGGAGGAAACCCACGCAGACATGGGGAGAATGTGCAGACTCTGCACAGACAGTGAACTGAGCCGGGAATCGAACCCGGGTACCTGGCGCTGTGAGGCAGCAGTGCTAACCACTGTGCCGCTCTCTCCCAATCATTGTGTGTATTCTCAACACATGAACCGACTGAAAGGATGTTGTTTGGGAGCTGCTTCTCCTGCTCTCTCTCTCTCTCTCGCTCGCTCTCTCTCATTCACTTACCCACTCTCTCTCCGTACCCTTTTTCTCCTTCCCTGAATTCCTGTCTTCAGCCGAAGCTCTAATATTGCATGCACAGGGAGATCTCGAACAGGAGTGTGGAGACTAGGGGAATTTCACAGTAACTTCATTGCAGTGTTAATGTAAGCTTTACCTGTGACTAATAAATAAACTTTATGTAAGCGCTTGCATTTAGATAGCGTCTATTCTGTTCGCAGTGCAGTGCTTTTGGAGTGAAGGCACTGTTGTGAGCAGCATGACAGGACAATCACTTTCTTGTGATGTTGGCTGAGTGATAAACAGTATGTGGAGATGCCGGCGTTGGATAAACATTAGCTGGAGAGATCCCTCCTGCTCTCCTTCAACATAGTCCCATCTTCCATTTACCTGAGGGAGCAGTGGCTGCCTCAGCTTTTGAATCAATTTAATTTGATTTATTATTGTCACATGTATTAGCATACAGTGAAAAGTATTGTTTCTTGCGTGCTATACAGACAAAGCATACCCTTCATAGAGAAGGAAACGAGAGAGTGTAGAATGTAGTTTTACAGTCATAGCTAGGGTGTGGAGAAAGATCAACAGGTAGGTCCATTCAAAAGTCTGACAGCAGCAGGGAAGAAGCTGTTCTTGAGTCGGTTGGTACGTGACCTCAGACTTTTGTATCTTTTTCCCGAAGGAAGAAGGTGGAAGAGCGAATGTCCGGGGTGCATGGGGTCCTTAATTATGCTGGCTGCTTTGCCGAGGCAGCGGGAAGTGTAGACAGAGTCAATGGATGGGAGGCTGTTTTGCGTGATGGATTGGGCTACATTCACGACCTTTTGTAGTTCCTTGCAGTCTTGGACAGAGCAGGAGCCAAACCAAGCTGTGATACAACCAGAAAGAATGCTTTCTATGGGTGCATCTGTAAAAGTTGGTGAGAGTCGTAGAGGACATGCTGAATTTCTTTAGTCTTCTGAGAAAGTAGAGGCGTTGGTGGGCTTTCTTAACTATAGCGTTGGCAAGGAGAGACCAGGACAGATTGTTGGTGATCTGGACACCTCGAAATCCGAAGCTCTTGACCATTTCCACTTCGTCCCCGTTGATGTAGACATTCACAGTAACAAATATTTACAGGATTATCTGAAACAGGAGTAAGCCATTCCGCTCCTCTGTCAGTTCTGTCAATGACAGATTTATACATCCATACCTCTACTTTGCTTCAACTTTTACAAGGGCTAAAAAGAAGGGGTTGGAGCGGGGGAGCGGGGCGGTGGCACGGTGATTAGCACCGCTGCCTCACAGCGCCGGTGGCCCGGGTTCAATTCCCTTTTTCTCTTAAGTGCTTTGTCACAGAAACTTAGCCGGACTTTAGAATCCGTTAATATTTGCTTTAAACTTGGAAAATATTTTCCTTTTTGTTTTTCTGTGGGGTATCATTTAGATTCCTTGTTTTCTTGAGTAAGTCTGTTGTCCAGGGCCGTTCCTGTTCAATACCTTGCATGAAACTCTCAATAGTTTAGCCATATCCTCCACTACGCTTCCTAAAGTCAGTGACTATCTCTTTATCTGAAAGGTGGCATTGTTAATAGTCCACTTCTCCTCGGCATGTGCAGAAGGCAATCTTCCAAAAGGAATAAGAGGCATCAGAATGAAGCCATGGCAGTGTTTGAGTTGATGATGTGGAGATGCCGGCGTTGGACTGGGGTAAACACAGTAAGAAGTTTAACAACACCAGGTTAAAGTCCAACAGGTTTATTTGGTAGCAAAAGCCACACAAGCTTTCGAGGCTCTGAGCCCCTTCTTCAGGTGAGTGGGAATTCTGTTCACAAACAGAACTTATAAGACACAGACTCAATTTACATGAATAATGGTTGGAATGCGAATACTTACAACTAATCCAGTCTTTAAGAAACAAAACAATGGGAGTGGAGAGAGCATCAAGACAGGCTAAAAAGATGTGTATTGTCTCCAGACAAGGAGAATCTGTATGTTCTCCCCATGTCTGCGTGGGTTTCCTCCGGGTGCTCCGGTTTCTTCCCGCAGTCCGAAAGGCGTGCTGGTGAGGTGGATTGGCTGTGCTAAATTGGCCCAAATGTCTCCAGACAAGTTAACAAGGAAGTGGAGGAGGATTGGCTAGCAGAGGACACTTTTGGCAGTTTGTATTGCCAGCTTTGCATATTATTACGATATGGATGGGCAGAATGCACTGTAAACGACCTGGATGGAAGCATGCACTCCAAGCATTCTTGGTCCAGAACCTTTGCGACGTTTGCAGATCTGTCAAAGAACGTTCCCGTGAGTACAGAATATTTTCAGAATACCTGTGTCTTCCCCATATCATAGCCGCAAGTGTCATAGAATTCCTGCAGCGCAGAAGGAATCCATTCAGCCCATCAAGTCTGCACCAACTCTCTGATCGCGCATCTTACCCAGACCCTCCCCCTGTCCTATCCCCGTAACCCCATGCATTTCCCCCCTGCTAATCCCCCTGACCTACACATTTGGGCCAATTTAGCACAGCCAATCCACCTCACCAGCACGCCTTTCGGACTGCGGGAAGAAACCGGAGCACCCGGAGGAAACCCACGCAGACACGGGGAGAACGTACAGATTCTGCACAGACCCAAGCCGGGAATCGAACCCGGGTCACTGGCGCTGTGAGGCAGCGGTGCTAACCACTGTGCCACCGTGTCCCCCCCCTTGCTGACCCCTTCTTTTCACCCCTTGTAAAAGTTGAAGCAAAGTAGAGGTATGGATGTATAAACCTGCCATTGGCAGAACTCAGTAACAGTTTTAACAACACCAGGTTAAACTGACAGAGGGGTGGAATGGCTTACTCCTGTTTCAGATAATCCTGTAAATATTTGTTACTGTGAATGGAAACAAGTGTTAAGTGTGTAACTTTTTCTCTTGAGTGCTTTGTCACAGAAACTTAGCTGGACTTTAGAATCCGTTGATATTTGTTTTAAACTTGAAAAATATTTTCTTTTTGTTTTTCTGTGGGGTATCATTTAGATTCCTTGTTTTCTTGAGTAAGTCTGTTGTCCAGAGCCATTTCTGTTCAATACCTTGCATGAAACTCTCAATAGTTTAGCCTGAGGAAAAGACTCTGCGGCTGAAGAGTGATGGAACACAGGAGTGTGGATGAGAATAAAGACATTGGCGGCACGGTGGTTAGCACTGCTGCCTCACAGCGCCAGGGACCCGGGTTCAATTCCAGCCTCGGGTCTGTGTGGAGTTTGCACATTCGCCCCATGGGTTTCCTCCGGGTGCCCCGGTTTCCTCCCACACTCCAAAGATGTGCTGGTTAGGTGGACTGACCATGCTAAATTCACCCTAGTGTCAGGGGGGCTAGCAGGGTAAAGATGTGGGGTTACGGGAATAGGGCCTGGGTTGGATTGTGGTCGGTGCAGGCCCCCTTCTGCACTGTAGGGATTCTATGAAATGAAATATAGAACCTTGTAAGGCTTCTTGGCGAAGTACAAAGGAAAAGTCACCTGTTCTTGTCTCTCTTTGCCCTTGTGGGACCTGGGGAGAAAGAAGAACCTTTGCCAGGCTTGATGGCACAAGTCAGGGTGTTTACACTCCATTCATCCACAATGGTTCTAAATTAGTTTTGTTGGAATTTGTTGGATGTTCTGTCATGATGCTAATATTTGTTACAGTTTCATGTTAACAGGCATGCTTTACTTTTAAGAATGAATTAATGACATGGGTCTGATTACCAAATGTAAGTTTGTAACAGATTGGACAATTGGATGGCATGTACAGCACAGAAACAGGCCCTTCGGCCCAACTGGTCCATGCTGGAGTTCATGCCCAATATGAACCTCCTCCCACCCCACTTCATCTAAACCTATCAGCGTCTCCTATTCCCTTCTGCCTTGGGTGGTGTCTGAGAAGCTAAATGGCCAGTACAGGAAGTCCCTCATGCCTCATTCAGCATCATTCTCATAGAATCCCTACACTGCAGAAGGAGGCTATTAGGTCCATCGAACCTGCGCTGACAACAATCCCACCCAGGCCTTATCCTCACGTATTTGTCCTACTAATCCCCCTGACACCAGGGGGCAATTTAGCATCAACCAAAGCACATCTTTGGAGTGTGGGAGGAAACCGGAGCACCCGGAGGAAACCCATGCAGACACGGGGAGAAAGTACAAACTCCACACAGACAGTGACCCAAGGCTGGAATTGAACGCGGGTCCCTGGTGCTGTGAGACAGCGGTGCTGACCACTGTGCCACCGTGCTGCCCTGCTTTTCACAATATACATTAATGATTTGGAGGAAGGCCTTGGAAGGGGTCCAGGGGAGGTTCACAAGAATGATCCCTGGAATGAAGAGCTTGTCATTTGAGGAACAGTTGAGGACTCTGGATCTGTACTCGTTGGAGTTTAGAAGGACGAAGGGGGATTGTATTGAAACTTACAGGATACTGCGGGGCCTGGATAGAGTGGACGTGGAGAGGATGTTTCTACTTGAAGGAAAAACTAGAACCAGAGGGCACAACCTCAGGCTAAAGGGACGATTCTTTAAAACAGAGATGAGGAGGAATTTCTTCAGCCAGAGAGTGGTGAATCTGTGGAACTCTTTGCCGCAGAAGGCTGTGGAGGCCGGGTCATTGAGTGTCTTTAAGACAGAGATAGATAGGTTCTTGATTAACAAGGGGATCGGGGATTATGGGGAAATGGCAGGAGAACGGGGATGAGAAAAGTATCAGCCATGATTGAATGGCGGAGCAGACTCGATGGGCCGAGTGGCCTAATTCTGCTCCTATGTCTTATGGTCTGCTTTAGTGTTGCAGACATAATGGGGCTAGTATGCGTTCTTAGCATTGAGACCTCTGCCTTAGTGTTGGTTTGTGCCAGGGATGTGTGAATGTCGAGTCACCTGATTCGTGCCGTTTTGGAACAGTTTCTCCCGCTCACCGCCTCTCTCCCCAACTCTCCCATTCGTAACTCCTCTCGCTCGCTTCCTCCCTCTCTCTGTCCCTCTCCAAAGTTCCTAAGGCTAAATTTTTAACCAAGATATAGAAGGTCAACTTTTACAGGAGTAATATTGTTGAGTGGGTTGAAATCTGCCCCCTCTCATCACTACACTGTTGCAGAGTTTCTGGGTCGGAGGTGGTCTCTGGCATGTCGGGGATCAGCCTAAACTTTCTCCAATTTCTAGCACAATTCTTTGTCTGCTCTGCAATCTCGCCGACATTAAGTTTGAACCGGGCTGTGTATCTGCCAAGCCTCGTGGCCCTTTTAGAGGATGGGATTGGCGTGACTGCAGGGCGCACTAGTGAGGTGGCAGTCTTGACATCACATGCGCAGACCTGAGGGGCTGAATGGCCTTTGATGGTGTGGTTTTTTCTCGGATTCTATCCATGAGTCAGGCTGTAGAATCATAGAATTCCTACAGTGCAGAAGGAGGCCATTTGGCCCATTGAGTCTGTACCAACCACAGTCCCACCCAGGCCCTATCGCCATAACCCCACATATTCACCCTAGCTAGTCCCCCTGAGACTAAGGGGCAATTTAGCATGGCCAATCCACCTAACCCGCACATCTCTCGACTGTGGGAGGAAACTGGAGCACCTGGAGGAAAACCACGCAGACACAGGGAGAACATGCAAACTCTACACAGATAGTGACCCGAGGCCGGAATTGAACCTGGGTCCCTGGTGCTGTGAGGCAGCAGTGTTAACCACTGTGCTACCATAGAAGGAGGCCATTCGGCCCATCGAGCCTGCACCAGGGTGAGTTTGTTTTCAGTGGCAAGTGGGTGGTAAATTTGGATTTTTTGGCCGGAAGCCAGGGATTGACTTTTATACGAGATGTACGAAAAATGAATGATTTTTATCGAAAAATCCGAGGTTACCTTTGACATGAGATTGCCCATTATTTGAGTATATGCAGTATCCCATTTATGAATATAGGAATTGAGGAATGGGCAGCACGGTGGCACAGTGGTTAGCACTGCTGCCTCTCAGCGCCAGGGACCTGGGTTCGATTCCCGGCTTGGGTCACTGTCGTGCGTAGTCTGTATGTTCTCCCCGTGTCTGCGTGGGTTTCCTCCGGGTGCTCCGGTTTCCTCCCACAGTCCAAAAGATATGCGGCGTAGGTGCATTGACCATGCCAAATTCTCCCTCAGTGTTACCCGAACAGGCGCCGGAGTGTGGCGGCTAGGGGAATTTCACAGTAACTTCATTGCAGTGTTAATGTAAGCCTACTTGTGACACTAATAAGTAAACTTAAACATTTATGGAGTGGGGAAGGGGGTTAGCGTGGTTGCAAAAAGACTTTCTGCCTTGTCTCAGGCATCATTCATAGCATTGCACTATTTCTAACCTGTCCTGTAACCTTTCAAATCTCCCCCCTCAACCATTTTATTGAATCAACACCACAGGTGAAGCAACAAGTGTCTCACAAAGTTTAAATATAGCTTCAAACCAAGCCACAAGGGATTTTCACTCCTGCAGCTTAACACTAGCATGTTCTCTTGGGTATGAATTAACCGGATGAACCTGCACTATATGGGTTAACAGCAGAATCCCTATAGTGCAGAAGGAGGCCATTTGACCCATTGAGTCTGCACCGACCACAATCCCACCCAAGCCCCTTACCTGTAACCCTGCATATTCACCCTGCTGACACTAGGGTCAATTTAGCATGGTCAATCAACCTAACCCGCACACCTTTGGACTGTGGGAGGAAACCGGAGCACCCGGAGGAAACCCACACAGACACGGGGGAGAATGTGCAAACTCCACACAGAGAGTGACCCAAAGCCGGAATTGAACCCGGGACCCTGGCGCTGTGAGGCATCAGTGCTAACCACTGTGCCGCCCCAACGTACTTCCGCCTTTAATTTCATTAGTTACAATGTGGGAATATTTTGGAATGAAAGACCATGACATCAGTGTTTGTACCACTGACTGGCCACAAGTAATGTTGACACTGCTTAGACTTGTGCACTCATTTCAGGCAGAAAACTGCATGCGTACACTCGCCAGGTGAATGTACACCAGGTGTGTGCATATTGACTTTACATCTGCCAGCATTCGATAACCAAGGAACTCGCAATGATCCAAAACACTTGCCCACTCAGCTTTTGATCTCAACATTTTCCCAACAACTGCATTAAAAGCTTCACGTCCCCACGCGTGCGATCGATCATTGAGATCACTGCTGGTATCTATTACTCCTCGCTTGCCTGTTTACTGATCAGTAATGTGATTAGCCACATGGGTTCACTGGCGGATAAGTTAGACCACAATGCTTTAAATCCCAAAATGCCTCTCCCTTTATAGATTTATCTCACTCGCCACTTCTCCACAATTGCTGCACGCTTCAATTAGCTGTTCAGTTGAAATCAAGCCCATGCCTTTGCTTTTATGGTGGGTTGGATTGTACGTCTCGCCTTTTAATTTTTCTTTATTCTTCCGCACTGTTTGATGTATTCTTTTGATTTGATTTGTTATTGTCACGTGTATTGGGATCCAGTGAAAAGTATTGTTTCTTGCGCGCTATTCAGACAAAGCATACTGTTCATAGAGAAGGAAAGGAGAGGGTGCAGAATGTAGTGTCACAGTCATAGCTAGGGTGTAGAGAAAGATCAGCTTAATATATGGTAGGCCCATTCAAAAGTCTGATGGCAGCAGGGAAGAAGCTGTTCTTGAGTCGGTCGGTACGTGACCTCAGACTTTTGTATCTTTTTCCCGAAGGAAGAAGGTGGAAGAGAGAATGTCCAGGGTGTGTGAGGCCCTTAATTATACTGGCTGCTTTGCCGAGGCAGCGGGAAGTGTAGACAGAGTCAATGGATGGGAGGCTGGTTTGAGTGATGGATTGGGCTATGTTCACCACTCTTTGTAGTTCCTTGGGCAGAGCAGGAGCCATACCAAACTGTGATGCAACCAGGAAGAATGCTTTCGATGGTGCACCTGTAAAAGTTGGTGAGTCGTAGCTGACATGCCAAATTTCCTTAGTCTTCTGAGAAAGTAGAGGCGTTGGTGGGCTTTCTTAACTGTCGTGTCGGCATGGGGGACAGGTTGCTGGTGATCTGGACACCTAAAAACCTGAAGCAGCCTGGGAATGGAGGGATACAAACGATTGGTCTAGTTGGACCAAGGAGCGGCACAGGCTTGGAGGGCCGAAGGGCCTGTTTCCTGTGCTGTATTGTTCTTTGTTCTCTCAGTAATTCTCCCGTATGGGACTGGTTGCCTGGTTACTTGCTATCAGTGGGGGAACGTCACATGCCAGTTTGCATGTGAGTTTGCTGGTTTTGATCTCTCGCCAGCTGTAAGCAGTGAACTGGGAGGACTGATACCGGGTGTGTGGAATACTCCATTGTCAGCATATAACTGGCCCCCATACGCCACCTGTTTCTAGACTTGCAGACAGCTTTTCCCTCATCCAGTATTGGCCCATGGTTGGACAGGTGAGAGTTTACACAAAGCTGTTGGGTGCATTGCTTTCATGAGACCTAGGAACATGGGCACCGGAGTAGTCCATTCAGCCCATCGAGCCTGCTCTGCCATTCAATGCAATCATGGCTGATCAGACACTTCAGTGCCATTTACACCCATTATCCCCAAAACCCTTCATAGGCCTTAGTGGGAAGCTATGAAATGAGGGTTTACTTAATCTCTCGGAGGGAAGTGACTCTCCAAACATTATTGGTATAATATCATCCCAAGTATTGGCATCTAGGCTTAACATTAGTGTTTAATTATTTGTCCTCATTTCTACTTATTTATTAGTCACAAGTAAGGCTTACATTAACACTGCAATGAAGTTACTGTGAAATTCCCCTAGTCGCCACACTCAGGTCAATGCACCCTAACCAGCATGTCTTTCAGACTGTGGGAGGAAACCGGAGCAACCGGAGGAAACCCACACAGACAACGTGCAAACTCCACACAGACAGTGACCCGAGGCTGGAATCGAACCCGGGTCCCTGGCGCTGTGAGGCAGCAGTGCTAACCACTGTGACGCCCCATAGGAAGTTAACATGGCATAAACAGGTTCTGATAGAAATCTGTGTACTGGTTTGTGGGGGATGGATCTGGTATTTCAGGAATATCAGCTAGTTAAGGTTGTTTATGAGTCATGGATTCAGTTCGAATAGACATTTATTTTCGAAAATCTCCCCTTGATGTTCATTTTTGAAGGGGTCAGATGCAGTGTAATCAGCCTCATTTCGCTGTGGCCCCTGCGGTCTCCCCTCTCCGTGTTCCATCTGTGTGTCATTATGAACAGCATTCACCCTTTGGATGTTGGAGACTGTTTCATCTTTCATAACCCACAAGATGTAGGCAAAAATGCAGATTTCACAACCTCCAGGTGTCCCAAAGTGTTTCCAGTCAGGGCAATATTTTTGGGTAATGACTTATCTTTTCAGTTTGGATCTAGTTTGTGGGGACCAGGAGTTGGATTCAATTTGATTTTTGGTTTTCGGAGCAAGCAAGGAATGGATTTGGCTTTGCCCGGATCCGCTCTGAGCATTGGCTTTGTAACTTTAAGAATGGAAATATAGTCACTGTTATAATGTTGAAGTCTGCCCAATATTTTCCAGATGTGGAGATGCCGGCGTTGGACTGGGGTAAACACAGTAAGAAGTTTAACAACACCAGGTTAAAGTCCAACAGGTTTATTTGGTAGCAAAAGCCACACAAACTTTCGGAGCTGCAAGCCCCTTCTTCAGGTGAGTGGGAATTCTGTTCACAAACAGAGCATATAAAGACACAAACTCAATTTACATGAATAATGGTTGGAATGCGAATACTTACAACTAATCAAGTCTTTAAGAAACAAAACAACATGAGTGGAGAGAGCATCAAGACAGGCTAAAAAGATGTGTATTGTCTCCAGACAAGACAGCCAGTGAAACTCAATGAAACTCCAGTTCCGCACACACGAGGACGGCCTCAACCGGGATATTGGGTTCATGTCCCACTATTTGTAACCCCCACAGAGTTTCACTGGCCACAGAGTTTCACTGGCTGTCTTGTCTGGAGACAATACACATCTTTTTAGCCTGTCTTGATGCTCTCTCCACTCATGTTGTTTTGTTTCTTAAAGACTTGATTAGTTGTAAGTATTTGCATTCCAACCATTATTCATGTAAATTGAGTTTGTGTCTTTATATGCTCTGTTTGTGAACAGAATTCCCACTCACCTGAAGAAGGGGCTTGCAGCTCCGAAAGCTTGTGTGGCTTTTGCTACCAAATAAACCTGTTGGACTTTAACCTGGTGTTGTTAAACTTCTTACAATATTTTTCAGTCAGCATTTTTCCCTTTTCATTTCTCTATTTTCCCATGTATTGAATGTCCAGCCAGTTTGTGTACAAGTAGCAATGTGATCATCTGTTTTAGTGATATAAATAAAGACAGAGTCTCACGTTAATGTCTCCCCTGAAAGATGGGGCCTCTTGACAGCACAGCACTCCCTCAGAACTGCACTGGAGTGTCAAGAGAAACTTTGTACCCCAGTCCCTGGAGTGGGCCTTGAACCTACAGCCCTCTGACTTAGAGACCAGAGTGCTACCACCTGAGCTGCGGCTAGCATTGAATTACGAGTGACGCTGATTCTACTTCACCCAAGGTGGGTTTTCAACAATATAGTTAAGAAGACCCATCAACACCTCTACTCTCCCAGAAGGCTAAGGAAATTTGGACCGTACACTTTTACAGATGCACCTTAGAAAGCATTCTTTCTGGTTGTATCACAGCTTGGTATGGGGCTCCTGCTCTGCCCAAGATCGCTAGAAACTACAAAAGATCATGAATGTAGCCCAATCCGTCACGCAAACCAGCCTCACATCCATTGACTCTGTCTACACTTCCTGCTGCCTCAGCAAAGCAGCCAGCATAATCCATGCACCCCGGACATTCTCGCTTCCATCTTCTTCCATCGGGAAAAAGATACAAAAGATCATGTACCAGCTGACTCAAGAACAGCTTCTTCCCTGCTGCCATCAGACTTTTGAATGGACCTACCATATATGAAGCTGATCTTTCTCTACACCCTAGCTGTAACTGCAACACTATATCCTGAACTCTCTCCTTTCCTTCTCTTCTATGTACTCTCTATGAACGGTATGCTTTGTCTGTATAGTGCGCAAGAAGCAATACTATTCATTGTATCCCAATACATCCCAAATCAAATCAAACCACGTTCAGTCTATCGCCAGCACTAACTTGCTCAATCTCCAGATGATTGCCCGCTACAGTATTAACTCACCCACAGAAGACAATTATCCTCGCTAGCTTAGCCAATAATTTTGTACATATTCTAGAGAATCTCAGGGTGCTGTCTCGCGTATTCTTGGACTCAGTTTATCCCCTTCATCACCAAGTCCTCTGTGCTCCACTAAATCTATTTCAAAATCTGTTTTAAACGCCTCCAATACTGACTATTTGGGGAACCGTCCACATTTTATTCCAGGTTGCATCCATTGTTGCTCTGACTCCGGGTTACCGTTCTGCTTGTTTAATGATCCTTCTACTCCCCTCCCCCACCCCTCAATCACAAAGCTACAGACCTCTTGCACTTTGGAATTCTTGGCCTAAGCTGCTTTGCGTTGCTGGCTCCTCCACTGTTTCTCAAAAATCTGGTTAATCTCTTTCTGCAACCCTTAAATCCTCTCTCCAAGTACTGATGCAAGCCCTCGCGGTTCAGGAGTTAACTAGTCTTCCTGTCTGTATCTGGTAGTCATGATGTGGAGATGCCGGCGTTGGACTGGGGTAAGCACAGTGAAAAGTCTCACAACACCAGGTTAAATAAACCTGTTGGACTTTAACCTGGTGTTGTGAGACTTTTTACTGTAGCCACTCATAGCCCCTAGGCCTGAAGCCTGAGAGTGAGTCAGTCGCTTATACACTCCCTCAGCTAGAGCTAGGGAGGGGAAGGGGGAGGAAATACCAGGATTTCATATCCCCTTTTTTAAAAATAGACAAACACCGCTTACAATTCAGTGCAATTTGTTGACAAAAAGGAGCTTTTGAAGGCAATTTTGTCTCTGTAAGGTTAAAATTCAATAACACTGTTTTTATTCTGTACAATAGAAAGGGTTTTGAGCTCGGTGTGCTGTCCAGGTGACTTTTATTCGTGAATATGTGCACAATGCTCTCTAACCAGAGCTATTAATGGTGAGTGTGCCACTGCCCTGAGTCATGGCTGGGTTGTTGAAGCAGTCGCTGAGGTTCTGTTACAGTCTCAACTTGGTGAAAATGCTGAAACGGAGCACGCTGCAATTAATCTCTGCCCTTTGGGTGACAGATTGTTGGAGTGGGCCGTAGGATTTTCTGTCAGTATTCTTTACTTTTATTCCACTTTTTCCATTTTCCCATGCGTTGAACTTCCAGCTCTTCCAGTTTTAATATTAATTCCCGAACCTTGCTCTGAAATGATTCTAAGACGTGTGTGTCCACGAGTGTGCGTGTGTGTGTCCACGAGTGTGCGTGTGTGTGTCCACGAGTGTGCGTGTGTGTGTCCACGAGTGTGCGTGTGTGTGTCCACGAGTGTGCGTGTGTGTGTCCACGAGTGTGCGTGTGTGTGTCCACGAGTGTGCGTGTGTGTGTCCACGAGTGTGCGTGTCCACGAGTGTGCGTGTCCACGAGTGTGCGTGTCCACGAGTGTGCGTGTCCACGAGTGTGCGTGTGTGTGTCCACGAGTGTGCGTGTGTGTGTCCACGAGTGTGCGTGTGTGTGTCCACGAGTGTGCGTGTGTGTGTCCACGAGTGTGCGTGTGTGTGTCCACGAGTGTGCGTGTGTGTGTCCACGAGTGTGCGTGTGTGTGTCCACGAGTGTGCGTGTGTGCGTCCACGAGGGTGTGCGTGTGTGCGTCCACAAGTGTGCGTGTGTGCGTCCACGAGAGTGTGCGTGCGTGTCCACGAGAGTGTGCATGTGCGTCCAGGAGAGTGTGCGTCCACGAGGGTGTGCGTGTGCGTCCACGAGAGTGTGCATGTGCGTCCGGAGAGTGTGCGTGTGCGTCCAGGAGAGTGTGCATGTGCGTCCAGGAGAGTGTGCGTCCACGAGGGTGTGCGTGTGCGTCCACGAGGGTGTGCGTGTGCGTCCACGAGGGTGTGCGTGTGTGTCCACGAGGGTGTGCGTGTGTGTCCACGAGGGTGTGCGTGTGCGTCCACGAGGGTGTGCGTGTGTGTCCACGAGGGTGTGCGTGTGCGTCCACGAGGGTGTGCGTGTGTGTCCACGAGGGTGTGCGTGTGCGTCCACGAGGGTGTGCGTGTGCGTCCACGAGAGTGTGCGTGTGCGTCCGGAGAGTGTGCGTGTGCGTCCAGGAGAGTGTGCGTGTGTGTCCACGAGGGTGTGCGTGTGTGTCCACGAGGGTGTGCGTGTGTGTCCACGAGGGTGTGCGTGTGTGTCCACGAGGGTGTGCGTGTGTGTCCACGAGGATGTGCGTGTGTGTCCACGAGGGTGTGCGTGTGCGTCCACGAGGGTGTGCGTGTGCGTCCACGAGGGTGTGCGTGTGCGTCCACGAGGGTGTGCGTGTGCGTCCACGAGAGTGTGCATGTGCGTCCGGAGAGTGTGCGTGTGTGTCCACGAGGGTGTGCGTGTGTGTCCAGGAGAGTGTGCGTGTGTGTCCACGAGGGTGTGCGTGTGTGTCCACGAGGGTGTGCGTGTGTGTCCACGAGGGTGTGCGTGTGTGTCCACGAGGGTGTGCGTGTGTGTCCACGAGGGTGTGCGTGTGCGTCCACGAGGGTGTGCGTGTGCGTCCACGAGGGTGTGCGTGTGCGTCCACGAGGGTGTGCGTGTGTGTCCAGGAGGGTGTGCGTGTGTGTCCAGGAGGGTGTGCGTGTGTGTCCAGGAGGGTGTGCGTGTGTGTCCAGGAGGGTGTGCGTGTGTGTCCACGAGGTTGTGCGTGTGTGTCCACGAGGGTGTGCGTGTGTGTCCACGAGGGTGTGCGTGTGTGTCCACGAGGGTGTGCGTGTGCGTCCACGAGGGTGTGCGTGTGCGTCCACGAGGGTGTGCGTGTGCGTCCACGAGGGTGTGCGTGTGCGTCCACGAGGGTGTGCGCGTGCGTCCACGAGGGTGTGCGCGTGCGTCCACGAGGGTGTGCGTGTGCGTCCACGAAGGTGTGCGTGTGCGTCCACGAGGGTGTGCGTGTGCGTCCACGAGGGTGTGCGTGTGCGTCCACGAGGGTGTGCGTGTGCGTCCACGAGGGTGTGCGTGTGCGTCCACGAGGGTGTGCGTGTGCGTCCACGAGGGTGTGCGTGTGCGTCCAGGGGGGTGTGCGTGTGTGTCCACGAGGGTGTGCGTGTGTGTCCACGAGGGTGTGCGTGTGTGTCCAGGAGAGTGTGCGTGTGTGTCCACGAGGGTGTGCGTGTGTGTCCACGAGGGTGTGCGTGTGTGTCCACGAGGGTGTGCGTGTGTGTCCACGAGGGTGTGCGTGTGTGTCCACGAGGATGTGCGTGTGTGTCCACGAGGGTGTGCGTGTGCGTCCACGAGGGTGTGCGTGTGCGTCCACGAGGGTGTGCGCGTGCGTCCACGAGGGTGTGCGCGGCGTCCACGAGGGTGTGCGTGTGCGTCCACGAAGGTGTGCGTGTGCGTCCACGAGGGTGTGCGTGTGCGTCCACGAGGGTGTGCGTGTGCGTCCACGAGGGTGTGCGTGTGCGTCCACGAGGGTGTGCGTGTGCGTCCACGAGGGTGTGCGTGTGCGTCCACGAGGGTGTGCGTGTGCGTCCACGAGAGTGTGCATGTGCGTCCGGAGAGTGTGCGTGTGTGTCCACGAGGGTGTGCGTGTGTGTCCAGGAGAGTGTGCGTGTGTGTCCACGAGGGTGTGCGTGTGTGTCCACGAGGGTGTGCGTGTGTGTCCACGAGGATGTGCGTGTGTGTCCACGAGGGTGTGCGTGTGTGTCCACGAGGGTGTGCGTGTGTGTCCACGAGGATGTGCGTGTGTGTCCACGAGGGTGTGCGTGTGCGTCCACGAGGGTGTGCGTGTGCGTCCACGAGGGTGTGCGTGTGCGTCCACGAGGGTGTGCGTGTGCGTCCACGAGAGTGTGCATGTGCGTCCGGAGAGTGTGCGTGTGTGTCCACGAGGGTGTGCGTGTGTGTCCAGGAGAGTGTGCGTGTGTGTCCACGAGGGTGTGCGTGTGTGTCCACGAGGGTGTGCGTGTGTGTCCACGAGGGTGTGCGTGTGTGTCCACGAGGGTGTGCGTGTGTGTCCACGAGGGTGTGCGTGTGCGTCCACGAGGGTGTGCGTGTGCGTCCACGAGGGTGTGCGTGTGCGTCCACGAGGGTGTGCGTGTGTGTCCAGGAGGGTGTGCGTGTGTGTCCAGGAGGGTGTGCGTGTGTGTCCAGGAGGGTGTGCGTGTGTGTCCAGGAGGGTGTGCGTGTGTGTCCACGAGGTTGTGCGTGTGTGTCCACGAGGGTGTGCGTGTGTGTCCACGAGGGTGTGCGTGTGTGTCCACGAGGGTGTGCGTGTGCGTCCACGAGGGTGTGCGTGTGCGTCCACGAGGGTGTGCGTGTGCGTCCACGAGGGTGTGCGTGTGCGTCCACGAGGGTGTGCGCGTGCGTCCACGAGGGTGTGCGCGTGCGTCCACGAGGGTGTGCGTGTGCGTCCACGAAGGTGTGCGTGTGCGTCCACGAGGGTGTGCGTGTGCGTCCACGAGGGTGTGCGTGTGCGTCCACGAGGGTGTGCGTGTGCGTCCACGAGGGTGTGCGTGTGCGTCCACGAGGGTGTGCGTGTGCGTCCACGAGGGTGTGCGTGTGCGTCCAGGGGGGTGTGCGTGTGTGTCCACGAGGGTGTGCGTGTGTGTCCACGAGGGTGTGCGTGTGTGTCCACGAGGGTGTGCGTGTGCGTCCACGAGGGTGTGCGTGTGCGTCCACGAGGGTGTGCGTGTGCGTCCACGAGGGTGTGCGTGTGCGTCCACGAGGGTGTGCGTGTGCGTCCACGAGGGTGTGCGTGTGCGTCCACGAGGGTGTGCGTGTGCGTCCACGAGGGTGTGCGTCCACGAGGGTGTGCGTGTGTGCGTCCACGAGAGTGTGCATGTGTGCGTCCACGTGTGTATGTGTGTCCCCGTGTGTCCATGTGAGTGTGTGCATCCATGTGTGTGTGTGTGTGTGTGTGTATGGATTTTAAGAAATCTCTCCAGTAATAACAATAGCTGGTGCTGCTGTGAATGGAACTGCAACCGGAATAAAAGCTCAGTCTTTCCTGGTGTGAACTCTGTTGACAATGTCTTTCCCGACTGACCCCACCTCCTGGCCAACTGCAACCAATATAGGGAGTCTTTTCTTTCACTGAGACTGAGTTCTATATTTTCCCCCATTTCCCCTGCACCCCACACCACCAGCACTTGAAGCCACGCACCATGTAGAACCTGTCTGCCTCGCAAACTCTGACTGATACAGCTGCACACATTTTGACCACATTTGCCCTCTTTCCTGGATTTGCCCCTCCTCCGTGACGCCTTGCATTGGCACGGCTGGGATGACGAACTCCGATTCAACTGTCCATAGATATATAAAGGTTAAACTCAAACCTACTCCATCACAAAGCCAGCACCAACTGAGGGCATGTTGGCGTGTGCCTGTATCAGATATGTAGGAGCGGAAAACCTCCCTGGAGGAGACTCCTCTCATCTGAAACCTGGAGGATTCTCCCGATACAGCGACAGAACTGGGCTGTATATGTAAAGACAGGTAGAGGTTCATGGCTCCCTTGAAAGTGGAGTCACAGGTGGACAGTGTGGTGAAGACGGCTGCACAATTAGATCATTACACTGAGAGAGGGCCTCTTCCAGTGATCAGGTGTGATGGCTGGCATTTATTGTAAGAAGCTTAACAACACCAGGTTAAAGTCCAACAGGTTTATTTGGTAGCAAAAGCCACTAGCTTTCGGAGCCTTAAGCTCCTTCGTCACCTGAAGAAGGAGCTTAAGGCTCCAAAAGCTTGTGGCTTTTGCTACCAAATAAACCTGTTGGATTTTAACCTGGTGTTGTTAAACTTCTTACTGTGTTTAACCCAGTCCAACGCCGGCATCTCCACATCATGGCCTTTATTGTCCACCCTTTATTGTGCTGAGAAGATAGTGTGAGGCTCTTTGAACAACTCATCGAGGTTAAACTAGCTGAATGGTTTGCTTTTTGATTTGATTTATTATTATCACATGTATTGGGATACAGTGAAAAGTATTGTTTCTTGCGCGCTATACAAAGCATACCGTTCATAGAGAAGGAGACGAGACAGTGCAGAATGTAGCGTTATAGTTATGTTATGTTAAATTTATTGGTCACAAGTAAAGCTTACATTAACACTGCAATGAAGTTACTGTGAAATTCCCATAGTTGCCACACTCCGGCGCCTGTTCGGGTCAATGCACCCTAACCAGCACATCTTTCAGAATGAGGGAGGAAACTGGAGCACCCGGAGGAAACCCACGCAGACACGGGGAGAACGTGCAGACTCCGCACAGGCAGTGACCCAAGCCGGGAATCGAACCCGGGTCCCTGGCGCTGTGAGGCAGCAGTGCTAACCACTGTGCTACTGTGCCACCCCAGTCATAACTAGAGTGTAGAGAAAGATCAACTTAATGCGAGGTAGGTCCATTTAAAAGTCTGATGGCAGCAAGAAGCTGTTCTTGAGTCGGTTGGTATGTGTCCTCAGACTTTTGTATCTTTTTCCCAACGGAAGAAGGTGGAAGAGAGGATGTCTGGGGTGCGTGGGGTCCTTAATTATAGTGGATGCTTTTTCGAGGCAGCAGGAAGTGTAGACAGAGTCAATGGATGGGAGGCTGGTTTGCGTGATGGATTGGGCTACATTCACGACCTTTTGTAGATCCTTGCGGTCTTGGGCAGAGCAGGCGCCATACCAAGCTGTGATACGACCAGAAGGAATGCTTTCTATGGTGCATCTGTAAAAGTTGGAGAGTCGTAGCTGACATGCCAAATTTCCTTAGCTTTCTGAGAAAGTAGAGGTGTTGATGGGCTTTCTTAACTATAGTGTCAGCATGGGGGGGCCAGGACAGGTTGTTGGTGATCTGGACATCTAAAAACCTGAAGCTCTCGACCATTTCTACTTCGTCCCCATTGATGTAGACAGGGGCATGTTCTCCTTTATGCTTCCTGAAGTCGATGGCAAACTCTTTCATTTTGTTGACATTGAGGGAGGGATTATTGTTGCCGCACCAGTTCACCAGATTCTCTATCTCATTCCTGTACTCTGTGTTGTCACTGTTTGAGATCCGACCCACTACGGTGGTGTCGTCAGCAAACTTGAAAATCGAATTGGAGGGGAATTTGGCCACACAGTCACAGGTGTATAAGGAGTATAGGAGGGGGGCGGAGAACACAGCCTTGTGGGACACCAGTGTTGAAGAGGGCTAACTGTGTTGACATGGGATCCATGATTACACATGTTTTGGGCATGGGCTGGCATCGCCAGATTGCAGTTTGGGTCTTTCACCAAATTCACCTGCTCCAAAAACTGTTATTTATCATAAATGGAAAGAAAATCTCACCATGGGTGCGGCTCAGAGATGCTGCAGGGTCACCCACACTGACTGAATGTTCACGCTTCCCCGAACTTGTTCGGGGTTTGCCTTAGTCGGATGTCTCAGTGTCATCAAGGGCTGAATAACGTAAGGAACGTGGTTTGTGAAATACAGATTTACCGGAGAGACAAGTTCCAAAGTCTTTTAATAACATTGAAGGAAGTCGCGGTAACCCACTTGCATCTCTGCTTCTCTTATTCCTGCTAAACTTGTGTTTCCTCGACAAAGAGAGAATCTTCTACCGTTCCAAACCCTTTCAGCCTCCTGTTCCTCGTGCGTCTCTCTCATCCCCTGTTGGACTGACAGCGATTGTTAATCTTTAACCGCCTAGTTTTTCTGGGATTCAGTAAACTGGCTCTGGTCCCCATAATCACCCTGGGCGGCACAGTGGTTAGCACTGCTGCCTCACAGCGCCAGGGATCCGGGTTCGATTCCCGGCTTGGGTCACTGTCTGTGCGGAGTCTGCACGTTCTCCCTGTGTCTGCGTGGGTTTCCTCCGGGTGCTCCGGTTTCCGCCCACAGTCTGAAAGAAATGTTGGTTAGGTGGATTGGCCGTGCTAAATTCTCCCTCAGTGTACCCGAACAGGCGCCGCAGTGTGGCGACTAGGGGATTTTCACAGTAACTTCATTGCAGTGTTAATTTAAGTCTACTCGTGACACTAATAGAATCCTGGAATCCTACAGTGCGGAAGGAGGCCATTTGGCCCATCGGGTTTGCACCGACCACAATCCCACCCAGGCCCTATCCCCATAAACCCATGCCCCTGACACTGAGGCACTTTAGCATTGCCAATCCATCTAACCCGCACATCTTTAATAAATTTAAACTTAAACTCTACCCTTGAACTGGCATGTACATCCAGGGGCTAGCAGTAGCCTCACTTGGCAATGATCTTTTTACTGGATTTGAGTACATTCATCGCTGTGGTAGTCATAAGAACATAAGAACTAGGAGCAGGAGTTGGCCATCTGGCCCCTCGAGCCTGCTCCGCCATTCAATAAGATCATGGCTGATCTTTTCGTGGACTCAGCTCCACTTACCCAACCGCTCACCATAACCCTTAATTCCTTTACTGTTCAAAAATTTATCTATCCTTGCCTTAAAAACATTCAATGAGGTAGCCTCAACTGCTTCACTGGGCAGGGAATTCCACAGATTCACAACCCTTTGTGTGAAGAAGTTCCTCTTTGGCTTGAATGAGTCAATGTTCCCACATGACACGACAGACTGACAGAACCTTTGTGGGCAAATTTCTGGGATTCTAACACACCATCATTAACACATTGTCCAATACACAATACATATAGAAAGATACTAAAATGAGGAAGTCCTCTATTACAATGGTTGACTAACCTTTTTATAGAATCATACAGTGCAGAAGGAGGCCATTCGGCCCATCGAGCCTGCACCGACTACAATCCCACCCAGGCCCTATCCCCATGTTTTTACCCCAGCTAGTCCCCCTGACACTAAGTGGCAATTTAGCATGGCCAATCCACCTCACCAGCACGTCTTTCAGACTGTGGGAGGAAACCGGAGCACCTGGAGGAAACCCACACAGACACGGGGAGAACGTGTAAACTCCACACAGACAGTGACCCAAGCCGGGAATCGAACCCGGGTCCCTGGCTCTGTGAGACAGCAGTGCTAGCCACTGTGCCACCGTGCCGCCCACATTTACATTCAGGTGTAGTGAGAAATATTAAATCCAGCTGCCTGCTTTTCTGAGCTGACATGTTGCAGGATTTGGGACCTCGAGAGGGATCCGTGAGGGCCTTTTGGCAAAGCTGGCATATCTAAACGAAATGGTACTGTTCATTTCAAACTCCTTACCCCTCAGTCTCTCAAAGTGTGGAAAAACAAGCACAGTCTGTGTTCCTTAACGTGGAACTTCCCAGGGCCAATCCTAACAATACTAAATGCATATGTACAATTAACCAGAACAAAGAACAAAGAACAAAGAACAGTACAGCACAGGAAACAGGCCCTTCGGCCCTCCAAGCCTGTGCCGCTCCTTGGTCCAACTAGACCAATCGTTTGTATCCCTCCATTCCCAGGCTGCTCATGTGACTATCCAGGTAAGTCTTAAACGATGTCAGCGTGCCTGCCTCCACCACCCTACTTGGCAGCGCATTCCAGGCCCCCACCACCCTCTGTGTAAAAAACGTCCCTCTGATGTCTGAGTTATACTTCGCCCCTCTCAGCTTGAGCCCGTGACCCCTCGTGATCGTCACCTCCGACCTGGGAAAAAGCTTCCCACTGTTCACCCTATCTATACCCCTCATAATCTTGTATACCTCTATTAGATCTCCCCTCATTCTCCGTCTTTCCAAGGAGAACAACCCCAGTCTACCCAATCTCTCCTCATAGCTAAGACCCTCCATACCAGGCAACATCCTGGTAAACCTTCTCTGCACTCTCTCCAATGCCTCCATGTCCTTCTGGTAGTACGGCGACCAGAACTGGACGCAGTACTCCAAATGTGGCCTAACCAGCGTTCTATACAGCTGCAACATCAGACTCCAGCTTTTATACTCTATACCCCGTGCTATAAAGGCAAGCATACCATATGCCTTCTTCACCACCTTCTCCACCTGTGTTGCCACCTTCAAGGATTTGTGGACTTGCACACCTAGGTCCCTCTGTGTTTCTATACTCCTGATGACTCTGCCATTTATTGTATAACTCCTCCCTACATTATTTCTTCCAAAATGCATCACTTCGCATTTATCCAGATTAAATTCCATCTGCCACCTCTCCGCCCAATTTTCCAGCCTATCTATATCCTGCTGTATTGCCCGACAATGCTCTTCGCTATCCGCAATTCCAGCCATCTTCGTGTCATCCGCAAACTTGCTGATTACACCAGTTACACCTTCTTCCAAATCATTTATATATATCACAAATAGCAGAGGTCCTAGTACAGAGCCCTGCGGAACACCACTGGTCACAGACCTCCAGCCGTAAAAAGACCCTTCGACCACTACCCTCTGTCTCCTATGGCCAAGCCAGTTCTCCACCCATCTAGCCACTTCTCCTTGTATCCCATGAGCCTTAACCTTCTTAACCAACCTGCCATGTGGGACTTTGTCAAATGCCTTACTGAAATCCATATAGACGACATCCACGGCCCTTCCTTCATCAACCGTTTTTGTCACTTCCTCAAAAAACTCCACCAAATTTGTAAGGCACGACCTCCCTCTTACAAAACCATGCTGTCTGTCACTAATGAGATTGTTCCGTTCTAAATGCACATACATCCTGTCTCTAAGAATCCTCTCCAACAACTTCCCTACCACGGACGTCAAGCTCACCGGCCTATAATTTCCTGGGTTATCCCTGCTACCCTTCTTAAACAACGGGACCACATTCGCTATCCTCCAATCCTCAGGGACCTCACCCGTGTCCAAAGAAGCGACAAAGATTTCCGTCAGAGGCCCAGCAATTTCACCTCTCGTCTCCCTGAGCAGTCGAGGATAGATGCCATCAGGCCCTGGGGCTTTGTCAGTTTTAATGTTCCCTAAAAAACCTAACACTTCCTCTCTTGTAATGGAGATTTTCTCTAACGGGAAAGAGGCTTGTCAGTCCTGGGTGAGTAAAGAATTTGTTTAACTTCAGTGTCAGCCTGAGCTCAGTGGTAACTAGTCCCTCCTCTGAGCCGCGACATTGTAGACTCGGTTCTAAATTCAGAGACATGGCAATGTTGGCTGAACCTGCAGTGCAGTATGAAGGGAGTGCTGCATTGTCTGAGATACTGTCTCCCCAGTCAGATGAATAATTTGCTCGAGTTCTTTTTTCCTGTTCATTCGTGGGACATGGGCGTCACTGGCTGGCCAGCATTTATTGCCCATCCCTAGTTGCCCTTGAGAAGGTGGTGATGAGCTGCCTTCTTGAATCGCTGGAGTCCATGTTCTGTGGGTTGTCCCATAATGCCGTTAGGGAGGGAATTCCTGGATTTTGACCCAGCGAGTATGAAAGAATGGCGATATATCTGCAAGTCAGGATGGTGAGTGTAACTTGCAGATGGTGGTGTTCCCATGTATCTGCTGCCCTTGTCCATCTAGATGGAAGTGGTCGTGGGTTTGGAAGGTGCTGTCTAAGGATCTTTGGTGAATTGCTGCAGTGCATCTTGTAGATAGTGCACACTGCTCCTACTGAGCGTCGGTGGTGGAGGGAGTGGATACTTCTAGATGTGGTGCCAATCAAGCGGACTGCTTTGTCCTGGATGGTGTCAAGCTTCTTGAGTGTTGTTGGAGCTGCACCCATCCAGGCAAGTGGGGAGTATTCCATCACACTCTGACTTGTGCCTTGTAGATGGTGGACAGGCTTTGGGGAGTCAGGAGGTGAGTTACTCACCGCAGTATTCCTAGCCTCTGACCTGCTCTTGTAGCCACTGTTTATGTGGTGAGTCCAGTTGAGAAACTCAACTGGACTCACCAGATAGAAACCCTACAGTGCAGAAGGAGGCCATTCGGCCCATCGAGTCTGCACCGACCACAATCCCACCCAGGCCCTACCCCCACATATTTACCCGCTAATCCCTCTAACCTACGCATCTCAGGACTCTAAGGGGCAATTTTTAACCTGGCCAATCAACCTAACCCGCACATCTTTGGACTGTGGGAGGAAACCGGAGCACCCGGAGGAAACCCACGCAGACACGAGGAGAATGTGCAAACTCCACACAGACAGTGACCCGAGCCGGGAATCGAACCCAGGTCCCTGGAGCTGTGAAGCAGCAGTGCTAACCACTGTGCTACCGTGCCACCCCTGGTCAATGGTAACCCCAAGGATGTTGAGAGTGGGGGATTCAGTGATGGTAACACCATTGAATGTCGAGGGGCAGCGATTAGAGTGTCTCTTATTGGTGATGGTCATTGCCTGGCATTTGTGCGGCGTGAATGTTACTCGCCACTTGTCAGCCCAAGCCTGGATATTGCTTCAGTATCTGATGCGTCACAAATGGCGCTCAATATTGTGCACATCGGCGAACATCCCCACTTCCGGCCTTATGACAGAGTTCTTTGAAGATGTAACAAGCAAAGGTGGATAATGGGGATCCTGTAGATGTAGTATATCTGGACTTGTAGAAGGCATTTGATAAGGTGCCACACAAAAGGTTGATACACAAGGTTAGTTCACTTGGGATTAGAGGTTATTTGTTAGCTGAGATTGAGGGTGTGGTTAACCAATAGAAAGTATCGCGGGATAAATGGCAAGATGTAACTAGTGGGGTGCTACAGGGTTTGGTCCTCGGGCCCCAACTGTTTACAATCTATATTAATGACTTGGATGCAGGGATAGTAGATATCATAGCCACAATTGCAGACGACACTCAAATAGGTGGGATAGTAAGTTGCGATAATGAAATAAGAAGTTTACAAATGGATATGGATAGATTAAGTGAATGGGGCAAAATTTGGCAGATGGAATTTAACGTGTGAGGTCATCCATTTTGGTAGGAAAAATATAAAGGCAAATTATTATCTAAATGGAGAGAAATTTTGGAGTGTTTCGGTGCAGAAGGATCTGGGTGTCCTTGTGCATGAATCACAGGAAACTAGTTTGTAGGCACAGCAGGGAATAAGAAAGGCAAATGGAATCTTGACATTTATTACTAAAAGAACAGAATATAAAAGTAGTGAGGTGTTGCTGCTCATGTACCACACTTAGAATATTGTGTACAGTTTTGGTTCCCTTGAGGAGGACTGTAGTTGCATTGGAGGTGGTTCAGAGGAGGTTCACTAGATTGATTCCAGAGATGAGTGGTTTGTCTTGCGGAGAGATTGAGCTGTTTAGGCCGATGCTCCCTGGAGTTTAGCAGAACGAGAGGAGATCTAATTGAGGTCTTCAAGATGATAAGGGGATTGACGAAGCAGGTGTGGAGAGGATGTTTCTTCTTGCAAAGCAATCTCAAACAAGACGACATAGTTTTAGGATAAGGGGTGGCAGATTTACCCCCCCCCCCAATTTACTCCCCCAGCCTGATATAACAGATTTAATTTGAAAGGGAGTGGGGGATTCTCCCAGTGCCATCTCCATCCTCTGGTTTCAGTGCATGGAATCGTACAGGTAATATGCTCTTCGGAAACTCATTTGTCCCCTTCACTGTCAGACCAGCCTGTCTGGAGTTGCTGGAGATATAGAATCACAGAATCCCTACAGTGCAGAAGGAGGCCATTCAGCCCATCGAACCTGCATCAACAGCAATCCCACCCAGGCCCTATCTCCATAACTCCACGTCTTTACCCCAATAATCCCCTTGGGACTAAGGGTCTATTTAGCATGGCCAATCCACCTCGCCACACATCTTTGGACTGTGGGAGGAAACCCACGCAGACACGGGGAGAACGTGCAAACTCTGCACAGACAGTGACCCAAAGCTGGAATCGAACCTGGGTCCCTGGAGCTGCGAGGCAGCAGTGCTAACCACTGTGCCACCGTGATGGTTCTGGGGCGCTAGGATATCTGGCTAAAACTGGAGGAAGCGTTTTGGCACGGTGGAAACTAGGCATGTGGGAGTAGGGTTAGAGTTTTTGGGGCTAGGGGGAGTGGGAGTGAGTCTTCCTCTTTGTTATGGGGAATAATAATCAGGTGAGAGGTCGTGGCGTTGCTCTGCATGGCACATGTCTGACACATACCCCATTGGCCACCCAAGCTATCTTCCACTTCCACATCTGGGAGCGGGACCACATCTGGGACTGGAACCAAGCCTGGGAGCGGGCCATGTCTGTAGGGAACTGGAAGAGAGAGTGGAGGAGGGGCAGGAGATTTCCTCAGATTGTGGAGGGGGGTGGGGGAGGAATGGGGGTTGTGGGACTATTTTGTGACAGCAGATTAAAAATGCCTTTGGAAAGGAAGAGGTGCCACTCTTTGATCAACCATGAAGCTGCCAGCACACAACTCCCCGCAGTCATTACAGTGCAGATGTGGTTGCCTGCTTCTTCTGATTGTGGCCTTGCTCAGGAGTGCCCCTTGGTGACGATTATGGGTGGCCTTTTAAAAGACAATTACGACATTCCAAGCCACGGTGACTAAATTTAAAGTTTATTTATTCGTCACAAGTCACATTAACACTGCAATGAAGTTACTGTGAAAATCCCCTAGTCGCCACACTCCGGCGCCTGTTCGGGTACACTAAGGGACAAATTTAGCATGGCCAATGCACCTAACCAGCACATCTTTCAGACTGTGGGAGGAAACCGGAGCACCCGGAGGAAACCCACGCAGACACGGGGAGAACGTACGTGAAGAAACTACTAAAGGTGACTGTCTCCCATTGAGCCCTGGCCCCCTGGGTCTGTGCAACCCGTGGGACCCTGCTTCAAACCTATTCTGCCCAGTCTCTCGGCCTGCCAGTCGAATCGAGTTGGGACGCCCCTCCCCTCGATTAGCAGTGGCGCGGGGGGGGGGGGGGGGGGGTCCATGCACTGTTCAAAAGAGGTATCCCATAATTCAGTGCAAGTTGACCGGTAAATTAGTGGACCATCTCAGAGGATGATGTGTGTGTGTGTGTGTGGGGGGGGGGGGGGGGAGATGGAAGTGTTTCTCTTGTCGTGAAAGGAATCTTTGGTGTTTGATAGAGCACGTTCATGATGTCACGTTGCTGGCTAAACCAATGATGAGGCAGAGTGGAGAGAGCTTTGCATTGGCGGCGTTCCGGAGGCTGAATAAATAAGATCACATTCTGAGTGGAAAAATAAATTGCTGATTGCGGGAGTCAGCTTTACAAGGGAGGAATTTAATTTTGCGCTATACTATTGAACTTTTCTCTCATCCCTCTCCCCACAAGCCCCCCCCCCTTTCCCCTCACCAACCTCTGCATTATTAAAGACACTTGACTTTTCCTTGACCTCAAAGCAGTCCCACAATGCACTGCTCGAGTGATTGCCTGTCTTTAGTCAGCCCGAACTGTCTCAAATTCCACATTCTTAGCATCGGGTTTGTGAGGAGATGGGGAGGTGAGTGGAGGGGAAGGAACAACCCTTTGAGTGTAATCCGTTTTGACGCCTGCTGGAAGGGGGCACTGAATAAGAATGGCGTTCAGTTTGACTGGTCAGTGATTTGTTCAGTTGGAGCAGGCAATCGGACAGGGCCCCTGGTTGAGTCTCACTGCGAATGATTGAATCAACAGCTGACTTGACATCTCTTCTTAGCCCAAGGTGTCGTGGGGCTTCCATTCTCTGTAAAAGGCGGCACAGTGGTTAGCACTGCTGCCTCACAGCTCCAGGGACCCGGGTTCGATTCCCGGCTTGGGTCACTGTCTGTGTGGAGTTTGAACATTCTCCTCGTGTCTGCGTGGGTTTCCTCC
Source organism: Mustelus asterias (assembly GCF_964213995.1). NCBI lineage: Eukaryota > Metazoa > Chordata > Chondrichthyes > Carcharhiniformes > Triakidae > Mustelus > Mustelus asterias. Next base: position 3,608,343 of record NC_135817.1, on the reverse strand, counting down.
CACAGTCCGAAAGATGTGCGGGTTAGGTGGAGTGGCCGTGCTAAATTGACCCTTAGTGCCCTGCGATGCAGAGGTTAGAGGGATTAGCGAGGTAAATATATGGGGTTACGGGAATAGGGTCTGGGTGGGATTGATGCAGATTCGATGGGCTGAATGGCCTCCTTCTGCACTGTAGGGATTCTATGATTCTATGAAAAGAGTGCCTTGCCCCTTTTCCTTGCAGTGTGTGGGAAGAATGGGGCAGTGGGCGTTCTGGCATCCTCTGTTGCCTCTGAACGGTTGTACCAATCATTGTCATTATAAACGGGCTTTGAGCTGCCCCCTGAGACCTCTCCACGTCCACATGCGCCCCGAAATCTTCTTGTCTCAACCGAGCACATCATCATCATTCACTTGGGGTGACACGAGCTGGGTTGGCACTGCTGCCTCACAGCGCCAGGGACCCAGGTTCGATTCCCGGCTTGGGTGACTGTCTGTGTGGAGTTTGCATATTCTCCCCATGTCTGCGTGGGTTTCCTCCGGGTGCTCCGGTTTCCTCCCACAGTCTGAAAGACGTGCTGGTTAGGTGCACTGGCCGTGCTAAATTCTCCCTCAGTGTAACCCAAACAGGCGCCGGAGTGTGGCGACTAGGGGATTTTCACAGTAACTTCTTTGCAATGTTCATGTAAGCCTACTTGTGACTAATAAACAAAGCTTTAAAAACTTTAACTGAGTGAGTGCCTTCCGGGTTGTTGAAAAGAGACAGAGAGAGAATGTGAGTGGCCATGCTCCCTGCTGTGTGAACTGTGCAGGATTAGGTTACAGGACAAAGCCCCGGTGCGGGTGAACTGCTCACTCCTCAGATACAGGAATGGTGAGCTGTGTGTGGGGGCAGGGCAAGGCTAGGGGAAAGCTGTGAATCATAGAATCCTGCAGTGCAGAAGGAGGCCATTCGGCCCATCGAGCCTGCACCGACCACAATCCCACCCAGGCCCTAACCCCATAACGCCATGCATTTACCTTAGCCAGTCCCCCTGACACTATATGGGGCAATTTAGCATGGCTAATCCACCTAACCTGCACATCTTTCGGACTGAGAGGGGAAACCGGAGCACCCGGAGGAAGCCCACACAGACATGGGGAGGACGTGCAAACTCCACACAGACAGTGACCCGAGCCGGGAATTGAACCTGGGTCCCTGGCGCTGTGAGGCAGCAGTGCTAACCACTGTGCCACCGTGCCGTAGGTCCATTCAAAAGTCTGACAGCAGTAGGGAAGAAGTTGTTCTTGAGTCGGTTGGTATGTGACCTCAGATTTGTATTTTTTTCCTGACGGAAGAAGGTGGAAGAGAGAATGTCCGGGATGCATGGGGTCCTTAATTATGCTGGCTGCTTTGCCGAGGCAGCGGGAAGTGTCGACAGAGTCAATGGATGGGAGGCTGGTTTGTGGATGGATTGGGCTACATTCACAACCCTTTGTAGTTTCTCATGGTCTTGGTCAGAGCATCAGATAATGACCAGATCATCTGTTTTTTATGAAGTGATATTGCTTTGCTGAATAATATTGGCAAGGACAAAAGGGTTACTCCTGTTTGTCCATGACACCTTGGTCAATCACACTACGCACCCCAACCCCCTCCATCTAATTTTGTTCTATTTTCTTTGTCTTTATCCCTGAAAAAGGATAATCCAGACTCGAAACGTTGGCTCTATTCTCCCTCAGACCTGCTGAGATTTTCCAGCATTTTCTGTTTTTTTGTTTCCAGTTCCAGCAAGTGCAGTATTTTGCTTTTATCTACATGGGTAGGTTCAGTGCTCCTCTTTGTACATTGCCACAGGATCTTTCATGTTGACTTGCGAAGATGGACTCGACCACTAGGATTCATTTGCCAAGGCCCTGGATCCGGGTGTGTGTGTGGATGAGGTGTCTTTTCTATTGGACCCTTGCTGTCTTATTTAGACAGAGTTGCCCCGGACCACAGTCATCCATTGGTCGACAGCGGATGCCCTGGGCTGCTGTAAATGGGACCTGACGTGGGCAGGGGTATTGTGCAGACATGTGCCCAGATGTGGCCGGGGGTATTGTTAAGGGATGTGCCCAGATGTGGGTGGGGGTATTGTTAAGGGATGTGCCCAGATGTGGGTGGGGGTATTGTTAAGGGATGTGTCCAGATATGGGCGGGGGTATTGTTAAGGGATGTGTCCAGATGTGGGCAGGGGTATTGTGCAGGGATGTGTCCAGATGTGGGCAGGGGTATTGTTAAGGGATGTGTCCAGATGTGGGCAGGGGTATTGTTAAGGGATGTGTCCATATGTGGGCAGGGGTATTGTTAAGGGATGTGTCCAGATGTGGGCAGGGGCATTGTTAAGGGATGTGCCCAGATGTGGGCAGGGGTATTGTGCAGGGATGTGCCCAGATGTGAGTGGGGGTATTGTTAAGGGATGTGTCCAGATGTGGGTGGGGGTATTGTTAAGGGATGTGTCCAGATGTGGGTGGGGATATTGTTAAGGGATGTGTCCAGATGTGGCCGGGCGTATTGTTAAGGGATGTGTCCAGATGTGGGTGGGGGTATTGTGCAGGGATGTGTCCAGATGTGGGCAGGGGTATTGTGCAGGGATGTGTCCAGATGTGGGCAGGGGTATTGTGCAGGGATGTGTCCAGATGTGGGCATGGGGTATTGTTAAGGGATGTGTCCAGATGTGGGCATGGGGTATTGTTAAGGGATGTGTCCAGATGTGGGCAGGGGTATTGTTAAGGGATGTGTCCAGATGTGGGCAGGGGTATTGTTAAGTGATGTGTCCAGATGTGGGTGGGAGTATTGTTAAGGGATGTGTCCAGATGTGGGCAGGGGTATTGTTAAGGGATGTGTCCAGATCTGGGCAGGGGTATTGTTAAGGGATGTGTCCAGACGTGGGCAGGGGTATTGTTAAGGGATGTGTCCAGATGTGGGCAGGGGTATTGTTAAGGGATGTGCCCAGATGTGGGCAGGGGTATTGTTAAGGGATGTGTCCAGATGTGGGCAGGGGTATTGTTAAGGGATGTGTCCAGATGTGGGCAGGGGTATTGTTAAGGGATGTGTCCAGATGTGGGCAGGGGCATTGTTAAGGGATGTGCCCAGATGTGGGCAGGGGTATTGTGCAGGGATGTGCCCAGATGTGGGCAGGGGTATTGTGCAGGGATGTGTCCAGATGTGGGTGGGGGTATTGTTAAGGGATGTGTCCAGATGTGGGTGGGGGTATTATTAAGGGATGTGTCCAGATGTGGGTGGGGATATTGTTAAGGGATGTGTCCAGATGTGGGCAGGGGTATTGTTAAGGGATGTGTCCAGATGTGGGTGGGGGTATTGTGTAGGGATGTGTCCAGATGTGGGTGGGGATATTGTTAAGGGATGTGTCCAGATGTGGCCGGGATATTGTTAAGGGATGTGCCCAGATGTGGGTGGGGGTATTGTTAAGGGATGTGTCCAGATGTGGACGGGGGTATTGTTAAGGGATGTGTCCAGATGTGGGTGGGGGTATTGTTAAGGGATGTGTCCAGATGTGGGTGGGGATATTGTTAAGGGATGTGTCCAGATGTGCACAGTGGTATTGTTAAGGGATGTGTCCAGATGTGGGCGGGGGTATTGTTAAGGGATGTGTCCAGATGTGGGTGAGGGTATTGTTAAGGGATGTGTCCAGATGTGGGTGGGGGTATTGTTAAGGGATGTGTCCAGATGTGGGTGGGGGTATTGTTAAGGGATGTGTCCAGATGTGGGTGGGGATATTGTTAAGGGATGTGTCCAGATGTGGCCGGGCGTATTGTTAAGGGATGTGTCCAGATGTGGGTGGGGGTATTGTGTAGGGATGTGTCCAGATGTGGGTGGGGATATTGTTAAGGGATGTGTCCAGATGTGGCCGGGGGTATTGTTAAGGGATGTGCCCAGATGTGGGTGGGGGTATTGTTAAGGGATGTGTCCAGATGTGGGCGGGGGTATTGTTAAGGGATGTGTCCAGATGTGGGTGGGGATATTGTTAAGGGATGTGTCCAGATGTGGGTGGGGGTATTGTTAAGGGATGTGTCCAGATGTGCGCAGTGGTATTGTTAAGGGATGTGTCCAGATGTGGGCGGGGTATTGTTAAGGGGTGTGTCCAGATGTGGGCAGGGGTATTGTTAAGGGATGTGTCCAGATGTGGGCAGGGGCATTGTTAAGGGATGTGTCCAGATGTGGGCAGGGGCATTGTTAAGGGATGTGCCCAGATGTGGGCAGGGGTATTGTGCAGGGATGTGCCCAGATGTGGGCAGGGGTATTGTGCAGGGATGTGTCCAGATGTGGGTGGGGGTATTGTTAAGGGATGTGTCCTGATGTGGGTGGGTGTATTGTGTAGGGATGTGTCCAGATGTGGGTGGGGATATTGTTAAGGGATGTGTCCAGATGTGGGTGGGGGTATTGTTAAGGGATGTGTCCAGATGTGGGTGGGGATATTGTTAAGGGATGTGTCCAGATGTGCGCAGTGGTATTGTTAAGGGATGTGTCCAGATGTGGGCAGTGGTATTGTTAAGGGATGTGTCCAGATGTGGGCAGGGGTATTGTTAAGGGATGTGTCCAGATGTGGGTGGGGGTATTGTGCAGGGATGTGTCCATTGGCTGCTGCTCCAGGCCCAGCTGTGCTCTATATTCAGACTGCAGGAAATGCAGTAATGCACATGGTAGATGATGCTTCATTTTTGACTGGGAGAATTTGGATCTGTTGATCCACCCAGCGCCCCATCGCGGGTTGCTACAGGTCTAAGGGATAGGAGCTGGATACATGAGACACTGGATCAATGCTGCATTCCGATGGCGTCTGAGGCCAGAGAGTGCAGCCGTGTTGATCATCAGTGTCTGACAGCTGCCAACACGAGTGATAAATGCAGACGACAGAGGCAGCTCCTGGTCTGTCTATTCATACGCTTCCATTCAAATAAACTTCTGGAAGATGCTTGCACTGATTGGGCATTTTCTTCTGCTAAAAATGTCAAGTCCCTTGGATGGGGCCCTGTGGACCAGTGTGCTGTCTTGGGTGGGGCTCTGGGGACTGGAATGGTCCTGTGCTGGGGCTCTGGAAGGTGTGCAGTATAAAAGGATACCGGAATAAATGGTAGGTTTTGTAGGTGTCACCTGTGGTTCAGCAGTTGACGCATTAGCCTCAGAGACAAATCCCACCTGAGCACAAAATCTAGGCTGATGCTTGCTGGTCAGTACTGAGGGAGCACTGCACTGTCCTCGGGTCAGTACTGAGGGAGTGCTGCACTGTCAGAGGGTCAGTACTGAAGGAGTGCTGCATTGTCACAGGATCAGTACTGAGGGAGTGCTGCACTGTCGGAAGGTCAGTACTGAGGGAGTGCTGCACTGTCGGAGGGTCAGTGTTGAGGAAGTGCCGCACTGTCAGAGGGTCAGTGCTGAGAGAGTGCTGCACTGTCGGGGGGGGTCAGTGCTGTGGGAGTACTGCACTGTCAGAGGGTCAGTGCTGAGAGAGTGCTGCACTGTCGGGGGGGTCAGTGCTGTGGGAGTACTGCACTTTCAGAGGGTCAGTACTGAGGGAGTGCTGCACTGTCAGAGGGTCGGTACTGAGGGAGTGCTGCACTGTCAGAGGGTCAGTACTGAGGGAGCGCCGCACTGTCAGAGGGTCAGTGCTGAGGGAGTGCTGCACTGTCAGAGGTTCCTTCTTTCAGATCAGATGTTTAACGAGTGCCCAGTCTGGTCTCTTGTGCAGCATTAAAGATCCCATGCACTATTCTCTAGAGGAGCTGGGATGTTCTTCCCCAGTGTCCTGAGCAATATGTGCTCCTCGATCAATGTCACTAGGTCCGATTATTTGCTGATTATCATCACATTGCTGTTGGTGCAGACTCGGTGTGTGCTACAGTGGGACAGTGAGTATACTGGGGCGGCACGGTAGCACAGTGGTTAGCACTGCTGCTTCACAGCTCCAGGGACCTGGGTTCGATTCCCGGCTTGGGTCACTGTCTGTGTGGAGTTTGCACATTCTCCCCGTGTCTGCGTGGGTTTCCTCCGGGTGCTCCGGTTTCCTCCCACAGTGTGAAAGACGTGCTGGTTAGGGTGCATTGACCCGAACAGGCGCCGGAGTGTGGCAACTAGGGGATTTTCACAATTAACTTGATTTAACTTTTAACTTCAACAACAATATTCCATTGACTACACATCGCTTTGAGATCGCCTGAAGTCAGGAAAGGAATGGGAGGAGCGCAGGATTGCGTTCTCTGTCCGGTTGGCCTGTATAAATCCAGTAAGAAGTTTAACAACACCAGGTTAAAGTCCAACAGGTTTATTTGGTAGCAAAAGCCACACAAGCTTTCGGAGCTCCAAGCCCTTTCTTCAGGTGGTCCCTCACCTGAAGAAGGGGCTTGGAGCTCCGAAAGCTTGTGTGGCTTTTGCTACCAAATAAACCTGTTGGACTTTAACCTGGTGTTGTTAAACTTCTTACTGTGTTTACCCCAGTCCAACGCCGGCATCTCCACATCATGTATAAATCCAAACAGATTTCAGCCTCATTTCTTCAAACTGCGGGGAAATTTGTGCAGGATTGTACGCACTGTCTCCTGCTCCCTGGCAACACTACGAAGACACCCTGTTGAAAGAATGATTGGTAATGATAGAGTTGTGTAAATCTCCTTTCCTGTGGTTTGGGGAATGTTGCCATGCTGGTTGCTGGCGAGGCCTCCCTGCCGGTGCTGCAGTAGTGTCAGTGTAAGCGGGAAGCTCCAGATTCTTCTGCAAGATCAGAATTCGATTACCTCTTCCAGCCCTCTGATAAGCCGGTACTCCTCCAGCTCTGGTCTCGTGTGAGCCCCACTCCCTTGGAGAAAATTCCATCCCAAGCCATTCCTCCTCTCTCTCCTTTAAGCCATTTAAAACCCCCCTCTTTGACCTGTACTAACATTCCTCGTTGTCAGAGAATCATAGAATCCCCACAGTGTAGAAGGAGGCCATTCGGCCCATCGAGTCTGCACCGACCACAATCCCACCCAACCTCTGTGCCCTAACACCATGCATTTACCCCAGCTCGTCCCCCTGACACTAAGGGGCAATTTAGCACGGCCAATCCACCTAACCCGCGCATCTTTGGACTGTGGGAGCAAACCGGAGGAAACCCACGCAGACACGGGGAGAACGTGCAAACTCCACACAGACAGTGACCCAAGCCGGGGATCGAACCCGGATCCCTGGCGCTGTGAGGCAGCAGTGCTAACCACTGTGTCACCCACCGTGAGTTGTCTCCTGTTACCTGTTGCCTGATGACACATTTGGGATTTTTTTTACTACTTTCAACACTCGATGGAAAATCGGGCTTTGGTGTCTGTGATGGGAACAAAAGTGCGTTCGCTCCCATTTCCCTCCTACTGGCTTCCCACAACAACTTCTGGAAGCTTTGGATTGACTTCACGCTGATGGCTCACTCGATCCATGGCATCTTGTACTTTAAGACTGTTCGTCCCACATCCACGCTTGGATGGGACAGAATTTCCTCCAGGTAAATGTTGATAAGACCTTGTCTTCTGTGCCGGATAGAATGGCAAATTCCACCCATCGACCGCCCAATGTCTTCGACAACCTGTTTGCAGATTAACCCTGAGCTGCCATGTTGTTTTCTACTTCAGTGCAAATTTGGGGGTTGGTGTTTATGGACCAGGTGTTACAGCAGGTGCTCTGTCTGTCTCTGAAGTGGAAGATCCAATGACGCTATTTGGACGAGGAACAGGAGTCATTCTACCCAGGGTCCTACTCCAGAATTAGCCCTAAACTGACATCACAGAAACAGATTCATTGTTATTGTGTGCTTCTGGGATCTTGCTGTGCCAAAACGGTATTTTCCTGTATTATCACAGTGACTGCACTTCAGAGACTGGGGTGGTACACTGCTGCCTCACAGCGCCAGGGACCCGGGTTCGATTCCCGGCTTGGGTCACTGTCTGTGTGGAGTTTGCACGTTCTCCCCGTGTCTGCGTGGGTTTCCTCCGGGTGCTCCGGTTTCCTCCCACATCCTGAAAGACGTGCGGGTTAGGTACATTGGCCGTGCTAAATTCTCCCTCAGTGTAACCCGAACTGGAGTGTGGCGACTAGGGGATTTTCACAGTAACTTCATTGCAGTGTTAATGTAAGCCGACTTGTGACTAATAAATAAACTTTAAAACTTTAAACACTGTAAATGGCCGCTTAGTTCATTCACCTCAATTCTCCTAGTCCTGCCCCTAATTTGTGTAACAACGCAGACAAATGTAGAAAGAGAAATTGGAGCTTTTTGTTTAGTTTTCACCACTTTGGAGCCACAAAGCTGGACGGTAGGTAAACAGGCGGCACGGTGGCACAGTGGTCAGCACTGCTGCCTCACAGTGCCAGGGACCCAGGTTCAATTCCGGCCTCGGGCGACTAGCAGGTTGGTTGGCCGTGCTAAATTGCCCCTTAATATCAGGGGGATTGACAGGGTAAATGTGTGGGGTTACGGGGATAGGACAGGATCTGGGTGGGGTTGTGGTCGGTGCAGACTCGATGGGCCAAAGGGCCTCCTTCTGCACTGTAGGGATTCTATGATTCCAGGTGGCGGTCAACCGAAGGAATAATTTCCATCACGTGTGTGGCGTTCCGTTTGTTTGACTCGCAATTCTTCAGAGAGCTGTCATAAAAGACGCTGGAGGTCCAACTGAGATAGCGAGCTTCCTATGTGAGAGTTTTGGCAGTATCCGCTCTGTAATTCCATCTTGCCACTTTATCTGACCGTACAGTTGACGGGTGATGTCTACACTGGGAGACGGTCCAGTTCCTCTGCAGCAGTGAAAATGTGTCCTGTGTGCCAGTGGGGCCCACCTTAACTATCTTATGTCACAGAATCACAGGATACTACAGGGCAGAAGAGGCCCTTCGGCCCAACGAGACTGCACTGACGCATGACCTGTCCACCTAATCCCATTTGCCAACACTTGGCCCAAAGCCTTGAATGTTATGGCGTGCCAAGTGCTCATCCAGGTACTTTTTAAAGGATGTGAGGCATCCCTTTCTCTACCACCCTCCCAGGCAGCGCATTCCAGATCTCTGAGTAAAAACGTTTTACCTCAAATCCCTTCCTAAACCTCCCACCCCTCACTTTTAACTCGTGTCCCCTCGTGACTGACCCTTCAACTAAGGGGAACAGCTGCTCCCTATCCACCCTGTCCATGCCCCTCACAATCTTGAACACCTCAATCAGGCAGCCCCTCAGTCTTCTCTACTCCAATGAAAACAACCCAAGCCTACCCAACCTCTCTTCATAAGTTAAATGTTTCACCCCAGGCAGCACCCTGGTGAATCTCCTCTGCACCCCCCTCCAATGTCAGCCCCATGCGTGGCCATTCTAGCACCGTTAATGTAGTTATGGCCGTTCGTACAAGGACACTGAGCCAGCGAATGAAGCATTCGGACAGCTGACCACAAGTTTGGTCAAAATGGTACCAATTTTCGGGAGCATCTTAAAGAGGGGGAGGCAGATCGGAAAGGATTAGGGAGGGAATTCCAGAGCGTATAGTCTTGTGACATTTCCAGGCCAGCAATGGAGGGACAAAGGAAATGGAGGTTGCACAGGAATTCCTTCCAGTTGGAGGAACCCAAATTCCTGGCGGATTTTCAGCCTGGACATTGCTGGTCATGGATGGATATGAAGAGAAGAACAAGAAAGATCAGGATTGCCTGAAGCAGGGCTCACTAACAACCAGGAGATACTTAAAAGGCTTTTTGGTCCCTTCAGCCACGTATTTTCCACTTGTGACCTGAGGCAAGGTGCTCATTTTATCCAATTCTGAAGCAAGGCTTTCTACAGCCTGAATCAAGCACTCAACTTAAATATCTAACCTGTAAGCCCATCCGTGGTGTTTCTGAGGGATTGAGTTGGCGGCACAGTGGTTAGCACCGCTGCCTCACAGCACCAGGGACCCGGGTTCAATTCCGGCCTCGGGTCACTGTCTGTGTGGAGTTTGCACATTCTCCCCATGTCTGCGTGGGTTTTCTCCGGGTCCTCCCGTTTCCTCCCACAGTCTGAAAGATGTACAGATTAGGTTGATTGGTCATGGTAAATTAACCCTGGTGTCAAGGGGATCAGCAGGGTAAATGTGCGGGGTTGTGGGAATAGGGCCTGGGTGGGATTGTGGTCGGTGCAGTCTGGATGGGGCAAATGGCCGCCTTTTTGACTGTAGGGATTCTATGATTATCATTTGATTTAAAACAAACCTGGGGATGGGCAAAAAACGTGCTTAAAAATGCTCCCATGTAACGGCAGTGTACCCGTTCCTTCACCGGGTCAAAATACTGGAATTCCCTCCCTAACGGCATTGTGGGTCAACCCACAGAACATGGACTGCAGCGATTCAAGATGGCGGCTCACCACCACCTTCTCAAGGGCAACTAGGGATGGGCAATAAATGCTAGCCAGCCAATGACGCCCATGTCCCAAGAATTAATAAAACAAAAGGCACTGAAAATCAATTTGATATTTCAGCAACTTCTCAAACTCATTTTGATCATCTTCATCAACATTGAAACTGGCCAACCAGTTGGTGCAATCAATTACCCATCCTGCACCATCAATCCCTTCGTTCACTTACCTACCCAATCAAACTTTCATCCTTTCTGAATCGACCACTGCAAATACATTCCACTGCCTCCCAGCTGTTTGCACCCAGATGTTTCTCTTGTTCTACTCTGGTGTCTGTCTATTCCAGAGTCCTCACCAACTGAAAGGGTCTGCTTCGATCCAGTTTGTCCCATCCTTTGATAACTGTGGGGTGGCACAGTGGTTAGCACTGCTGCCTCACAGCGCCAGGGACCTGGGTTCGATTCCCGGCCCTGGGAGACTGTCTGTGCGGAGTCTGCACGTTCTCCCCGTGTCTGCGCTGGTTAGTGATTTTGCCGTGCTAAATTGTCCCTCAGTGTATCCGAACAGGCGCCGGAGTGTGGCGACTAGAGGATTTTCACAGTAACTTCATTGCAGTGTTAATGTAAGCCTATTTTTGACACTAATAAATCATAGAATCTTACAGTGCAGAAGGAGGCCATTTGGCCCATCAAGTCTGCACTGACCACAATCTCACCGAGGCCCCATCCCCATAACCCCATGCATTTACCTTGTTAATCCCCCTGACACTAAGGGGTCAATTTATCATGGGCATTCCACCTAATATGCACATCTTTGGACTGTAGGAGGAAACCGGAGCATCCGGAGGAAACCCACGCAGACATGGGGAGAACGTGCAGACTCCACACAGACAGTGACCCAAGCCGGGAATCGAACCCGGGTCCCTGGCGCTGTGAGGTAGCAGTGCTAACCACTCTGCCACCGTAAACTTCAAACAATTCTCGATTGGTGCTGTCTTGGTGCTGCACTGTCGCCTTTTGGACGAGATGCTACAGAGGGGTTCTGCCTGCCTTCTCAGGTGGGCGTACAAGGTTCCCCTCTTTCAAAGAGGTACAGGGGAGTTCTCCCCATTGTCCTGGTCACTAGTTATCCCTCAGCTACTGAACACACTATCTGGACATTTCTGTTTGTGGGAGCTTGCATTGTACAAAATGGCCGCTGTGTTTCCTCACAATGTAATGCTGACTGGAGGTCAGAAGTCATTACTTGGTTGGAAGGGGTTTGTGTGGCTCGGTTGGCCTGATTTCCATACACTGGGAGTGAGCTGACAGTCTTGATGCAATTCAAATAAGCCTGGTGTAAAACTGGCAACTGTGAGCAAAATTCAAGGGTGTGGTGGGCACAAGTGAAAATGTTACAGTAATTATAGGCACTTGGCTGGCAGATACAAAATCAAGATTGAAGGTAATTGAGTGTTGCTGAAATTAGACAACCATAGAATCCCTACAGCGCAGAAGGAGAGTATTCGGCTCATCGAGTCTGCACCGACTCTCTGACAGAGCATCTTACCCAAGCCCGAAACAAAAGCAAACTACTGTGGATGCTGGAACCTGAAACCAAAAGAGAAAATGCTGGAAAATCTCAGCAGGTCTGGCAGCATCTGTAAGGAGAGAAAGGAGCTGACGTTTCGAGTCCAGGTGACCCTTTGTCCAAGCAGTGGTTAGCACTGCTGCCTCACCGCGCCAGGGACCCGGGTTTGATTCCCGTCGGGGAAAAGATATAAGAGTCTGTGGTCGCGTACCAACCGACTCAAGAACAGCTTCTTCCCTGCTGCCAGTCAGACTTTTGAATGGACCTACCTTGCATTAAGTTGATCTTTCTCGACACCCGAGCTAATGACTGTCACACTGCATTCTGCACTCTCTCTCATTTCCTTCTCTTTGAACGGTTTGCTCTGTCTGAAACAGCGAATACTCAGAGGATGATTGGAAAAAAAGGTTTTGAAATGAATAAGAGGTTTGACAGTGAATACGGGGGAGTGGGAGAGGAGGAGGTTGGGTGACTGAGAACACTGCGGACTTTTAGGGAAAACCTACCTGGAGTATTGTGTGCAGTTTTGGTGTCTTTATCTGAGGAAGGATGTCCTTGCTATAGAGGGAGTACAGCGAAGGTTTACCCTGCTGATTCCTGGGGTGGCAGGTCTGTCATATGAGGAGAGGCTATGTCGGTTAGGATTATATTCACTGAAGTTTAGAAGAGTGAGAGGGGATCTCAGAGAAACTTATAAAATTCTAACTGGGTTAGACAGAGTAGATTCAGAAAGGTAGATCATTGAATTCAATATCCTGATCCCCCCCCTTCCTCCCATGTCCCTCGATCCCTTTAGCCCCAAGAGCTTTATCTAATGCTTTCTTGAAATCAGACAACGTTTTGGTCTCAACTACATTCTGTGATAGTGAATTCCACACATTCACCACCTTCCGACTGAAGAAATTTCTCCTCACCTCAGTTCTGAAAGGTTTACCCCTTATCCTCAAACTATGACCTCCTGGTTCTGGACTTCCCCGCCATTAATCCCTCGAGGACAATCAAACTTTATTCTGCAAAATTTCCTGTTGGAGGATAATGAAACAAAAACTCCAAGATACCACTGTAACCTCCGAACCCACACACAGCCCTGTGCCAGAGAGTCGTGTGGGTGAGTATTCTGGGTTGTGCGTGCCTGTAGCCCAGTGTATCTGGCACAACTGATACGCACCAAACCCCCTGGAGAGCTTCCCAGTGGCAATATCGGAATTTCTAGGCAGTGCATCGCTTTGTTGAGGTGGCACAGTGGTTAACACTGCTGCCTCACAGCGCTAGCGAATCTGGTTCGATTCCCGGCTTTGGTCACTGCCTGTGCGGAGTCTGCACGTTCTCCCCGTGTCTGTGTGGGTTTCCTCCGGGTACTCCGATTTCCTCCCACAGCCTGAAAGATGTGCTGGTTAGGTGCATTGGCCAGGCTAAATTCTCCCTCAGTGTACCCGAACAGGCGCCGGAGTGTGGCAACTCGGGATTTTCACAGTACCTTAGATCATAAGACATAGGAGCAGAATTAGGCCACTCGGCCCATCGAGTCTGCTCCGCCATTCAATCATGGCTGATATTTTTCTCATCCCCATTCTCCTGCCTTTTCCCCATAACCCCTGATCCCCTTATTAATCCAGAACCTATCTATCTCTGTCTTAAAGACACTCAATGACCTGGCCTCCACAGCCTTCTGCGGCAAAGAGTTCCACAGATTCTCCACTCTCTGGCTGAAGAAATTCCTCCTCATCTCTGTTTTAAAGGATCGTCCCTTTAGCCTGAGGTTGTGCCCTCTGGTTCTAGTTTTTCCTACTAGTGGAAACACCCTCTCCACGTCCATTCTATCCAGGCCTTGCAGTATCCTGTAAATTTCAATAAGATCCCCCCTCATCCTTCTAAGCTCCAACGAGTACAGACCCAGAGTCCTCAACCTAAGTTCTAACTTCATTGCAGTGTTAATGTAAGCCTACTTGTGACACTAATAAATAAACGTCAAGACTTTACCCCATCCCAGGAGGGTTTCCTGACACAATATGTGGATAGGCCGACAAGAGGTGAGGCCACATTGGATTTGGGACTGGGAAATGAACCGGGCCAAGTGTTAGATTTGGTTGTGGGAGAGCACTTTGGTTATAGTGACCACAATTCGGTGTCTTTTGTGATTGCAATGGAGAGGGATAGGGCCGTACGGCAGGGCAAGGTTTACAATTGGGGGAGAGGTCATTATGATGCGATTAGGCAAGAATTAGGGGGCATAAGATGGGAATAGAAACTGTCAGGGAAAGGCACTAATGAAAAGTGGAACTTTTTCAAGGAACAAATACTGGATGTCCTTGATAGGTATGTCCCTGTCAGGCAGGGAGGAAATGGCCGAGTGAGGGAACCATGGTTCACGAAAGAGGTAGAATGTCTTGTGAAAAGGAAGAGGGAAGCTTATGTAGGGATGAGGAAACAAGGTTCAGATGGCTCGATTGAGTGTTACAAGTTAGCAAGGAATGAGCTGAAAAAGGGGCTTAGGAGAGCTAGGAGGGGACATGAGAAGTCCTTGGCGGGTCAGATCAAGGAAAGCCCCAAGGCTGTTTACTCTTATGTGAGGAATAAAAGAATGACCAGGGTGAGGTTAGGGCCGGTCAAGGACAGTAGTGGGAACTTGTGTATGGAGTCAGTAGAGATAGGCGAGGTGATGAATGAATACTTTTCTTCAGTGTTCACCAAGGAGAGGGGCCATGTTTTTGAGGAAGAGAAGGTGTTACAGGCTAATAGGCTGGAGGAAATAGATGTTCGGAGGGAGGATGTCCTGGCAGTTTTGAATAAACTGAAGGTCGATAAGTCCCCTGGGCCTGATGAAATATATCCTCGGATTCTTTGGGAGGCAAGGGATGAGATTGCATAGCCTTTGGCTTTGATCTTTGGGTCCTCACTGTCCATGGGGATGGTGCCAGAGGACTGGAGAGTGGCGAATGTTGTTCCTCTGTTTAAGAAAGGGAATAGAAATTACCCTGGTAATTATAGACCGGTTAGTCTTTCTTCGGTGGTTGGTAAATTGATGGAAAAGGTCCTTAGGGATGGGATTTACGACCATTTAGAAAGATGCGGATTAATCCGGGATAGTCAGCACAGATTCGTGAAGGGCAAGTCGTGCCTTACAAATTTGATAGAATTTTTTGAGGAGGTAACTCAGTGTGTTGATGAAGGTAGGGCAGTTGATGTCATATACATGGATTTTAGTCAGGCGTTTGATAAGGTCCCCCATGGTCGGCTTATGATGAAAGTAGGGAGGTGTGGGATAGGGGGAAAGTTGGCAGATTGGATAGGTAATTGGCTATCTGATCGAAGACAGAGGGTGGTGGTGGATGGAAAAT
Source organism: Mustelus asterias (assembly GCF_964213995.1). NCBI lineage: Eukaryota > Metazoa > Chordata > Chondrichthyes > Carcharhiniformes > Triakidae > Mustelus > Mustelus asterias. Next base: position 3,593,078 of record NC_135817.1, on the reverse strand, counting down.
TTTCGGATTGGAGGCAGGTTGCTAGCGGAGTGCCACAGGGATCAGTGCTTGGTCCTCTGCTCTTTGTGATTTTTATTAATGACTTGGAGGAGGGGGCTGAAGGGTGGATCAGTAAATTTGCTGATGACACCAAGATTGGTGGAGAAGTGGATGAGGTGGAGGGCTGTTGTAGGCTGCAAAGAGACATAGATAGGATGCAAAGCTGGGCTGAAAAATGGCAAATGGAGTTTAACCCTGATAAATGTGAGGTGATTCATTTTGGTAGGACTAATTTAAATGTGGATTACAGGGTCAAAGATAGGGTTCTGAAGACTGTGGAGGAACAGAGAGATCTTGGGGTCCATATCCACAGATCTCTAAAGGTTGCCACTCAAGTGGATAGAGCTGTGAAGAAGGCCTATAGTGTGTTAGCTTTTATTAACAGGGGGTTGGAGTTTAAGAGCCGTGGGGTTATGCTGCAACTGTACAGGACCTTGGTGAGACCACATTTGGAATATTGTGTGCAGTTCTGGTCACCTCACTATAAGAAGGATGTGGAAGCGCTGGAAAGAGTGCAGAGGAGATTTACCAGGATTCTGCCTGGTTTGGAGGGTAGGTCTTATGAGGAAAGGTTGAGGGAGCTATGGCTGTTCTCTCTGGAGCGGAGGAGGCTGAGGAGAGACTTAATAGAGGTTTATAAAATGATGAAGGGGATAGATAGAGTGAACGTTCAAAGACTATTTCCTCGGGTGGATGGAGCTATTACAAGGGGGCATAACTATAGGGTTCGTGGTGGGAGATACAGGAAGGATATCAGAGGTAGGTTCTTTACGCAGAGAGTGGTTGGGGTGTGGAATGGACTGCCTGCAGTGATAGTGGAGTCAGACACTTTAGGAACATTTAAGCGGTTATTGGATAGGCACATGGAGCACACCAGGATGATAGGGAGTGGGATAGCTTGATCTTGGTTTCAGATAAAGCTCGGCACAACATCGTGGGCCGAAGGGCCTGTTCTGTGCTGTACTGTTCTATGTTTCTATCCCGACAACCCATGTCCTTCAAGTTCTCCAAAGTCGCTGTTACCCCCATGACAATTTTGGGTAGGGGAGGAAGTTTTTTTAAAATATGCTTGCGCCTCCCAAGGCTCTAGTTGCTGTGATGCTGCTATAGGTTCAATTGCCTGGTGCCAGTCCCTGTCTCAACTCAGGTGAGAAACTAGGAATTTGCCAGCGCTCAGCGGGAGTCTTCAGACGAGGCGGGGTGAAGGGTTGGCGGGGGGGGGCGGGGGGGGGGGGTAATAATTGGAAAGGAAGCAAAAGAATTTTTATGGGGAGAAATAAAAATAAATTCTTGCCCGTGGCTCCAAACTCTGGAACAGAACAGCGATTCGAGGCTTTTTATGCTGGACTCTTTCTCTTGTTTGCTCCAGCAGTTTCTCATCAATGGAGTGTTGGAATGTGTGATTGTTTCTGGGGAGGGGGCGGGGGGCGGGGAAGGGGAGTGGGGGCAGGGGAGGGGGATGGGGGGGAGGGGAGCAGGGACGAGGGAGGGGAGCAGGGGCAGGGATGGGGGCGGGGTGGGGAATGGGGTATGGGTGGGGCTGGGGGGAGCAGGATGGGGGAGGGGAGCAGGAGTGGGGGGCGCGAGTGGTTGAGGAGCTTCTCCACTGTTTGAGGAATGTGGATTTTGGACACATCTCATGAGCCACCAGCATTAGCAGAAACTGGGTTCAATGTGTCTGGAATGTTCCATTTCCCTTCCACACCGCCCCCCCCCCCCGCTCCCAAGCGACCCCTCCACCCCCCCGCCCCCAAGCGACCCCCTCTGCCCCCCAAGCGGCCCCCTCCGCCCCCCAAGCGACCCCCTCTGCCCCCCCAGCAATCCCTTCTGCCCCCCAGCAACCCCCTCTGCCCCCCCAGCAACCCCCCCAGCAACCCCCTCTGCCCCCCCGCAACCCCCTCTGCCCCCCCAGCAACCCCCTCCGCCCCCCAGTGACTCCTCCGCCCCCCAGCGACTCTCCTCTGTCCCCCCAGCGACTCTCCTCTGTCCCCCAGCGACCCCCTCCGCCCCCCCCAGTAACCCCCTCCGCCCCCCCCCAGTAACCCCCTCCGCCCCCCCCAGTAACCCCCTCCGCCCCCCCCAGTAACCCCCTCCGCCCCCCCAGTAACCCCCTCCGCCCCCCCCAGTAACCCCCTCCGCCCCCCCCAGTAACCCCCTCTGCCCCCCCCCAGTAACCCCCTCCGCCCCCCCCCCAGTAACCCCCTCCGCCCCCCCCCAGTAACCCCCTCCGCCCCCCCAGTAACCCCCTCCGCCCCCCCCCCCCAGTAACCCCCTCCGCCCCCCCCCCCCCCCAGTAACCCCCTCCGCCCCCCCCCAGTAACCACCTCTGCCCCCCCCAGCGACCCCCTCCCACCCCCCCCCATCCCCTCCACCCCCCCCCCCCCCCCCCGGCATACAAAACCCCCCCCCCCCCCCCCCCCCGGCAAACACCCCCCCCCGCCCCCCCAGCAACCCCCTCCGCCCCCCCAGCAGCCCCCTCCGGCAACCCCCTCTCCAAAGTCTGTGCCAGTGGGTATCAGTACAGTTTTGCAATCATCCCATGATCCTCCCCTCCCCTCCCCCAGTTTCAACACACTGCCTATTAACCCAGGAGGAGCACATATCAGTGTGGTCGCTGTGGAGAAGAGTTATGTTATCGCTCATTGTCTTGACAGATATGTGATACAGGATTGCTGACATTGGGCCAGGTCCAGTGGGTGGGAACTGCGTACAGTTGAATAAAGTTTAAAGTTTATTTATTAGTCACAAGTAAGGCTTACATTAACACTGCAATGAAGTTGCTGCGAAATTCCCCTAGTCACCACTCCGGGTCAATGCACGTCTTTCAGACTGTGAGGGGAAACCGGAGCACCCGGAGGAAACCCACGCAGACACGGGGAGAATGTGCAAACTCCACACAGACAGTGATTCAATTGAACCTGGGTCCCTGGCGCTGTGAGGCAGCAGTGCCAACCACTGTGCTACCGTGCCACCCGCTAATAATAATGTGGAGCAGGATCTGAAGCATTAGCCCATTACCAGACATACATTGAGATATGTACCTTCTAAGTAAATGCTTCAAAAAGGGCTCCCTGACTGCATTGTAGATTGAACCATTGGGTTCTGTTCGCACCAACTCCATGTCAGGCGTAGAAGATTGAGAGTGCCCTGATTGAGCCGTTTAAAATGTTAGAAGGTACATTTGGAGAAATGATTTTTTCTGTTGGGGGTGTCCAATACAAGAAGGCAAATCTTGAAGTTAGAACCAACTGTCCAAGAGCAAGAAACATTTCTCACCCAAAGAGTAGTAGACCTTTGGAACTTTTTTAAAAACGGGATGTGGGTGCTGTTGGCCAGGCCGGCATTTATTGCCCATCCTGAATTGTCCTCCATTTCAGAGGGCATTTCAGAGTCAACCACATTGTTGTGGCTCTGGAGTCACATGTAGGCCAGACCATGGTAAGGACAGCAGATTTCCTTCCCTAAAGGGACATTAGTGAACCAGATAGGTTTCTATGACAATGGTCATCAGTCGATTCTTAATTCCAGAATTTTATTGATTTCAAATTGCGCTATCTGCCGTGGCGGGATTCGAACCCGGGTCCCCCAGAACATTACCCTGGCTCTCTGGATTGCTAGTCCAGTGATAATTCCATGGTGCCACTGCCACTTAGGGGCTCAAGGGATATGATCAGCCATGATCAACATGAATGGCAGAGCAGGCTCAAAGGGCCGAATGGCCCACTCCTGCTTCTAGTTTGTATGTTTCTCCTCTTTCTGAGCTGAGATTAAGATGGGGGTGAGCTTTCAGTAGCTATGCTATCAAGGGATAAAGAGCAAAGACAAGTAATGAAGTTCAGGTACAGATCAGCCATGACCTCATTGGATTATAGAACAGGCTCAAGGGGCTGAATGGCCACTACCTCTTCCTAATTGCTCTCGATGTCCCCACTTGCATGTGGCCGTGCCTTGGGGTATTTGCTTGATTGAACTATTAACCGATGGAACGAAGAATGTTTAGCCCTACCCCAGCGAGCACGATTCAGTCTGACCGGGGTGGTGCGTGTCTCAGGATTGTGACCAGAGCTCTTTCGGAAGGGATGTTAATTTGAGCTTCCATCCACCCTTGCAAGTGGCCCTGTTCGAAGAGCAGGGAGTTTTCCCTGTTTCCGGGCCCACATTCATCCTTCAAACAGATTATTTAGCCAAGGTCAATTTCACTGTGTGTGGGGACCTTGCTGTTTGCAAATCGGCTGTCACACTTCCTGTATATTGTTGCCAGAGAAGGATATAGTTCAGTGGTTCCCAAACTTTTTTCACTGGGCCGCACTTTCGGAATAAAAATTTGCTCACGCCACAACAAATTTTTTATCGATAAGAAATACATTCAAAAACAAAAAAAAACAACTCCTAGCAGTGCTTGATTCATGACATAGAACACAACTATTTTATAATATGATCATGGGACATCCAGAAAGTATAAAACAATGCAGCTACATAAAAACATGATTCATTCCCAAAATATCCTTATAGACGAGCCTCTTACATATGTAACCTAAGTAAGTATACAAACTCAATGAGAGGTGTGAGCTTGTTTTTGTCGGGTAATCTCATTTATATTAGGTCTAATTTGAGACAAACAAACTCTCATCTCCTCACCAACACAAAGAAGCCTTTCTCTTTTCTGGTCTTTGATATTTGTCACAGCTGAAAATCCCTGTTCACAATATGTCGTGGAGAACTGTAGAAGAATAGCTAATGCTCTTGAAGAGATGCGTGGATACTGTTTCTGGTTGTATATCCAAAAAGAGTCCAGTGGCATACTCCCGTGTTTCATTCTCAAGGTGCGATCACTCGAAATGCAGGCCATTTCCTTCTCCTCATCCAATGTCAGACCTGAACGGCTGGAATTCGCAAAGGGGTCTCTAACCCAGTCGAATTTTTCTATAGACAACGATGGGAAGTAATGACCAATCTTTTCTACCAGTGTTGCAAGATGTTCCTGTACGAGGCCGTACAATTCATTGCTCGTTTTAAAACTTTTTCCCAGTGGGAACACTTCGAGGTTTTGTTGCATCGCTCTTCCGAGCCAGAGCTGAAGCTTATTTTTGAATGCAGTTAGTTTGTCTGTAGTTGTGAGGATGTTGTCATCGTGGCCTTGCACACTGGCATTGAGCACATTCAACCGGGAAAAGATATCGGCCAAATATGCCAGCTTAGCACACCAGTCATTGTCATCCAGTTGGTGGTACAATGGGTTCCCTTCTTGTTCCAAAAATTCTCTTAATTCGTTCTTCAGTTCCAACACCCGATTTAAAACTTTTCCGCGGGACATCCAGCAAACCTCCGAGTGCAGAATTAGGCATTGATGTTTTGATTCCATGCCTTTGCAGAGTTGAGCAAATAACCGCGCCTTTAGTGGTTTTGCTTTGATGAAGTTCACAATGCGCACAGTCTGATCTAGAACCAACTTCAAATCAGCTACAAGAGTCTTGGTGATTAATGCCTCTCTGTGTAAAAAACAGTGAGCTGATATTACATCTGGATTTTTCTGTTTGATGAGTGCCGCCAAGCCTCTCACATTCCCAATCACACATGGCGCTCCATCCGTACAAATTCCAATACAAGAATCCCATGAAATCTCAACTTTTTCCAAATACTCAGACAAGGTTTGGAAAATATCTTGTCCTTGGTATGTTTTTCAAATTCCTTGCAAAATAGAAACTGTGTGATTATTTCGTCATTGTGAATGAATCTGATATAGGCAAGCAACTGTGCTTTTCCACTAATGTCGGTCGATTCATCAACTTGAATGGCAAATTTAGAATTCTTCATACTTTCGGAAACACGCTTCTCAATATTAGCTGACATATCAACTCTTCTTCTGCGAATTGTATTATCAGACAAAGGAATTTCCATAACTTCTCGCTCGGCATCATCACCAAACAAAGTTTTCACAATCAAGCTGCAGGCAGGCTGAATCAATTTTTCAGCTATTGTATGTGGTTTTGTCTGTTGAGCAATTAATTTAGCCAGTTGGTAAGATACAATCTGCATCTTATCTGAGACTGTCATTCATTTTTCGAAATATGGTCATTGGCATTTCTGCTGTTCCAAAAGCCTTTCAAAATATTGAACATCCTTGTTTGCCAGATTTCCATGGTTTGACAACAGATGTCTGTTCATCTTGCTTGGGACCATATTGGAATTGGAAAGCTTCTCACCACAGATCAAACACATAGGCCGAGGTACGTTTTCATCTCCAGTCCATGCGAAACCGAGACTCCGATAGCTATCCATAGATTGTCGACAAACTTTCTTTTTTGGAGGTTTGCTTGAGCCTGCGACTGGTGTAGAATTAAACGACTCTTCTTCAGCACTCTGTTCGAACGGCGATTCTGGATCACAACGTGGACTCGGATTGTCCTCAGCATCACTTGATGCTCTTGCTCTCACTTTGGAAAAATATCTATCCATGTTTAAATGTTTCTTTGATTGTTCTTGAATCTTCCTGCCACACTTGCCATCCTCTCTCACCGCACCAGTGTGGCGCGCCGCACCCTCTGATATAGTCGAACAAGATTTCTGTCCAACATAAACACACACGTATTAATTCAGAGAAATCTAGCCCGGACATGGTTATTCCCCTCCCCCTCCATTAGGATTTTTAAGGCAAGGATAGATAAATTTTTGAACAGTAAAGGAATTAAGGGTTATGGTGAGCGGGCGGGTAAGTGGAGCTGAGTCCACGAAAAGATCAGCCATGATCTTATTGAATGGCGGAGCAGGCTCGAGGGGCCAGATGGCCTATCCTGCTCCTAGTTCTTATGTTCTAATCGACCTTCCAGGATTGGCCTGGAGTCTCCCAAGGATTGAAGACCATTCCCCAGGACACTGGTGTGTGAAATCCAGGGGAAAAGCATAGGGACATTAAAAAAGATCATTATTCTTTTGTCATTCTCTTTGAACACTTCTCTCTTGTCAGATATAAGAAGATTGAACATGGGGAGGAGGCAGGGGGGGACTGCTTGGCTGATAGTCAACCATCATCCAATTAGATAATGAACCTCTTTGCTTTCCAATTGGGGTAGGAAGCCAGTGCATCACAAAGTTTGAAAATGTATTTATTAGTGTCACAAGTAGGCTCACATTAACACTGCAATGAAGTTACTGTGGAAATCCCCTAGTCGCCACACTCCGGCGCCTGTTCAGGTACATTGAGGGAGAGTTTAGCACGGCCAATCCACCTAACCAGCACGTCTTTGGATTGTGGGAGGAAACCCATGCAGACACGGGGAGAATGTGCAAACTCCGCACAGACAGTGACCCAAGCCGGGAATTGAACCGGGGTCCCATGGCGCTGTGAGGCAGCAGTGCTAACCACTATGCCACCCACACGCAAGGATGGATGTGTTGACCGACTAATGGTTGGAGCATGGGAGCAAGTCATGTGCAACCTCCTGGAATACATTTAACCGCAGTTGGCAACCTTGCCCTTCATCAAAGCAGTATGTTGTGCCTTTCCCAGGCTCTGGACATCATACACTCTATTTAAAAGTTAAAGTTTATTCATTAGTCACAAGTAAGGCTTACATTAACACTGCAATGAAGTTACTGTGAAATTCCCCTGGTTGTCACACTCCGGCACCTGTGCGGGTCAATGCACCCTAACCAGCACGTCTTTCAGACTGTGGGAGGAAACCGGAGCACCCGGAGGAAACGCATGCAGACACGGGGAGAACGTGCAAACTCCACACAGACAGTGACCCAAGCCGGGAATTGAACCCAGATCCCTGGCGCTGTGAGGCAGCAGTGCTAACCACTGCGCCACCCAGGCACCTCAGGCAGAACATAAGGATACCTGGGACTCTTGTGAGTTTGGGTTCAAAGAGAAAGCCAATCAATAGGAAGCTTTTCTCTCTCCCCAACCCTTGCTGCTCTTGACGAGAGAGCGCTTAATAGGTGGCACAGGATGGTAAAGTAGCTTTTCCTTTCAAAGTGAATGGCCCAATTTTCTGCAACAGTCAATGACTGTAAAACACTTTGGGATGTCCCACCATACAAACAGCATCATATAAACACAAGTCATTCATCCTATAAATATAAAATCCAAAAGATGTGCTGGTTAGGTGCATTGGCCATGCTAAATTCTCCCTCAGTGTACCCGAACAGGCGCCGAGTGTGGTGACTAGGGGATTTTCACAGCAACTTCATTGCAGTGTTAATGTAAGCCTACTTATGACTAATAAATAAACTTTAACTTTTGTTTATTGGATTGGGAATTTAGTTGGGGGACAGTTTGATCTCAAAGCCAGACTAATTGCACTGTTGAGTGTGTGCGTAGGAGTGAAGGTGGGGACTTGTCTGTACGTGAGTCAATCCAGTGAATTTATTCTTGTCTGGTTTGGGTGGAGAGACTCTGGGGCTGGTTGCCAGAGGCAGATGCACCCATGAACTTTCACACACAGGGTAGTAGGAATGGCGAACCCTGCCTCCCTCCACAAGGCTGTGGGTGCTGGAAGAATTGGAACTTTCCATACTCCGACTGATGGACCTTTGTTACGGAAAAAGACGTCAAAGGATCTGCTGGGTAAATGGATTTAAGGTACAGGAGGACTTAACGTAAGAAATAGAATCCCTACAGTATAGAAGGCAGCCATTCGGCCCATCCAGTCTGTACCGACCACAATGCCACCCAGGCCCTATTCCCGTAACCCCATGCATTTACCCAGCTAAATCCCCGGCACTAAGGGTCAATTTATCATGACCAATCAACCTAACCCGCACGTCTTTCGGACAGTGGGAGGAAACCCACGCGGACATGGGGAGGACGTGCAGACTCCACACAGACAGTGACCCGAGGCCGGAATCAAACCTGGGACCCTGGTAGTGTTAGGCAGCAGTGCTGACCACTGTGGCTCCATGCCGCCATGGGAGGGTGGCTATTCAGCCCCTCAAGCTTGCTCCATCATTCAATGACATCGTGGTTGATCTAATTGTAGTTTTGACTCCATTTTCCTGCCTGTTTCCCATAATCCTTGTCTCCCTTGTCAATCAAAAATTGACCGTAACTCCTCCTTAAATATATTCAATGATCCAACCTCTGTCGTGCTCTGGGTAGCGAATCCCAAAGATGAGCGATCATCTGAGGGAAGAAATTCTTTCTCATCTTCGTCTTAAATGAAGATTCCTTTACCCTGGAACTGTGACCCCCCCAGTATTAGATCCCCCCCCCCTCCCCCCGCAAGGGGAAACATTCTCTCAGCACCTTGCCAGGCCCCCTCTGAATTTTATATGTTTCACTAAGATCACCTCTCATTCTCCTAAACTCCAATCAGTATTTCTTATTCCTTCATGGGATTTGGGCATCGTTGGCTGGGCCAACATTTATTGCCCATCCCTAATTACCCTTGAAATATGTGGCTAACTTGGCCATTTTAGAGGCATTTAAGAGTCGACCACATTGCTGTGGCTCTGGAGTCACATGTAGGCCAGACCCGGTAAGGACGGCAGATTTCCTTCCCTAAAGGACATTAGTGAACCAGATGGGTTTTCACGATAATCGACAATGGTTTCATGGTCATCAGCAGTTTCCAGAATTTATTGAATTCAAGTTTCACCATCTGCCGTGGTGGGATTCGAACCTGGTTCCCCAGAGCATTACTCTGGATTACTAGTCCAGCGACAATACCACTGTGCCGCCCGCCGCCTCCCCCTCCCAAGCTGCCCAACCTCTCTCCATATGACCACCCCTTCATCCCAGGAATCAGCTTGGTGTGCTGTTTCTGAACTCGGGCTGTCTTCCCCATTGGAGCAAAGTGGCAAGGCTGGCAATCCCACAATTCCTTTCGGCACACGTTAGCTATGATCCAATTGCATAGGAGTTAAGAGTGCAGATACAGGCCATTCGGCCCATCTGGCCTGTTCTGCTGTTTGTGCTCCACACTTCATCTAACCCTGTCAACATTTACTTCTATTGCATTCTCCCTGGTGTGTTGATCTAGCTTCCCCTGCGTGGCATCTATGCTATTTACCTCAAGGACTCCATGTGGCAGCGAGTGCCACCTTCTCATTACTCACTGAACGATGGTGGTGGCTGCAGAAGTTAAATAGTCCAGTCCTTTTCTTATGAAGTAGCAACGCGTCAGAACTTGTATCAGACAAATTCAAGTTCCCCAATCTCAGAATCAAACTCCTAAGAGCCATGGCTATGATTGACACAGCTCACAACAAGAATGGTTCTAGAGATGAGGGATCTCGGTTACGGAGCTCGGAGATATTGGGACAGCTTTCTTTCGAAAAGGGAAGGCCGCGTGGAGATTTGTCAGTGGTGCTCAAAATCATGAGGGGTCTGGCTAAAGTCGACAGGAGATACTGTCCCCATTGGGGGAAGGGTGGAGAATCGGAGGAAAGCAGGTTAAGGTGGATGGTTAAAAGAAGTAACGGTGACACGAGAGAAACCTTTTTATGCAGAGTAGTGCGGTGGTGGCAGATTCAATCCTGACTCCCCACAGGTTGGATGGGCATCTGGAAGAAGAGTAATTTCAGGGCTCTGGGGTGAGACAAGCTAAATTGCTCTTACAGAGCAAAGGAGACAATGGGCTGAATGGCCTCCTCCTATGATGTAAGACCATAAGACATAGGAGCAGAATTATAGAGCCATAGAGGTTTACAGCATGGAAACAGGCCCTTCGGCCCAACTTGTCCATGCCGCCATTTTTTTTTAAACCCCATAACTAATCCCAATTGCCCGCAAGTGGTCCATATCCCTCTATACCCATCTTACCCATGTAACTATCTAAATGCTCTTTAAAAGACAAAATTGTACCCGCCTCTACTACTACCTCTGGCAGCTTGTTCCAGACACTCACCACCCTCTGTGTGAAAAAATTGCCCCTCTGGACACTTTCACATGTAGGCCAGACCCGGTAAGGACGGCAGATTTCCTTCCCTAAAGGAACATAGAACAGTACAGCACAGTACAGGCCCTTCGGCCCTCGATGTTGTGCCGAGCTTTGTCTGAAACCAAGATCAAGCTATCCCACTCCCCATCATTCTGGTGTGCTCCATGTGCCTATCCAATAACCGCTTGAAAGTTCCTAAAGTGTCTGACTCCACTATCACAGCAGGCAGTCCATTCCACACCCCCACCACTCTCTGAGTAAAGAACCTACCTCGTACATCCCTCCTACATCTCCCACCATGAACCTTATAGTTATGCCCCCTAGTAACAGCTACATCCACCCGAGGAAATAGTCTCTGAACGTCCACTCTATCTATCCCCCCCATCATCTTATAAACCTCTATTAAGCCGCCTCTCATTTTCCTCCTGTCTAAAGAGAAAAGCCCTAGCTCCCTCTTTTGATCCCTAGGAACAAAAGAATGAGGTAAATATAGTGTCTATATGAGTCAGTTTAAAGTATATCAAGTTAGTGAAATGAATCATAATTCTGATTACTCCAAGTTCCAGCAGGAGATTAATCAATTAAAATCTCAGTTGTCAATGCAGATAAGGATGTTGTCATGAAGTATTTTTAATCTGCATTTGTTGCTAAACTTTGTAACACCATGAATTGTTTGAACTTGTTTTGCCATCAACTGGCCATCAGTCCTTTTACTCGTTCTAAGTAATATTTGGACCAATATGAAATTCAAGGATTGCATTATGTTGTTTCATTAACATGCAACAAATTACATCGTCTAATATTGATGATAGTTCTGACTAGCCCATCCAAAGGAAAACCTGATTACAGTACTAATTTCTGGAGACCAACACCAATACAAATTGCCCAGTTAGAATGCAGTATTAAGGTCTACAGAATATAGTGATTTACGAACGTCTGATAGTTTAGTATTCTGTAACTGGTTAAAATTATGTACTGCCGTTGGAATTTCATGTGCCATCTATTGTTCAAGGTTTGCCAAATATGAAAACACTGCAAAGCTTAAAATCTAGCCTAACCAGTTAAAAATCAAACCAAAACGTTTCTAATCAATTAACCAGTATGTATTGTACCTACTTTCATTTTGATTTGCCGCCTGTTATTTTTCTAAAATGCAGGGGTTTTAATCTGGAACTCAGTTTAAAAATAGAAACAACTTAAATTAAAAGGGTAACATTGGTGAACCAGATCTCTCACCTTAAAGCTAAGCCCTCTAGTTTTAGACTCCCCTACCTTTGGGAAAAGATATTGACTATCTAGCTGATCTATGCCCCTCATTATTTTATAGACCTCTATAAGATCACCCCTCAGCCTCCTACACTCCAGAGAAAAAAGTCCCAGTCTATCCAGCCTCTCCTTATAACTCAATCCATCAAGTCCCGGTAGCATCCTAGTAAATCTTTTCTGCACTCTTTCTAGTTTAATAATATCCTTTCTATAATAGGGTGACCAGAACTGTGCGCAGTATTCCAAGAATTAGGCCACTCGGCCCATCGAGTCTGCTCCGCCATGGCTGATTTTTTTCTCATCCCCATTTTCCTGCCTTTTCCCCGTAACCCTTGATCCCCTTATTAACCAAGAACCTATCTATCTCTGTCTTAAAGACACTCAATGACTCGGCCTCCACAGCCTTCTGCGGCAAAGAGTCCCACACATTCACCACTCTCTGGCTGAAGAAATACCTCCTCAACCCTGTTTTAAAGGATTGTCCCTTTAGCCTGAGGTTGTGCCCTCTGGTTCTAGTTTTTCCGACTGTTTTTTTCGGCTGGTGATTGCCCTTGACAGGCGCAAGCCATAACTTTCTGACCGTCAGTGTAAAAGGCTGGTTACCTTCCTGTTTCAGTGATTGCCTTGGCTTTGTTTCATTCAGTTCCTATTCATACATTGTGTCCCAGGTGTCAATGGGACAAGTCCCCTTTCAAATGGGATTTCTTTGATGGTCCATTGATTGTGTCTGGCTGGCAGAGGCCTGGTCGCTGCAGAGTAATCTAGCTGGTCTACCCTCTCTGAGTGGCAGAAAGCCAGTAAGAAGTTTAACAACATCAGCCCCAAGCCCCTTCTTCAGGCTCCGAAAGCTTGTGTGGCTTTTGCTACCAAATAAACCTGTTGGACTTTAACCTGGTGTTGTTAAACTTCTTACTGTGTTTACCCCGGTCCAACGCCAGCATCTCCACATTATGACTACCATCGACACCGCAGAAAGCATGCCAGACGGACACCAGTCTGCGTGGGTTTCCTCCGGGTGCTCTGGTTTCCCCCCACAATCCAAAGATGTGTGGGTTAGGTGAATTGGCCACAATAAATTCTCCCTCAGTGTAGCCGAACAGGAGCGGGAGTGTGGCGACTCGGGGATTTTCACAGTAACTCCATTGCAGTGTTAATGTAAGCCTTACTTGTGACTAATAAATAAACTTTAAAAATAAAGAAAATTACGGCACAGGGAGAGGCCCTGTTACACTTGGTGGGGAGAGGATCATTTGATTGCTGTTCCATTGAAGATTGTAGGAACTTACTGTGTGCATTTCATGGAATCATAGAATCCCATTCGGCCTATCGAGTCTGCACCGACCATAATCCCACCCAGGCCCTATTCCCGTAACCCCATATATTTACCCTGCGAATCCCCCTGACACTACGGGTCAATTTAGCATGGCCAATCAACCTAACTCGCATATCTTTCAGACAGGAAGGAAACCGGAGGAAACCCACACAGACACGGGGAGAATGTACAAACTCCACACAGACAGTGACCCGTGGCCGGGAATCGAACGGTACGGTAGCACAGTGGTTAGCACTGCTGCTTCACAGCTCCAGGGTCCCGGGTTCGATTCCCGGCTCGGGTCACTGTCTGTGTGGAGTTTGCACATTCTCCTCGTGTCTGCGTGGGTTCCCTCCGGGTGCTCCGGTTTCCTCCCACAGTCCAAAGATGTGCAGGTTAGGTTGATTGGCCAGGTTAAAAGTTGCCCCTTAGACTCGTGAGATGCGTAGGTTGGAGGGATTGGCGGGTAGATATGTGGGGGTGGGGCCTGGGTGGGATTGTGGTCGGTGCAGACTCGATGGGCCGAATGGCCTCCTTCTGCACTGTAGGGTTTCTATGAACCCGGGTCCCTGGCGCTGTGAGGTAGCGGTGCTAACCACTGTGCCCCCAATTGGCCCTCCACATTTGTCACACTGGAATGATGACTGACCTTGGGCATTCCACTGACTGGGAATGCTTTGGGAATCCTCAGGATGTGACAGAACACTGTGTAAACAGGAACTCCTGTTCTCCTCATCAAGTTGTAATGTGCAATGATGCTGCAGCTGAGGCATTGTGGGAATGAAATGGAGGAAGGGAGATTGCCCGAATAGCCCAGGTCAGTGAGATAGCCCATTGCTGCCTGGATAAAATTACCATGAAACATCGAGTGGTTTGCATGAATGGGGTGGGATTCTCCGACTGCGCTCGCCCCCAAAATCAGAGAACCCTACGATTCCTATGGCAGGCAGTGTGGTGAACCATAGTTGGTTACCACTATGAGTGCTGAGCCATGGATGGTCAGCACTATGGGTGTTTGTAGATATGTTACTGTTGTCACTGTTGGGATTAGGGTTGGGCTGTTCTACCTGTTGATATTGTTCTGTGGTACACTCCAGTTGGCTCCGCCTACCTGGGGAAGTATAAAGGTCACTGCACTGCCTGGTGACCCTTTAGTCTGGGATTGTATTGTATATAGTGTGCTCCATTCTTGTCAGTAATAAAAGCCTTTATTTCCCGGGTACAATCTAGCCTCCCGAGTGATTTAATCGTGCATCAGGCAGCTTGGGAGAATTTGCCCCTTGATTTCAGAAATCAGGTGAATAAAGTTGTGTGTGTATTGTCACACTAAAACTACATATGGAAATGTTGAATTGGTCTCTATTTTCACTCCATAACAAATTGATAAATATATTTAAAGCTGTCGAGGGCATTAACCACTCGACACATGTGGCTAATTGAGAAGCCAGTTGTGGCTAATTGCATTTCTCATCAGCACATTCAAGAAAAACACTCATAGACATGTGATCCCAATCCTCATTTCGACGCAACATTTACCTGTGAACTTTAACCTGTTTGTGCATTGTTTTATTAAGAAGGGAGGCATAGTGTGGGAATGTCTTTGATCGTTGAGTGTTTTGCATTCTTGGTCACTGAATGGTGATAGGTGTTAGGTAAACATACTCACATGAAGTATGTGAGTTACTGCAACAAATGTGAGGTAATGCATTTTGGAAGGTCTAATACAGATAGGAAATATACAGCAAATGGCAGAACCCTTAAGAATATTGATAGGCAGAGGGATCCGGGTGAATCATAGAAACCCTACAGTGTAGAAAGAGGCCATTCGGCCCATCGAGTCTACACCGACCACAATCCCACCCAGGCCCTACCCCCATATCCACCCGCTAATCCCTCTAACCTACCCATCTCAAGACACTAAGGGGCAATTTTAGCACGGCCAATCAACCTAACCCGCACATCTTTGAACTGTGGGAGGAAACCGGAGCACCCGGAGGAAACCCACGCAGACACGAGGAGAATGTGCAAACTCCACACAGACAGTGACCCAAGCCAGGAATCGAACCCAGGTCCCTGGAGCTGTGAAGCAGCAGTGCTAACCACTGTGCTACCGTGCCGCTGGTACACAGGTCACTGAAAGTGGCATCCCAGGTGGAGAAGGTAGTCAAGAAGGCTTACGGCATGCTTGCCTTCATCGGCCGGGGTGTTGAGTTTAAAAATTGGCAAGTCATGTTGCAGCTTTATAGAACCTTAGTTAGGCCGCACTTGGAATATAATGTTCAATTCTGGTCGCCACACTACCAGAAGGATGTGGAGGCTTTGGAGAGGGTACAGAAAAGATTTACCAGGATGTTCCCTGGCATGGAGGGCATTAGCTATGAGGAGAGGTTGGAGAAACTTGGTTTGTTCTCACTGGAAGGATGGAGGATGAGGGGCGACCTGATAGAAGTCTACAAGATTATGAGGGGCGTGGACAGAGTGGATAGTCAGAATCTTTTCCCCAGGGGTGGAAGAGTCAATTACTAGGGGGCACAGGTTTAAAGGAGATGTACGAGGCAAGTTTTTTTACACAGAGGGTAGTGGGTACCTGGAACTCGCTCCCGGAGGAGATAGTAGAAGCAGATACGATAGTGACTTTTAAGGGGTATCTGGACAAATATGTGAATAGGATGGGAATAGAGGGATATGGTCCACGGAAGGGTAGGGAGTTTTAGTTCAGTCGGGCAGCATGGTTGGCACAGGCCTTTTCTTCGTTCTTTGTGCGTTCACTCATAATGAGCTGACGAAAGGGGTTTTCTGTAGAATTGAGCGAATGTGGTTAAAATGGTGTCTTCTCCACATGCGATGCCTGACCAGTGTTGATGTTGGCCTTGTGGTCAAGCTGCTGGACTAGCAATCCAGAGAATTTGAATTCAGTTGATTAAATAAGCAATAACAAGAAGGCAAATTGATACCTGAATGGCTGTAAATTGGGAGAGGGGAGTGTGCGGCGGGACCTGGGTGTCCTTGTGCACCAGTCGCTGAAGGTAAGCATGCAGGTGCAGCAGGCGGTAAAGAAGGCAAATGGTATGTTGGCCTTCATTGCGAGAGGTTTCGAGTACAGGAGCAGGGCTGTGTTGTTGCAAATTATACAGGGCCTTGGTGAGTACTGTGTGCAGTTTTGGTCTCCTTTTCGAAGGAAGGATGTTCTTGCTCTCGAGGGAGTGCAGCGAAGGTTTACCAGGCTGATTCCGGGGATGGCGGGACTGATGTATGAGGAGAGATTGACTAAGTTAGGATTGTTTTCACTGGAGTTCAGACGAATGAGGGGGGATCTCATAGAGTCTTATAAAATTCGAACAGGACTAGACAGGGTAGATGCAGGGAGGATATTCCCGATGGTGGGGGAGTCCAGAACCAGGGGTCACAGTCTGAGGATTCTGGGTCGACCATTTAGGACGGAGATGAGGAGACATTTCTTCACCCAAAGAGTGGTGAGTCTGTGGAATCCATTACCACAGGAAGTAGTTGATGCCAAAACATTGAATGTATTGAAGAGGCGGCTGGATAAAGCACTTGGGGCAAACGGGATCAAAGGTTATGGGGAGAAAGCAGGATTAGGCTATTGAGTTGGACGATCAGCCATGATCGTGATGAATGGCGGAGCAGGCTCGAAGGGCCGAATGGCCTCCTCCTGCTCCTATCTTCTATATAAACATATCTGGAATAAAAAGCTAGCGCCTGTCACGGTGACCAGGAATCTACCGGATTGTTATCTGAAGAATGCAAACTGGCTGACTGATGTGAGAAATCTCACCGGCAATTTCTCAAAGACAATTTGGGATGGATTACGAATGCTGGTCTTTCCAGAGATACCCACATCCTGTGAATGAATAAAAAAAAACCCTGGTCTAAACTGCTCCAACACCCCTCATCCCCGCTGCCACTCAAAACCGACACTATGCTGCTGTTGTAATCCGCGAAGATGTACTGAAGGCTTCATTGTTGTGAGGGTTGAGCTCAGGTGGTTCGAAGCAAAGATTTGTTGAAGCTGTTTTTTGCTTCTTATCTTTGCGTTTGATTTATTGTTCCCCCGTTTCTGTTTAACAATGACAGAAGAGGAAGCTATACTCGTTGATCTTATCAACAACTTGTAAACAATCCACTGTGACAGAGTGGTTAGCACTGCTGCCTCACAGCGCCAGGGACCCCGGGTTCGATTCCCGGCTTGGGTCACTGTCTGTGTGGAGTTTGTACATTCTCCCCGTGTCTGCGTGGGTTTCCTCCGGGTGCTCCGGTTTCCTCCCACAGTCCAAAGATGTGCGGGTAAGGTGGATCGGCCATGCTAAATTGACCCGAGTGTCAGGGGGACGAGCAGGAAATTGCATTAAGTCGATCTTTCTCCACACCCTAGCTGTGACTGTAACACTACATTCTGCACCCTCTCCTTTCCTTCTCTATGAATGGTATGCTTTGTCTGTATGGCGTGCAAGAAACAATACTTTTCACTGCATGTTAATAAATGTGACAATAATAAATCAAATCAAAAAGGGTAAATGCGTGGGGCTACGGGAATAGGGCTTGGGTGAGATTGTGGTCAGTGCAGACTCGTGGGCCAAATGGCCTCCTTCTGTACTGCAGGGATTATGTGAGACTGTTTCGAATGAGTGGCTATACTGAGAGAGGGTTTAAGAGTGGCCCAATAACCTCGGCCTTAGAGGCACCAGGGTTGGATTTGGCTGCCCTCGATCACGTGTTTTAAAACTCAGTACTGAGCGCTCCGATTGGGACGGTCTCCTTGCTTTTCAAGTTGCACAGGGGTTTAAATTTTTCTTCTTCACGGCATTTTCGAGTGTAGCTTGTGCTCGAAATGAAAAGAGAGAAAATAAAATCTCCCATTTACACAGGATTCACAGAGCCAATTTACTCACAGAATGCTCCCACAGACAGCAAAGAAATAATGTACAGACCATCTGATTTAGTGATGCTGGATTGAGGGATAAATATTGGCCAATGCACTGGCGGAGGAGAACTCCACTGCTCTTTTCCGAGATAGTGTTGTTGGAATCTTCTCCATCCACCTGAGGGAGTGGAATCTGTTTAATGTCGCAAACGTGGCACCTCTGACAATGCAGCACTCTCTCAATCCTACACTGGAGTGCCAGCGTTGATTTTTCAGGTTCTGAAGTGGCTCTTATACCCATGACCCAATGTGGCTCACGCACTGTGGTGGCTCCATTACAGGGCACAAGTTCAAATCAGGGCACCAGGGCAGTTTGAGAATTTTAATTCTGCTTTTTGTAAAACAAAGTTAAAATGAACCAGTCTTGGTAAACGTCACCCTAAAACTCAACTAGTTTACTAATGTCCATTGGGAAAGAAAATCTGCTGTTCTTGCCCAGCCTGGGTCTATATGTCACTCAGATCCCTCAGCAAAATGGCCGACGCTCAGCTGCCTCCTGATGTCGTCACCCGATTATAGAAAGGATGTTATTAAACTAGAAAGAGTGCAGAAAAGATTTACTAGGATGCTACCGGGATTTGAGTTATAAGGAGAGGCTGGATAGACTGGGGCTTTTTTCTCTGGAGCATAGGAGGGTTAGGGGTGAGCTTATAGAGGTCTATAAAATAATGAGGGGCATAGATAAGGTTGATAGTCAACATCCTTCCCCAAAGGTAGGGGAGTCTAGAACTAGAGGGCATAGGTTTAAGGTGGGAGGGGAGAGATACAAAAGGGTCCAAGGGGGCAATTTTTTCACACAGAGGGTGGTGAGTGTCTGGAACAAGCTGCCAGAGGTAGCAGTAGAGGCGGGTACAATTTTGTCTTTTAAAAAAAAACATTTAGTTACATGAGTAAGATGGGTATAGAGGGATATGGGCCAAATGCGGGCAATTGGGACTCGATTAGTCATTTAAAAAAAAGGGGGCATGGACAAGTTAGGCCATGCTGTAAACCTCTATGATTCTATGTGGCCTAGCCAGCTGTTCAGTTGTATCATACTACCAGCCCTACTCAAGAGGAATGCCCACCATCTTCTCAGGGCAATAAATAGCAGTCCATATCTCGAGAATATTTTGTTTAAATAGCTATGAAGGAGCACTTTATTGAGTCCCTATGTGGGTTACATCCTCCACATTCTTCCCACTATCTTATCCAGCCACTCCCTATTCCTGTCGTCATTCCCACCCCCGGCAGCATTGTGTCTTATCTGTGAGGCGATGGCTGTCTGCGAGGAGAGAATGTTCAGAGAGCTCTGGCACTCCAAAGGATAGTAAGAAGTCTCACAACACCAGGTTAAAGTCCAACAGGTTTATTTGGTAGCAAATACCATAAGCTTTCGGAGCAATGCTCCTTCGTCAGATGGAGTGGGACCACTCCATCTGACGAAGGAGCATTGCTCCGAAAGCTTATGGTATTTGCTACCAAATAAACCTGTTGGACTTTAACCTGGTGTTGTGAGACTTCTTACTGTGCTTACCCCAGTCCAACGCCGGCATCTCCACATCATGACTCCAAAGGATGCCAGATTACACCTTCATGGCAACAGCTAATTGGGTGTGAAGTCGCCATCATCCCAGATGACCATAAAATGCTGTCCAATTTGAGGGGGAGAACTGATTGGTGGTGTTTTAACCTGAGGATCACCTCTCCTCAAGCGAGGGGCAAGGTTGAGAAGGTCAGGCCTCCCTGAGTAACCTCCCTGCCAAAGCCCCAGTGCAGGGAAATCTCCTGGCTGGTTCAGGCTGCAGACACGCGCAGGAATGTTTAACCTTGCCATCCACGGATTGAATCAATAGCCATTGGGAGTTAAATTGGACTTGACTACATATTGAGGAGGTTGTCCACAAGAAGCTGTGATGAGGTAAAGGGAGAACAAATAACAAAGAATAGCACAGCACAGAACAGGCCCTCCAAGCCTGCACCGAACACGTTTACCTATCTAAACCAACCATTTGTATCCCTCTATTCCCATTTGTTCATATGCCTATCAAGATAAGTCTTAAATGTGGCTAATGTATCTGCCTCAACCACTTCACTTGGCAATGCATTCCAGGCCTCCGCCACCCTCTGTGTAAAAAAACGTCCCCCGCACATCTCCACTGAACCTTTCCCCCCTTACCTTGGACTTGTGCCCCCTTTTAATTGTCATTTCTGCCTTGGGAAAAAGCTTCCAACTGTTCACCCTATCTATACCTCTCATAATTTTATAAACGTCTAACAGGTCGCCCCTCAGCCTCCATCTTAACAGGGAGAACAATCCCAGTTTATTCAATCTCTCCTCATAGCTAATACCCTCCATCCAGGCAACATCCTGGTAAACCTTTTCTGTATTCCCTCCAAAGCCTCCACATCCTTCTGGTAGTGTGGTGACCAGAATTGGACACAGTATTCCAAATTTGGCCTAACCAAAGTTTTAATACAAGGTGTATAGTGCTGGCAGTATTTTACCTCTGAATGTCAAAGCAAGTTTTTACACTTAACAAGAAAAGTTTAAGATTTAAAGTTAGTTTATTACTGTCACAAGTAGGCTTACGTTAACACTGCAATGAAGTTACTGTGAAAATCCCCTAGTCTCCACAGTCCGTCGCCTGTTCGGGTAAAGTAGGTACAGTAAGGAGTCTTAACAACACCAGGTTAAAGTCCAACAGGTTTATTTGGTAGCAAACGCCACCTGATGTTGTTAGACTCCTTACTGTGTTTACCCCAGTCCAACGCCGGCATCTCCACATCACCGGGTAAAGTAGCACGGCTTCCTCACCGTGAGTAACATGGAATTCCAGCAAATATTAACCACATCACTAAGAATTGGGAGTCACATATAGGCCAGACCAGATAAGGATGGCAGATTTCTTTCCCTGTAGGATATTAGTGAATCAGATGGGTTTTTAATAGTTTCATGATTATAAATGAGAGCAACATTTAATTAATTAATTAAATTTAACATCACTCCTGTCTTCAAAGCATTAGTCCAGCCAACCAATTACTAGCCAAGTGAAATTTACTGGGTTGATAGCAGAGTGGGATTGCTCACAGGGCATTGGAGATTGCCTCAGAATTGCACAAACGAAATTATTTCCAAGGCTTGTAGTGCTGGAGGAGATTCGAGGCAGGGTGGTCAAAATGAGGACTAGAATTTTTCTACTTGCCGCTAGAGGAGACACAGAGGTCGTGGGTGAACTGGACTTGGCCTGAGTTGAGATATGGGCAACAGTGTTTTGGATGCGCAGAATTTTGGAAGATGGGAGAGAGTTGGAATCGCCGAATCCAGAGTGACTCCGTCTGAGTGGCGGGGCTTGGGAGCTCATCTCGGGATTCCCAGCAATTCCCAGAGGAAATTCCTGCCAATGCACCTAACCAACTCGTCTTTCGGACTGTGGGAGGAAACCGGAGCCCCCGGAGGAAAGCCACGCAGACACGAGGAGAACGTGCAGACTCCGCACAGACAGTGACCCGAGCCGAGAATCGAACCCGGGTCCCTGGCGCTGTGAGGCAGCGGTGCTAACCACTGTGCCACCTCAGCACTGTCCTAACCAGCAGTGATCACTTGACCAACATCACGACGAGATTATCTGGTCATTCAATTTGTGATTGTTTATGGGGATCGTTGTATTGTGAAAAGGAACTGTTGCATTGCCTGCGGTACAACCCTGACCACACTCCAAACAGGGGTTCATTGCTGGAAAGGACGTTGAGTGTCCTGAGGTTGTGAAGGGCGCTATATAAATGACAAGCCCACTCTTTCTATTCTTTCATTGTTCCTGCAGGAGAATCATCTTCCTTCAGGACCTTTGCAAACACATTGAAGGGCAAACAGCTCGCAGTGTATTTCCAGTTCTACCTGTGCGCAGCACAAAAAAGGTTTTGTAATCGTGTTTTTTTTTTTGACTGGCTGACGTAATGATCAAATTTCAGGATTCTTCCAGCATACCGCACTCCTGTGTGTGGGTAGAATGGTGTCACCCGCAGGTCAGCCTACCTTTTGGATGAGATGGGTCTGGTCGGAATGCTACTGCAACCTGGGTGTGTTCAGTAGGCCCGTGTCCAGGAACAAGAGGAGGCCATTCAGCCCCTCGAGCCTGTTCCGCTTACACTCTTGTCTCTGAATCGCAAGCTTCTGGCTTCAAGTCTCGCTCACGGGCTTGGGCACAAGGTTCAAGGCTGGCACTCCAGTGCAGTACCGAGGGAATGCTGCTTTGCTGGAGGTGCTGTCTTTCAGATGAGGTGTTAAAATGAAGCCCCATCTGTCTGCTCGGGTGGATGCAAAAGATCCCACGTCACTAGTTCAACGAAGAGCAGGAGTGTCCTGGCCAATGTTTATCACTCAAACAGCACTTGATGCCCTGCTCATTATCACATTGCTGCACAGTACACAGGAACTTACAGCACAAGTTGGCTGATGTGTTTCCCTGAAGAGTGCAAGGTGGTGCACTTGGGAAGGAGTAACAAGACAAGGGAGTACTCAATGAAAGGAAGGACACGAGGAAGCTCAGAGGAACAGAGTGATCTTGGGCTGCTTGACCACAGATCCCCGAAGGCGGCAGGACAACAGGTCAATAGACTAGTTAGGAAGGCAGATGGGACACTTGCCTTTATCAGTTTACTTTATCAGTAAAAGATACAAAAGTCTGAGGTCACGTACCAACCGACTCAAGAGCAGCTTCTTCCCTGCTGCTGTCAGACTTTTGAATGGACCTACCTCGCATTAAGTTGATCTTTCTCTACACCCTAGCTATGACTGGAACACTACATTCTGCACTCTCTCCTTTCCTTCTCTATGAACAGTATGCTTTGTCAGTATAGCGCGCAAGAAACAATACTTTTCACTGTATGCTAATAATGGCATAGATTATAAGAGCAGGAAGGTTATGTTGGAACTGTACAGAATGCTGGTTAGGCCACAGCTGGAGTACTGTGTACAGTTCTGGTAGGAAGGATGTGATTTCACTGAAGAGGGTGCAGAGGAGGTTCACCAAAATGTTGCCTGGATGGAGCGTTTGAGCAGTGAAGAGAGGCTGGATAGGTTCGGATTGTTTTCTCTGGAGCAAAGAAGACTGAGGGGGGACTTGATTGAGGTGTATAATATTATGAGGCATTTTGATTTGATTTATTATTGTCACATGCATTAGTATACAGTGAAAAGTATTGTTTCTTGCGTGTTATACAGAGCATACCATTCATAGAGAAGGAAAGGAGAGGGTGCAGAATGTAGTGTTACAGTCACAGCTAGGATGTAGAGAAAGATTAACTTAAGGTAAGTCCATTAAAAAGTCTGACAGCAGTAGGGAAGAAGCTGTTCTTGAGTCAGTTGGTACATGACCTCAGACTTTTGTATCTTTTTCCCGATGGAAGAGAGAATGTCCGGGATGCGTGGGGATCCTTAATTATGCTGGCTGCTTTGCCGAGGCAGCGGGAAGTGTAGACAGAGTCAATGGATGGGAGGCTGGTTTGCATGATGGATTGGGCTACATTCACGACCGTTTGTAGTTTCTTGCGGTCTTGGGCAGAGCAGGAGCCATACCAAGCTGTGATACAACCAGAAAGAATGCTTTCTATGGTGCATCCGTAAAAGTTGGTGTGAGTCGTAGCTGACATGCCAAATTTCCTTAGTCTTCTGAGAAAGTAGAGGCATTGGTGGGCTTTCTTAACTATAGTGTCGGCATGGGGGGACCAGGACAGAGTGTTGGTGATCTGAACACCTAAGAACTTGAAGCTCTCGACCATTTCTACTTCGTCCCCATGGATGTAGACAGGGACATGTTCTCCTCTACGCTTCCTGACGTCGATGACAATCTCCTATGTTTTTACTGACATTGAGGGAGAGATTATTGTTGCCACACCAGTTCACCAGATTCTCTATCTCATTCCTGTATTCAGTCTCGACATTGTTTGAGATGGCAGAGTGGATAGGAAGCAGCTGTTCCCCTTAGTTGAAGGGTCAATAATGAAGGGCGATAATTTTAAGGTGAGGGATCGGAGGTTTAGAGGGTGGTGGGAGTTTGGAATGCGCTGCCTGGGAGGGTAGTAGAGATGGGAAACTTTACAACCTTTAATAAGCACGTGGATGAACATGTCTTCACATGTCATAACATTCAAGGCTGTGGACCAAGTGTTGGAAAAAGTGGGATGAGTGTAGATTTAGTACAGCTTTGTTGGTGCAGGCTTGATGGGCCGAAGGGCCTCTTCTGCATTGTATAACTCTATAACATTACACCAATGACTACACTTACTTCATTGGCTGGAAAGTGCTTTGAGTTGTCTGGTGGATGTAAAAAGCGCTATATAAATGCAATTTTTAAAATAAATGTGGATTAATTTGAGCCCCTGTTCCAGATCCCTGAGTACCCTCACCCAGTGAAAATCTAGTACTCTCAGTTTGGAAAGTGTCGATTGACTTTGTCGATTGGCACAGTGGTTAGCACTGCTGCCTCACAGCGCCAGGGAGTCCCGGGTTCGATTCTCAGCTTGGGTCACTGTCTGTGTGGAGTTTGCACGTTCTCCCCGTGTCTGCGTGGGTTTCCTCCGGGTGCTCCGGTTTCCTCCCACAGTCTGAAAGACGTGCGGGTTAGGTGGATTGGCCGTGCTAAATTGACCCTTAGTGTCAGGGGAGCTACCTAGAGTCAATGCACGGGATTGTGGGGGTGGGATTGTGGTCGATGCAGACTCGATGGGCCAAATGGCCTCCTTCTGCACTGTAGGGATTCTATGATTCTATGACCCCTGAGTATCCGCAGCGATTTTGGGGGAGAGGGTAGAGGGACACCTTGTGTCTGAAGAAACGTTCCCTAATTTCTCACCTGAACGGCCCAGCTCAAGGTGGTGGATTCTAATCCTCCTGCACTCACCCGCCAGAGGAAATAGTTAACTCCGGATCCACTGTGCCAGATCCACTCCAGTGCTTTGGGAGCCTTGTTGGGCCGGTTTTTAATCTTTGTTGCTGGGTTTTAACGGGGAGATGGGGGGAATTGGAATTGTTGTAAATGATTAAATCCTGCTCTGCTGTAGCAGGCCTTGAACTGGTGTCAGACAAATGTTTGAGTCAGATCAGAGGATGTTCGAAACCCAAGTTTGCACTGGCAAGCGTGGCTGTGCGCTTACCCTCGCTGGAATTCAACTTTATCTTGTACTTTGATCTGTTGGCTTTGCAGCGAGGTTGTGACGTCGCTGTGTTTTTCCCTGGTTGATGGGTTAAGTTGTCAACCCCCATGTCGGAACACGAAGTAATAGTGCAAAGTGAACATTGCGGATTGATCAGTCCAAAGATAGAACATGGAACAGTACAGCACGGAACAGGCCCTTCGGCCCACGATGTTGTGCCGAGCTTTATCTGAAACCAAGATCAAGCTATCCCACTCCCTATCATCCTGGTGTGCTCCATGTGCCTATCCAATAACCGCTTAAATGTTCCTAAAGTGTCTGACTCCACTATCACTGCAGGCAGTCCATTCCACACCCCAACCACTCTCTGCGTAAAGAACCTACCTCTGATATCCTTCCTATATCTCCCACCACGAACCCTATAGTTATGCCCCCTTATAATAGCTCCATCCACCCGAGGAAATAGTCTTTGAACGTTCACTCTATCTATCCCCTTCATCATTTTATAAACCTCTATTAAGTCTCCCGTCAGCCTCCTCCGCTCCAGAGAGAACAGCCCCAGCTCCCTCAACCTTTCCTCATAAGACCTACCCTCCAAACCAGGCAGCATCCTGGTAAATCTCCTCTGCACTCATTCCAGCGCTTCCACATCCTTCTTATAGTGAGGTGACCAGAACTGCACACAATATTCCAAGGTCCCGTACAGTTGCAGCATAACCCCACGGCTCTTAAACTCCAACCCCCTGTTAATAAAAGCTAACACACTATAGGCCTTCTTCACAGCTCTATCCACTTGAGTGGCAACCTTTAGAGATCTGTGGATATGGACCCCAAGATCTCTCTGTTCCTCCACAGTCTTCAGAACCCTACCTTTGACCCTGTAATCCACATTTAAATTAGTCCTACCAAAATGAATCACCTCACATTTATCAGGGTTAAACTCCATTTGCCATTTTTCAGCCCAGCTTTGCATCCTATCTATGTCTCTTTGCAGCCTACAACAGCCCTTCACCTCATCCACTACTCCACCAATCTTGGTGTCATCAGCAAATTTACTGATCCACCCTTCAGCCCCCTCCTCTAAGTCATTAATAAAAATCACAAAGAGCAGAGGACCAAGCACTGATCCCTGTGGCACTCTGCTAGCAACCTGCCTCCAGTCCGAAAATTTTCCATCCACCACCACCCTCTGTCTTCAATCAGATAGCCAGTTACCTATCCAATCGGCCAACTTTCCCTCTATCCCACACCTCCTCACTTTCATCATAAGCCGACCATGGGGGACCTTATCAAATGCCTTACTAAAATCCATGTATATGACATCAACTGCCCCACCTTCATCCAACACACTTAGTTACCTCCTCAAAAAATTCAATCAAATTTGTGAGGCACAACTTGCCCTTCACGAATCCGTGCTGACTATCCCGGATTAATCCGCATCTTTCTAAATGGTCGTAAATCCCATCCCTAAGGACCTTTTCCATCAATTTACCAACCACCGAAGTAAGACTAACCGGTCTATAATTACCAGGGTCATTTCTATTCCCTTTCTTAAACAGAGGAAGAACATTCGCTACTCTCCAGTCCTCTGGCACCATCCCCGTGGACAGTGAGGACCCAAAGATCAAAGCCAAAGGCTCAGCAATCTCATCCCTTGCCTCCCAAAGAATCCTAGGATATATTTCATCAGGCTCTATTACACAATTACTTCCTGATTTAACCCCTAAACAATCTCGCTGAACCCACGAGAAAAACAGAAAATGCTGGAAAATCTCAGCCGGTCTGTCAGCATCTGTGGAGAAAGAATAGAGCCAACAGTAGGGCAGCACGGTGGCACAGTGGTTAGCACCGCTGCCTCACAGCTCCAGGGACCCGGGTTCAATTCCGGCCTCGGGTCACTGTCTGTTGGAGTTTGCACATTCTCCCTCGTGTCTGCATGGGTTTCCTCCGGTTTCCTCCCACAGTTTGAAAGATGTGCGGGTTAGGTGGATTGGCCGTGCTAAATTGCCCCTTAGTGTCAGGGGGACTCGCCAGGGTAAATGCATGGGGATAGGGCCTGGGTGGGATTGTGGTCGGTGCAGACTCGGTGGGCCGAATGACCTCCTTCTGCACTGTAGGGATTCTATGATTATAGAATGGATGTGAAGAATTAAGGACACCCGCACACAAGAACAGGAAATGCTGGAAAATCTCAGCAAGTCTGCCAGCATCCATTGCGGGAGAATGGAGCCAATGTTTCGGGTCTGGATGACTCTCGTCTCTTCCAGACTCGAAACGTAGAATCATAGACTCCTACCGTGCAGAAGGAGGCCATTCAGCCCATCGAGTCTGCACCGACCACAATCCCACCCAGGTCCTACCCCCGCAACCCTCCAAATTCAGCCCGCCAATCCCTCTAACCTACGCATCCAGGGACACTAAGGGGCAATTTACCACGGCCAATGCACCAAACCTGCACATCTTTCAAACTGTGGGAGGAAACCGGAGGAAACCCACGCAGACACGGGGGAGAATGTGCAAACTCCACACAGACAGTGACCCGAGGCCGGAATTGAACCCGGATCCCTGGAGCTGTGAGGCAGCGGTGCTAACCCACTGAGCCACCGTGCCGCTCTATTGTTGGCTCTATCCTTTCTCCACAGATGCTGACAGGCCGGCTGAGATTTTCCAGCATTTTCTGTTTTTCTCGTGGGTTCAGCGAGATTGTTTAGGGGTTAAATCGGGGAGTAATTGTGTAGTACACAGCACAGTGAAAACCTGGTGCTCTCTCTTTCCCTCTCCCACCACCCAGCAACGGGTTGGGTGGGAGGTCAGTATACATTTCCAAAATGGAGGCTGTTTGATGTTGTTTTAGTTGCATAAAGGCCTCGAACAATATGGAACAAAGGTGGGCAGATGGAGTTGAGATGCAGAACAACCACGATCGAACAGTCCCGAGGTTGCTGAATAACTTTCTCCCGTTCTTTGGACTCCTTGACCCTCCTCACTACAAAGTTGCTTGTTGATACTTTGCCCCCCTCACCCTCCAGCCCGTGGTGTCAATCTGCAGCGAGCAGGGGCCAAGGCCTCCCAATCAGGGGAGGTGTTGAATGGGTGCGGGAGTGGGTAAAGCCTGCAGTCGCATAGCTGATACAAGTAGCAGACGGCAGGCCTTCAATGGAGACTGAGCCTGCAACTGCGGTGAGTTTTAACCTCTGACTGTAGTGAGCCTGTCTTCTTTCAATTCTAAGGAGCAGAAGGTACCCACGGTCCCTGTACTTCAGGAATGTTTGCATTCCGCAGATGCCTTTTGGAAGTATTTGAGCAGCAGAGATTGAGCTTGGGAGTGCACCCCCTGCAGAGGGCCAGGGGTTTAACAGGACAGGAAAGAGGCTGCCTTTCTCTGTGTTGTCGGAGGTCTCCTGGAGCGAATACTAAGATTAACATCACTGTGATTTGAAAAACAAGGATCCTGGCCGCCCGTGGAATGTGGTCTCCTTGTCCCATTGCTGTTGGACTTGTTTGTACAGTAAGAAGTCTCACAACACCAGGTTAAAGTCCAACAGGTTTATTTGGTAGCAAATACCATAAGCTTTCGGAGCACAGCTCCTTTGTCAGATGGAGTGGATGTCCACTCCATCTGACGAAGGAGCTGTGCTCCGAAAGCTTATGGTATTTGCTACCAAATAAACCTGTTGGACTTTAACCTGGTGTTGTGAGACTTCTTACCGTGCTTACCCAAGTCCAACGCCGGCATCTCCACATCATGACTTGTTTGTGGCAACTTTTGGGTTGTTAAATGAACCAAAGTGCTTCCCGATGATGGAAAGCTTATGAAATACTTAAAAATAGGGCGGCACGGTAGCACAGTGGTTAGCACTGCTGCTTCACAGCTCCAGGGGCCTGGGTTCGATTCCCGGCTTGGGTCACTGTCTGTGTGGAGTTTGCACATTCTCCTCGTGTCTGCGTAGGTTTCCTCCGGGTGCTCCGGTTTCCTCCCACAGTCCAAAGATGTGCGGGTTAGGTTGATTGGCCATGCTAAAATTGCCCCTTAGTGTCCTGGGATGCGTAGATTAGAGGGATTAGTGGGTAAAATATGTAGGGATATGGGGGTAGGGCCTGGGTGGGATTGTGGTCGGTGCAGACTCGATGGGCCGAATGGCCTCTTTCTGTACTGTAGGGATTCTATTCTATTCTATTCTATTCTTAAAAGTCCGTTTCCCATGGTGATTTTGTTTTGATTTTGATTTGATTTATTATTGTCACATGTATTATCATACAGTGAAAAGTATTGTTTCTTGCGCGGTATACAGACAAAACATACCGTTCATAGAGAAGGAAAGGAGAGAGTGCAGAATGTAGTGTTACAGTCATAGCTAGGGTGTAGAGAAAGATCAACTTAATGCAAGGCAGGTCCATTCAAAAGTCTGATGGCAGCAGGGAAGAAGCTGTTCTTGAGTCGGATGGTCCGTGACCTCAGACTTTTGTATCTTTTTCCCGAAGGAAGAAGGTGGAAGAGAGAATGTCCGGAATGCGTGGGGTCCTTAATTATGCTGGCTGCTTTGCCAAGGCAACGGGAAGTGTAGACAGAGTCAATGGATGGGAGGCTGGTTTGCGTGATGGATTAGGCTACATTCACGACCTTTTGTAGTTCCTTGCGGTTATGGGCAGAGCAGGAGCCATACCAAGCTGTGATACAGCCAGAAAGAATGCTTTCTATGGTGCATTTGTAAAAGTTGCTGAGAGTCGTAGCTGACGTGCCAAATTTCCTTAGTCTTGTGAGAAAGTAGAGGCGTTGGTGGACTTTAATTTGAGTAAGATATTGTTGGAGGAAAATAAAGCTATTTCCATTAAATATGACTAAATCATTTGAAGTTATTTTTAAAGTTTATTGATTATTGTCACAAGTAGGCTAACGTTAGCACTGCAATGAAGTTACTGCGAAAATCCCCCAGTCACCACACCTTTATTGACCATTCCGTAAAGCACTTATTGACAACACAACAGGAAAAAAAGAACTTGCGTTTGTTATGGCGCCTTTCGTGAACTCAGAGTATCCAAACCGCTTTACAGTTCATTGAATACCTGTAACCATTGTTGTGGTGCATGGAAACGTGACATCCACTTTACACAGCAAGATCCCACCAACAGTAATAGAATCCAAGATGGCGCCGGAGAATGGCGACTTCTTGTGAACTGTGCCCAGCATAGCCTCTAATTTGATCGTTTGCTCCCACTCTATGCTTTTAAAACTCAAACTCTTATAAACTCTCTATCTCATATTAAGTTGATCTTTCTCCACACCCTAGCGATGACTGTAACACTACGTTCTGCACCGTCTTGTTTCCTTCTCTATGAATGGTATGCTTTGTCTGTATAGCGCGCAAGAAACAATACTTTTCACCGCATGCTAATACATGTGACAATAAATCAAATCAAATCAAACAAAATGGCCAGACAGCCTATCTTTGGTATTGGTTGAGGGATAAACACTGGCAAGGGCACCAGACATCTTCCATGTTCTTCATCGTCATCATGCCGTGGGAATCATAGAAATCATGGAAACCCTACAGTATAGAAAGAGGCCATTCGGCCCATCGAGCTGCACCGACCACAATCCCACCCAGGCCCAACCTCCACATCCCTACATATTTACCCACTAATCCCTCTAACCTACGCATCGCAGGACACTAAAGGGGCAATTTTTAGCATGGCCAATCAACCTAACCCGCACATCTTTGGACTGTGGGAGGAAACCGGAGCACCCGGAGGAAACCCACGCAGACACGGGGAGAATGTGCAAACTCCACACAGACAGTGACCCAAGCCGGGAATCGAACCCAGGTCCCTGGAGCTGTGAAGCAGCAGTGCTAACCACTGTGCTACCGTGCCGCCCGGTTTTACATGTTTTACATCCACCCCAGATGAGGCCTTGCTTCCTCGTCACATCCCAGTGACGGCGCCTCTGACAGTGCAGCATTTTCACAGTCCCGTACAGGCGTGTCAGCCTGGGTTTGTGTGTTCCAAGTCTTTGGAGTGGGACTTAGAACCATAACCTGCTGCCTCGCGTGAGAGAGCGATATAAGTTTGTTTATTAGTCACGAGTAAGGCTTACATTAACACTGCAATGAAGTTACTGTGAAAATCCCCTAGTCGCCACACTCCGGCGCCTGCTCGGATCAATGCACCTAACCAGCACGTCTTTCAGACTGTGGGAGGAAACCGGAGCACTCGGAGGAAACCCACGCAGACACGGGGAGAACGTGCAGACTCCGCATAGACAGTGACCCAAGCCGGGAATCGAACTCCGGTCCCTGGCATTGTGAGGCAGCAGTGCTAACCACTGTGCCACCGTGCTGCCATAGATATAGACGCGGCTGAGAGTAGGCTAACAGCACAGTGGTCTGATTCTTCACAATAGCACCGTGATTAATGTTAGTACTAAATGTTTTGCTCTCTGTTTCTTTGCCTTTTCCTTGAGCTGTTACACATCCCATATGAGTCACCAACCTCTGGTATCTCAGTCAAGTGACTACTCCTGACCCAGGTTTAGTTTAGTTGCTCGCTCTGTTGAGTGCAAGGGCATGGCAAGCCAACAGAATCTGATATTCAGTATGAGTCAATAGGAGGTGATCAGAAGTCCCCCACACCCTCTCATTCCTGAGCCAGGAAGCGTAGAGGAGAACATGCCCCTGTCTACATCAACGGGGACAAAGTAGAAAGGGTCAAGAGCTTCACGTTTTTCGGTGTCCAGATCACCAACAACCTGTCCTGGTCCCCCCCATGCCGACACTACAGTTAAGAAAGCCCCACCAACGCCTCTATTTTCTCAGAAGACTAAGGAAATTTGGCATGTCAGCTACGACTCTCACCAAAGTTTACAGATGCCCCATAGAAAGCATTCTTTCTGGTTGTGTCACAGCTTGGTGTGGCTCCTGCTCTGCCCAAGACCGCAAGAAACTACAAAAGGTTGTGAATGTAGCCCAATCCATCACGCAAACCAGCCTCCCATCCATTGACTCTGTCTACACTTCCCGCTGCCTCGGCAAAGCAGCCAGCATAATTAAGAACCCCACACACCCCCGGACATTCTCTCTTCCACCTTCTTCCGTCGGGAAAAAGATACAAAGGTCTGAGGTTACGTACCAACCGACTCAAGAACAGCTTCTTCCCTGCTGCTGTCAGACTTTTGAATGGACCTACCTCGCATTAAGTTGATCTTTCTCTGCACCCTAGCTATGACTGTAACACTACATTCTGCACTCTCTCATTTCCTTCTCTATGAACGGTATGCTTTGTCTGTATAGCGCGCAAGAAACAATACTTTTCACTGTATGCTAATACACGTGACAATAATAAATCAAATCAAATCCGAGCCATTCCAGTGTTTGGGATGGTCCCAGTGTTGTTCCACCTGAGCTTGACTATCTCGGTGGACAGCAGAGCGAGATGGTGGAAGGTTCCTGTCTGTGTGGGTGACTTCCATACTGGACACCGATGCTTCCCAGTAAAACCAGTGACGGAGCTCACGTTCATATTCCTAGGCAAATGTATTTTCTTTTGTAGAAAATCCTTCTATTCTATCCTTCTGGGACAGCACGGTGGCACAGTGGTTAGCACTGCTGCCTCACAGCGCCAGGGACCTGGGTTCAATTCCGGCCTTGGGTCACTGTCTGTGAGGAGTTTGCACATTCTCCCCGTGTCTGCGTGGGTTTCCTCCGGGTGCTCCGGTTTCCTCCCACAGTCCGAAAGACGTGCCGGTTCGGTGCATTGGCCGTGCTAAATTCTCCCTCAGTGTACCCGAACAGGCGCTGGAGCGTGGCACCTGGGGATTTTCCCAGTAACTTCATTGCAGCGTTAATGTGAGCCTCCTTGTGACCAATAAATAAACTCTTTTTACTTTAACTCTATTCCTGTGCACTTGTACTGGATAAGCCAGTTACAGCCACCTTGCAGTTGTCGGCATACTTGCACATTGCATAGTGTGTTTAACATGGTTGCTGTTGAACCTGTTATGCGGTGGACACTGGGATATCGAGTGTAATTGTCGCTGTGCTGGTACATTTTCTTCTCTCCTTTCTTTGGCTTTGCAGAATAGTTAATGATTAGTATTTACTGCTCTCTCTGTTGAGAATCTACAGCTGGGAATACCATCCCATTTGAACAAAGCTTTGTCAGTTGCAGTTGGGGCATCTGAGGTTATCATTCGCTGATGCGTGAGCTGCTGGTAATCATAGAAATCATAGAAACCCTACAGTACAGAAAGAGGCCATTCGGCCCATCGAGTCTGCACCGACCACAATCCCACCCAGGCCCTACCCCCATATCCCTAAATATTTTACCCGCTAATCTACGCATCCCAGGACACTAAGGGGCAATTTTAGCATGGCCAATCAACCTAACCCGCACATCTTTGGACTGTGGGAGGAAACCGGAGCACCCGGAGGAAACCCACGCAGACACGAGGAGAATGTGCAAACTCCACACAGACAGTGACCCAAGCTGGGAATCGAACCCAGGTCCCTGGAGCTGTGAAGCAGCAGTGCTAACCACTGTGCTACCGTGCCGCCCTCATATACTCCATCCTGTGATCGCACTTGTCTCTGGCAGTCCAAAGATGTTGTTCTTCACGTTTGCAGACTCCAGTGTGGAGACTCTGTTATGAGGAGAGGTTGAGCAGGTTGGGCCTGTATCCGTTGGAGTTTAGAAAAAATGCGAGGTGACCTGATTGAGACATATAGGATTCCCGGGGGGCTTGACAGGGAAGATGCTGAGAGATTGTTTCCCCTAGTGGGAGGGTCTCGGAGCAGAGGGCATAATCTCAGAGTAAGAGGTTTGCC
The DNA here is from genome assembly GCF_964213995.1 of Mustelus asterias. NCBI lineage: Eukaryota > Metazoa > Chordata > Chondrichthyes > Carcharhiniformes > Triakidae > Mustelus > Mustelus asterias. The sequence goes on along the minus strand of NC_135817.1, from coordinate 3,558,683 downwards.
CATTTAAGACTTTTAATTTGATTTATTATTGTCACATGTATTGGGATACAGTGAAAAGTATTGTTTCTTGCCCGCTATACAGACAAAACATACCGTTCATAGAGAAGGAAACGAGAGAGTGTAGAATGTAGTGTCACAGTCATAGCTAGGGTGTAGAGAAAGATCAACTTAATGCGAGGCAGGTCCATTCAAAAGTCTGATAGCAGCAGAGAAGAAGCTGTTCTTGAGTCGGTTGGTACATGTCCTCAGACTTTTGTATCTTTTTCCCAACGGAAGAAGGTGGAAGTGAGAATATCTGGGGTACGTGGTGTCCTTAATTATGCTGGCTGCTTTGCCGAGGCAGCAGGAAGTGTAGACAGAGTCAATGGATGGGAGGCTGGTTTGCGTGATGGATTGGGCTACATTCACGACCTTTTGTAGTTCTTTGCGGTCTTGGGCAGAGCAGGGGCCATACCAAGCTCAGAGATGAGGAGGAATTTACACTCTCAGTGGGAAATGAATCTGTGGAATTCTTTACCGCAGAGGGTTGTAGAGGCTGGGTTGTCAAGGATGTTCAAGGCTGAGATAGATGAGTTTTTAATCAGTAAGGGAATCAGGGTTATGGGGATAAGGCGGGAAAGTGGAGTTGAGAATTATCACATCAGATCAGTCATGATCTCATTGAATGGTGGATCAGAGTTGATGGGCCGAATGGCCTACTTCTGCTGCTGTACCTTATGGTCTAAATGCCACTGCTCCCAGTATCTGAAGTCGATCGGGAATGAATAAAAATGATATCTCGCTTGCATGAATCTATCTGAGAAGCCAGCTAACAGGTCAATAGCACCAATCAATGCATCTTTTGGTAGGTGACCATTATTATTCTTGACATGGCCTAACAATCGCCTTCTACGCCCCTTGAGCATTGCCATCATACTTGCTGAGTTTAAAAAGTTGCAGTAGTTTTGTGTTGGGAACTTTAAGCTGCCAATGGACCCAAGGATCTTTCCCACATATGAATGAGTTGAGTGTGCATTCCAGGCCTCAGATCCTCGAATCCAAGTTTCAGCACCATACAGCAGCCCGCTTCATACACAAGCATTAGACACTCTTAGTCGTGTGGCAGTCAAGAGTTTGGGTGTTGTCCAGCCTCTTGCCTGAAGCTTTCCAAATGACACAGTACGAGGCAGCACAATGGTTAGCACTGCTGCTTCACAGCGTCAGTGACCCGGATTCGATTCCCGGCTTGGGTCACTGTCTGTGTGGAATTTGCACGTACTCCCCAGGTGCTCCAGTTTCCTCCCACAGTCTGAAAGATGTGCTGGTTAGGGGCATTGACCGTGCTAAATTCTCCCTCAGTGTACCCAAACAGGTGCTGGAGTGTGGCGACTGGGGGATTTTCACAGTAACTTAATTGCCGTGTTAATGTAAGCCTACTTGTGACACTAATAAATAAACTTATAAAACTTATAAATGTAAGCCTTGTGACTAATAAACTAAAAAAAAGGTAACTGCCTAAATGCTTTTTAAAAGACAAAATTGTACCCGCCTCTACTACTACCTCTGGCAGCTCAGTCCAGACACTCACCACCCTCTGTGTGAAAAGAATTGTCCCTCTGGATCCTTTTGTATCTCTCCCCTCTCATCTTAAACCTATGCCCTCTAGTTTTAGACTCCCCGACCTTTGGGAAAGGATATTGACTATCTAGCTGATCTGTGCCCCTCATTATTTTATAAACCACTATAAGATCACCCCTAAGCTCCAGGGAAAAAAAGTCCCAGTCTATCCAGCCTCTCCTTATAACTCGAACCATCAAGCCCTGGTAGCATCCTAGTAAATCTTTTTTCCACTCTTTCTAGTTTAGGCAGAGTTTGTTGAAAGACGGTCAGAGATTCAGTTCCAGGTTAAATTAGCAAGAGTGAGCAGTCGGGCTGACCAAGCCATCGCAATGAATTTAAACTTTTGAAAGAACTTCCTTCAAATCTCTGTGCTTGGAAAATGATAGCGTGGATATCTTCAGGGTGTGGACCTATTATGTAAGTCAGTCGAACCATTGGCTTTCCTGTTTGAACAAAGATGTGCGGGTTAGGTGGATTGGCCATGCTAAATTGCCCTGTAGTGTCAGGGGAACTAGCTAGGGTAAATGGGGATAGGGCCTGGGTGGGATTGTGGTCGGTGCAGACTCGATGGGCCGAATGGCCTCCTTCTGCAGTGTAGGATTCTATGAATCGTGAGGCTGAAGTTAATTAGTGGAGGTTTGGCTGGTGCCCATATGAATGTTTTTTATGGAGGCCCCACTGCACCTGTTGTTGTTGCTTTACTTTGCACTGATGGGTTTTTGTGCGGCCAAGAAGTGAGTGTGGCGTGAGGTGTGTGAGCCACATTTTCATCATAAACCAGCTGGGTCCCAGAAGCCAAACTCAAGGGAAAGAACTCACGATTGGAACTCGCGATTGCAAGAACTGTTAAGATACGGAAAGAACAAGATCTGTCTAGTTCCCCGTCTACCATCCGGGCAGTCACATGATGCAAAATACTGGCATTGTTGACCAGATTATTCTCATGAAGTAGTGGGCGACACGGTGGCACAGTGGTTAGCACTGCTGCCTCACAGCGCCAGGGACCCGGGTTCAATTCCGGCCTCGGGTTACTGTGTGTGTGGAGTCTGCACGTTCTCCCCGTGTCTGCGTGGGTTTCCTCCGGGTGCTCCGGTTTCCTCCCACAGCCTGAAAGACGTGCTGGTTAGATGCACTGGACCGAACAGACACCGGAGTGTGGCGACTAGGGAAGTTTCACAGTAACTTCATTGCAGTGTTAATGTAAACATTAGTTGTGACTAATAAATAAACTTTACTTTAACTTTACTTTTCCCAGATTAAGATAAAGGCCAGTGTTAGATTCACCATTTGGATTGCCTGCTGTACTCATGAGCTAACCTTTCATGATTATACATATATAAAGAGCAAGAGGGTAGCCACGGGGAGGGTTGGCCCACTCAAGGACAGGGGAGGGAATCTATGCGTGGAGCCAGAGGAAATGGGCGAGGTATTAAATGAGTACTTTCCATCAGTATTCACCAAAGAGAAGGACTTGGCGGATGATGAGTCTGGGAAAGGGTGTGTAGATAGTTTGAGTCATGTTGAGATCAAAAAGGAGGAGGTATTGGGGTTCTTGAGAAACATTAAGGTAGACAAGTCCCCACGGCCTGATGGGACGTACCCCAGAATACTGAGAGAGGCAAGGGAGGAAATTGCTGGGGCCTTGAGAGAAATCTTTGTATCGTCTCTGGCTAGAGGGGAGGTCACTGTAAGAGTTTTAACAACACCAGGTTAAAGTCCAACAGGTTTATTTGGTAGCGAATGCCATTAGCTTTCGGAGCGCTGCTCCTTTGTCCGATGGAGTGGAAATGTGGGGAGGTCCCAGAGGATTGGAGAATAGCCAGTCTTGTTCCTTTGTTTAAAAAGGGTAGCAAAAATAATCCAGGTAATTACAGGCCGGTGAGCCTTACGTCAGTGGTAGGGAAATTATTGGAGAGGATTCTTCGAGACAGGATTAACTCCCACTTGGAAATAAGTGGATGTATTAGCAAGAGGCAAGATGGTTTTGTGAAGGGGAGGTCATGTCTCACTAACTTGATCAAGTGTTTCGAGGAAGTGATGAAGGTGATTGATGAGGGTAGGGCAGTGGATGTTGTCTACATGGACTTCAGTAAGGCCTTTGACAAGGTCCATCTTGGCAGACTGGTGCAGAAGGTGAAGTTGCATGGGATCAGAGGTGAGCTGGCAAGATGGATACAGAACTGACTCGGTCATAGAAGACAGAGGGTAGCAGTGGAAGGGTGTGTTTCTGAATGGAGGGCTGTGACAAGTGGTGTTCCTCAGGGATCAGTGCTGGGATCTTTGCTATTTGTAATATATATAAATGATTTGGAGGAAAATGTAACTGGATTGATTAGTAAGTTTGCGGACAACACAAAGTTTGGTGGATTTGTGGATAGCGATGAGGACCATCAGAGGATACAGCAGGATATAGATCAGCTGGAGACTTGGGCAGAGAGATGGCAGATGGAGTTTAATCCGGACAAATGGGAGGTAATACATTTTGGAAGGTCTAAAACAGATAGGAAATATACAGTATATGGCAGAACCCTTAAGAGTATTGATAGGCAGAGGGATCTGGGTGTACAGATACACAGGTCACTGAAAGTGGCAATGCAGGTGGAGAAGGTAGTCAAGAAGGCATACGGCATGCTTGCCTTCATCGGCTGGGGTATTGAGTTTAAAACTTGGCAAGTCATGTAGTAGCTTTATAGAACCTTATTTAGGCCGCACTTAGAATATAGTGTTCAATTCTGGTCGCCACACTACCAGAAGGATATGGAGGCTTTGGAGAGGGTACAGAAAAGATTTACCAGGATGTTGCCTGGTATGGAGGGCATTAGCTATGAGGAGAGGTTGGAGAAACTTGGTTTATTTCACTGGAGCGACGGGGGTTGAGGGGAGACCTGATAGAAGTTTACAAGATTATGAGAGGCATGGACAGAGTGGATAGTCAGAAGCTTTTTCCCAGGGTGGAAGAGTCAATTACTAGGGGGCACAGGTTTAAGGTGCGAGGGGCAAGGTTTAAAGGAGATGTACAAGGCAAGTTTTTTACACAGAGGGTGGTGGGTGCCTCGAACTCGTTGCCGGGGGAGGTAGTGGAAGCGGATACGGTAGTGACTTTTAAGGGGCGTCTTGACAAATACATGAATAGGATGGGGATAGAGGGATATGGTCCCCGGAAGGGTAGGGGGTTTTAGTTCAGTCGGGCAGCATGGTCGGTGCAGGCTTGGAGGGCCGAAGGGCCTGTTCCTGTGCTGTAATTTTCTTTGTTCTTTGATTTGTGGATCCAATCAGCCCAATGCTGTGTGTTCTTCCACAGCCCCCATGCAGGGAGATGTTCTTTGTAACAATTCCCTTTAACCCTCAATCCTACATATGGAGCCCTCCCTGAAAGGGGCAGTGAACCTGAGCAGGCAATCCCAACTCCTCTTCTCTTCCCCTCAATCCCATTCCTGACCCTCTTCTGAGTGAGATTGTGAAGTTATTTGATTTGATTTATTATTGTTACATGTATTAGCATACAGTGAAAAGTATTGTTTCTTGCACGCTATACAGACAAAGCACACTGTTCATAGAGAAGGAAAGGAGAGAGTGCAGAATGTAGTGTTACAGTCATAGCTAGGGTGTAGAGAAAGATCAACTTAATGCAGGGTAAGTCCATTCAAAAGTCTGACAGCAGCAGGGAAGAAGCTGTTCTTGAGTCGGTTGGTACGTGACCTCAGATTTTTGTATCTTTTTCCCGAAGGAAGAAGGTGGAAGAGAGAATGTCCGGGATGCGTGGGGTCCTTAATTATGCTGGCTGCTTTGCTGAGGCAGCGGGAAGTGTAGACAGAGTCAATGGATGGGAGGCTGGTTTGCGTGATGGATTGGGTTACATTCACGAACTTTTGTAGTTCCTGGTGGTCTTGGGCAGAGCAGGAGCCAAACCAAGCTGTGATACAACCAGAAAGAATGCTTTCTATGGTACATCTGTAAAGGTTGGTGAGAGTTGTAGCTGACATGCCAAATTTCCTCAGTTTTCTGAGAAAGTAGAGACGTTGATGGGCTTTCTTAACTATAGTGTCGGCATGGAGGGACCAGGACAGGTTGTTGGTGATCTGGACACCTAAAAACCTGAAGCTCTCGACACTTTCTACTTCATCCCCATTGTTGTAGACAGGGGCATGTTCTCCACTATGCTTCCTGAAGCTGATGACAATCTCCTTCATTTTGTTGACATTGGGGGAGAGATTATTGTTGCCGCACCAGTTCACCAGATTCTCTCTCATTCCTGTATTCTGTCTCATCATTGTTTGAGATCCGACCCACTACGGTGGTGTCGTCAGCAAACTTGAAAATTGAATTGGAGGGGAATTTGGAATAGGTGTATAGGGAGTGTGGTAGGGGACTGAGAACACAGCCTTGTGGGGCACCGACGTTGAGGATGATCGTGGAGGTGGTGTTGTTGCCTATCCTTACTGATTGTGGTCTGTGAGTTCGGAAGTTCAGGATCCAGTCGCAGAGGGAGGAGCCAAGGCCCAGGCCATGGAGTTTGGAGATGTAGCACTACATTCTGCACTCTCTCGTTTCCTTCTCTATGAACGGTATGCTCTGTCTGTATAGCGTGCAAGAAGCAATATTTTCACTAAGACATGTGACAATAATAAATCAAATCAAATCAAAAGTTGTGAGAATTGGTGCTGAGTACTCTTGCATTCTGTGCTCAGTATTCAACCCAATAGACAACATGGATTGGACCTTACAGTCAACTGGAACTTACCGAGCATCAGTCTGAGCTAGGAATTGAGATACAATAGTGAGCAGTGAAGAGGACATTAACAAACTTCAGGAGGACATACTCCACTGGAGATATGAACAGCCGCGGGGCTAATGAGATCTAGTGCGGAGGCGTGAGGCGTGTGGGAGAAAGAGTGAGGAGAGGCAGATGAAACTGTATAGCTTTACAGGAGTGCAGGGACAGAAAGAGTTGCTGGTGTAGCTACACAACGCTTCAAAGATGGTTTTCTTTTTAGAAAGGAATGCACATAAGGTTCCTGACTTGAGTACAGAGGCAAGAGTGTAATGTTAGACCTTCAAAAACACCGGCTAGATTCTGGCTGCAGCATTGCCCACCGAGTCTGCACCGACCACAGTCCCACCCACACCCCCATGCATCCACCCTAGCTAGTCCCCCTGACACGAAGTAGCAATTTAGCATGGCCAATCCACCTAACCCGCACATCTTTGGACCGTGGGAGGAAACTGGAGGAAACCCATGCAGAGAACGTGCAAACTCCACACAGACAGTGACCCGAGGCCGGAATTGAACCCGGGTCCCTGGCGCTGTGCAGCAGCAGTGCTAGCCACCGTGCTGTCCAGTTGTGAATGAGCTTGGGGAGGATTGAAGAGGGTTGGCTGGCCAGCTAAGTGCTCACAGAATTGTTACGGTACAGAAGGAGGCCATTTGGCCCATCATGCTTGCCGCTGCTCTCTAAATGAATATCATGTCTTAATGCCATTCCCTTCCCCATAACCCAGCGCATTGTTTCCACTCAAGTAGGCATCTAATGCCCCTTTGAATGGCTCGGTTGAACCTACCTCTGCCACACTTCCAGGCAGTGCAACCCAGACCCCAACCAGTCACTGTGTGAAGAAGTTTCTCCTCACGTCACACTTGCTTCTTTTGCAAGCCGCTGCTGTGTAGAGATTACTGGCCGCTGACACTCGGAATGCGTGTGTTGTTTAGACGTTGCTGTGCCACTGGGGAACATTACCTCTCGCAGAATCAGGGGAATAAATTCACCCGCGTTCATTGAGCGATGGAAAGCTGGAATTTAGAACACACGCCACCCTCCTGGGCTTCACGGCTTCTTGGGAATAATACATTCCACAGTAAACTGATTACACCATAAATAGGAACTTATTCTTCAAGGGATTGCATTATTGTGCACGGTGCCTTTATATAGCGAGGCCATGATCAACAGTATTGAACTAGCAAATGATGTGTCATGAAGTAAGATTTCAATGGGAGCTTGGTTATGTGGGGTGGGGGGTGTTGCCAGGATTCAACCAGCATCATCCAGCTCATTCTCCGTCCCTCCAAACTGGTATTCAGTAGAGGGAGACCAAGTTCGAAGGACCAGGCTGGGCAGCTTTCTGAATCCACTAAACTGGGGGGCACCTCACGACCCGGACACAGTATCATCGGAGGTGGATTGAGTTGGTGCTAATGGAGAGACTTCCTGAAAGTAGGAACTAGGAGCAGAAGTTGGCAAATTCGGAGCCTGCTCCGCCATTCAAACAGATCGTGGCTGATCTCGCCCTGGTCTTAAATCCACCCCCTCTCTCCATTCTCCATGTCCCTTTAACCTGTTATTTATTAGAAATATATCTATCTCCAGCTTGACACCATTCAATGATTCAGACTCCCGCGCTATGGGGCAGCGAGTTCCACAGATTCACCACCCTCCGCGAGATGTAGTTCCTCCTCATCTCGATTTTAAATCTACCGCCTCGCAACCAGTGGTTAGCACTGCTGCCTCACAGCGCCAGGGACCCGGGTTCGATTCCCGGCTTGGGTCACTGTCTGTGTGGAGTTTGCACGTTCTCCCCGTGTCTGCGTGGGTTTCCTCCGGGTGCTCCGGTTTCCTCCCACAGTCTGAAAGACGTGCTGGTTAGGGTGCATTGACCCGAACAGGCACCGGAGTGTGGCGACTAGGGGAATTTCACAGTGACTTCATTGCAGCGTTAATGTCAGCCTACTTGTGACTAATAAATAAACTTTAAAAAAATGTTAAACTATACCTGTGACCTCTTGTTCAAGGTTGCCCCGTAAGAGGAAACATTTGGTCCACATTTACTTTAACAATCCCTTTTAAGATCTTATATACCTCGATCAGCTCTCCTCTTTTGCTGAACTGAGTGAATGGATTAGTGACGCTGTATTATGGTAGTCCACCTTTTACTCCTCCCAGCTTTTCAGAGAAACCCATCACGCGTTGGGCTGCAGGTTGGGTAGAAGATCGATAGTTGCTTCCATGCTGGGACTTCCACTAGAATGCACAAATATATGAGCAAAAGGGAGAGTATGCAGCTCGAGCCCCAGTGGCCTAATGGATAAGACACTGCCTCTGGAGCCAGGGGTTGTGGGTTCAAGTCCCATCCGGGGTGAGATATTCTTTGGACTTTAAATGAGCATTAAAGAATTTTGGGCCGGCATGTTGGCACAGTGGTTAGCTCTGCTGCCTCACAACGCCAGGGACCCAGGTTCGATTCCAGCCTCGGTCACTGCCTGTGTGGAGTTTGCATGTTCTCCCCGTGTCTGCGTGGGTTTCCTCCGGGTGCTCCGGTTTCCTCCCACAGTCCAAAGATGTGCGGGTTAGGTTGATTGGCCATGCTAAAAATTGCCCCTTAGAGTCCTGAGATTCGTAGGTTAGAGGGATTAGCGGGTAAATATGTGGGGGTAGGGCCTGGGTGGGATTGTGGTCGGTGCAGACTCGATGGGCCGAATGGCCTCCTTCTGCACTGTAGGGTTTCTATGATTTCTATGAACGCCAGGGACCCAGGTTCGATTCCAGCCTCAGTCACTGTCTGTGTGGAGTTTGCATGTTCTCCCCGTGTCTGCGTGGGTTTCCTCTGGGTGCCCCGGTTTCCTCCCACAGTCCAAAGATGTGTGGGTTAGGTTGATTGGCCATGCTAAATTGCCCCTTAGTGTCAGGGGGATTAGCAGGGTAAATATGTGGGGTTACGGGAATAGGGTCTGGGTGGGATTGCGGTCGGTACAGACTCGATGGGCCGAATGGCTTCCTTCTGCACTGTAGGGATTTTATGATGCTGAATCATCTTTGTTCTATGATGATCTGACCATCCTTGAACTTCCAAAACCCTAACTTGCACCAAATTCTGTTCAGCTATCCCTCGGCACTGCTGACTGAATTGTATTGGCTTCCAATCCACCAACATCTCAAATTTCAAGTCTTCGTTCTCTTGTTCAAATCCCCTGCCCCTCCCTCTCTAACCTCCTCCACCCCGACACGACTACACCGTGTTCCTCCATTTCTGACCCCTTGTCTATCCCTGACGCCCCTCACCTCAGCATTGGCAGCCGTGCCTTTACCTGTTCGGGCTCCAAGTTACAGAATTCTCTCCTAAACCTCGCCCCATCTCTCAATCTCCTTGAAGACATTTCTTGAAAGACTTTGATCAAGGTTTTGTCCAGCTGTCCAAATACCTCCTTCCAAAGTGTTGTGCATGTTTGGTTTGGTAATGTTCTGGTGAAGGGTTTTGAGATAGTTCACTGCGTTAATCGCACTGTACATTTGCAGGTTCTCAGTGAGATCATTCGGCCATTCACTTAGACATTGACGTAACACATAGAAACATAGAAGATAGGAGCAGGAGGAGGCCATTCGGCCCTTCGAGCCTGCTCTGCCATTCATTACGATCATAGCTGATCATCCAACTCAATAGCCTAATCCTGCTTTCTCCTCATAACCTTTGATCCCATTCTTCCCAAGTGCTATATCTCGCCGCCTCTTGAATGTACAGTTTTGGCATCAACTGCTTCCTGTGGTAATGAATTCCACAGGCTCACCACTCTTTGGGTGAAGAAATGTCTCCTCATTTCCGTCCTAAATGGTCTACCCTGAATCCTCAGATTGTGACCCCTGGTTCTGGACTCCCCCACCATCGGGAACATCCTCCCTGCATCTACCCTGTTGTTAGAATTTTATAAGTCTCTATGAGATCCCCCCTCATTCGTCTGAACTCCAGTGAAAACAATCCTAACCTCGTCAATCCCACTTCATACATCAGTCCCGCCATCCCCAGAATCAGCCTGGTAAATGTTCGCTGCACTCCCTCGAGAGCAAGAACATCCTTCCTCAGAAAAGGAGACCATAACTGCACACAATACTCTAGGTGTGGCCTCACCAAGGCCCTGTATAATTGCAACAACACATCCCTGCTCCTGTACTCAAAACCTCTCACGATAAAGGCCAACATACCATTTGCCTTCTTTACCGCCTGCTGCACCTGCATGCTTACCTTCAGCGACTGGTGCACAAGGACACCCAGGTCCCGCTGCACACTCCCCTTTCCCAATTTACAGCCATTAATATACAACAGTGTCTCGATGATTAATGTATATCATTGATTTAAGGACGGCACAGTGGATAGCACTGCTGCCTCACAGCGCCAGGGACCCGGGTTCGATTCCCGGCTTGGGTCGCTCTCAGTGTGGAGTCTGCACGCTCTCCCCGTGTCTGCGTGGCTTTCCTCCGGGTGCTCCGGTTTCCTCCCACAGTCTGAAAGACGTGCTGGTAAGGTGCATTGGCCATGCTCAATTCTCCCTCAGTGTACCCGAACAGGCGCCGGAGTGTGGTGACTGAAGGATTTGCACAGTAACTTCATTGCCGTGTTAATGTATGCCTACTTGTGACACTCATTAATTAATAAATAAATATCAGGAAAAGCAGGGCTCCCAATATCGATCCCTGGGGAACACCAGCACAAACCTTCCTCCAGCCCAAAAAATATCCATTGACAATTATTCTCTGCTTATTATCATTGAGCCAATTTGTATCCTCATTGCTAATGTCCCCTTTATTCCATGGGACAGTTGAGTTTGATGTTGGATCATAACCTAAAATTGAGGGCATAAATTTTGAGACTGTTAGTTAGGAGGCTGCAAGAATCTCAGAAATGAAACATGACACCAGTAGGTCTCATGCTTTACACAGTACATTCTTGCCTGAAACCACACTATGTATGAGGTTGCCCTCAGGGACATGATCAAGAGCTTCATGTATTGCAAATGTGGCATTACATAATACCTGCAATGTAGCATGTGAGGATGATCCACACAGCATCATGGCACAGAGGTTAGCACTGCTGCCTCACAGCTCCAGGGACCCGGGGTTCGATTCCCGGTTGGGTCACTGCCTTTGTGGAGTCTACACGTTCTCCCGGTGTTTCCTCCGGGTGCTCTGGTTTCCTCTCACACTCCAAAGATGTGCGGGTTAGGTTGATTGGCCGTGCTAAATTGCCCCTTAGTGTCCCGAGGTGCGTAGGTTAGCGAGATTAGCGGGGTAAATATGTGGGATTCTGGGGATAGGGCCTGGGTAGGGGCGGCACGGTAGCACAGTGGTTAGCGCTGCTGCTTCACAGCTCCAGGGTCCCGGGTTCGATTCCCGGCTCGGGTCACTGTCTGTGTGGAGTTTGCACATTCTCCTCGTGTCTGCGTGGGTTTCCTCCGGGTGCTCCGGTTTCCTCCCACAGTCCAAAGATGTGCGGGTTAGGTTGATTGGCCATGCTAAAATTGCCCCTTAGTGTCCTGTGATGCGTAGGTTAGAGGGATTAGTGGGTAAATGTGTAGGGATATGGGGGTAGGGCCTGGGTGGGTTTGTGGTCGGTGCAGACTCGATGGGCCGAATGGCCTCTCTGTACTGTAGGGTTTCTATGATTGTCCATGCAGACTCGATGGGCCGAATGGCCTCCTTCTGCACATGAGGGATTTTACAATTCTATCAATTACTGGATTCAGGGAGTGTATTTTCACAGTAGATCACATCGACCCCAACATAGAATCATAGAATTCCTACAGTACAAACGGAGGCCATTCAGCCCATCGAATATGCACCAACTCAGCATTTTACCCAGACCCAAACAGCCCCCCACCCATCCGCCCGTCCGAGTTAGGTTGATTGGCCATGCTAAAATTACCCTTAGTGTCCTGAGATGCGTAGGTTAGAGGGATTAGAGGGTAAATATGTAGGAATATGGGGGTAGGGCCTGGGTGGGATTATGGTCGGTGCAGACTCGATGGGCCGAATGGCCTCTTTCTGTACTGTAGGGATTCTATGAATTCTATGAAATTCTATGTCCAATCCCTGTAACCCCCTAATCCCCCTGATCCACACATCTTGAGATGCCAAGGGGCAATTTAGCACGGCCAATCCACCTAATCCGCACATCTTTGGACTGTGGGAGGAAACCGGAACATCCGGAGGAAACCCACGCAGACACGGGGAGAACGGGCAAACTCCACACAGACAGTGACCCGAGCCGGGAATCGAACCTGGATCCCTGGCGCTGTGAGGCAGCAGTGGCACCCATTAGTGATGTCGCCGGTATACAAAGGCGTTTTTATGGTTAATTTTGACACCATTTGAAGAGTCCACGAACTCCTTGCGCTTACTGTATTGTCTTACAGTATTGAAGGTAATTTCTAGCCTTAAAACAGCCTTAAAAACAAATCCCCTTCGAGTCTGTACACACATGATTGTTGCAAAATATAAGGGAAGGAATGCAACTAAGGTTGCCTGCAGCAATATCTGAGTGGCGAACCTCTGACTCTGCTTGTTGGTCCTCTATTAGAACAAGCAGACAAAGGAGGGGAGAATGTGGGTGAGGACATTCGCAGTCCCATCGAGACACTTTCTTATTTTTTTTATTCATTCATGAGACGTGTGTCGCTCGCTGGCCAGCATTTATTGCCCATCCCTAGTTGCCCGAGGGCAGTTGAGAGTCAACCACATTGCTGTGGCTCTGGAGTCACATGTAGTCCAGACCAGGTAAGGACAGCAGATTTCCTTCCCTAAAGAACATTAGTGAACCAGATGGGTTTTTCCGACAAATCGGCAATGGTTTCATGGTCATCAGTCGATTCTTAATTCCAGATATTTTTTTATTGAATTCAAATTCTGCCATCTGCTGTGAGGAGATTCGAACCCGGGTCCCCAGAACATTAGCTGAGTTTCTGGATTAACATCTAGCGATAATACCACTAGGCCATCGCCTCTCCATGGCAACGTTTACCATTGAACTATGTGATCTGGTCGGTTCAGAAGTTCACAAGGTCACTCACATGTCTCTGGTCCCACTTGAAGAGGTCACTTGGCTGTGTAGTTGGCTCTTGCAGTGGTCGGTTGGTAGATGGGATGAGGATGGAGGGGAGTGGCTGTGCTAAATTGCCCCTTGGCGTCTCAAGATGTGTGGATCAGGGGGATTAGGGGGTTACAGGGATTGGACATAGAATTTTTTTTCATAGAATTCATAGAATCCCTACAGTACAGAAAGAGGCCATTCGGCCCATCGAGTCTGCACCAACCACAATCCCACCCAGGCCCTACCCCCACATTCCTACCAGTGGCGTGGTAGCTCTTCTATTGACTGCCTTTTATTCTCTATATTACCAAGGCGTATCTATCCTAATCTTCCAATGTTAACAATTCCAGTGTAATTTGAAATTCTCTGTGTCCATTAGTACGCTGCAGCTCCAGACCTGAACTCATCACCTCCACTTCCCTCATTATCCTTTCGTCTTCCTGACATCATGCCCCTCGGGTACTCTGCCCCGAAACCAGATGCGGAGAGGTTGTTTCCCATTGTGGGAGGGTCTCAGACCAGAGGGCATCATCGCAGAGTGAGGGGTTGTCCATTTAGGACAGAGCTGAGGAGAATTTCTCCTCAGAGGGTAGTGAATCTGTGGAATTCTTTGCCGCAGGCGGCTGTAGAGGTTGGGGTGTCATTCGTTTTTTTTTATAGTTTACTTATTATTGTCACAAGTCAGCTTACATTAACACTGTAATGAAGTTACTGTGAAAATCCCCTGGTTGCCACACTCCGGCACGGTAGCACAGTGGTTAGCACTGCTGCTTCACAGCTCCAGGGACCTGGGTTCGATTCCCGGCTTGGGTCACTGTCTGTGTGGAGTTTGCACATTCTCCTCGTGTCTGCGTGGGTTTCCTCCGGGTGCTCCGGTTTCCTCCCACAGTCCAAAGATGTGCGGGTTAGGTTGATTGGCCATGCTAAAAATTGCCCTTAGTGTCCTGAGATGCGTAGGTTAGAGGGGTTAGTGGGTAAATATGTAGGGATATGGGGGTAGGGCCTGGGTGGGATTGTGGTCGGTGCAGACTCGATGGGCCGAATGGCCTCTTTCTGTACTGTAGGATTTCTGTTTGGGTACACTGAGGGAGAATTTAGCACGGCCAATGCATCTAAACAGCACGCTTTTTTGGACTGTGGGAGGAAACCGAGCACCCGGAGGAAACCCACGCAGACATGGGGAGAATGTACAAACTCCACACAGACAGTGACCCGAGCCGGGAATTAAACCCGGGCCCCTGGCGCTGTGAGGCAGCTGTGCTAACCACCGTGTCACCCATTAGGTATATTTAAAGCTGAGACAGATTTTTAATCGGTAAGGAAATCAGGGCCATGGGGAAAAGGCAGGAAATTGGAGTTAAGGATTATTACATCAGGTCCATCGTTATCTCATTGAATGACGGGGCAGACTTGATGGGCTGAATGGCCTAACTTCTGCTCCCACGTCTTATGGTCACCCCTACACCATTCCTTGAATTGTCTCATTTATCCTCTCTGCCTCCCACTGCTCCTTCAAGTTATTGTTTACTATCCCGCTCTTTGACTAGGTTTTCGTCGGCTATCGTAATGTCTGCTTATGAGGCTGGGTGTGACACTTTATCTACGAGCTCTCCTGTGAAGCTGTGTGGGGAATTTTAATCCATTGGAGGTGCTTTGGAGAGGTGTTTGACAAGACGTGCATTTGTCCGAGGGGGGCAGTGCTATCATCTGAGTCACAGTGTGACGGCTTGGGTCTGTGTGGAGTTTGCACGTTCTCCCCGTGTCTGCGTGGGTTTCCTCCAGGTGCTCTGGTTTCCTCCCACAGTCCAAAGATGTGCGAGTTAGGTGCATTGGCCATGCCAAATTGCCCCTTAGTGTCAGGGGGACTAGCTAGGGTAGATCTCATTAGTGACAGACAGCATGGAACAATCTCATTAGTGACAGACAGCATGGTTTTGTAAGAGGGAGGTCGTGCCTTACAAATTTGGTGGAGTTTTTTGAGGAAGTGACAAAAACGGTTGATGAAGGAAGGGCCGTGGATGTCGTCTATATGGATTTCAGTAAGGCATTTGACAAAGTCCCACATGGCAGGTTGGTTAAGAAGGTTAAGGCTCATGGGATACAAGGAGAAGTGGCTAGATGGGTGGAGAACTGGCTTGGCCATAGGAGACAGAGGGTAGTGGTCGAAGGGTCTTTTTCCGGCTGGAGGTCTATGACCAGTGGTGTTCCGCAGGGCTCTGTACTAGGACCTCTGCTATTTGTGATATATATAAATGATTTGGAAGAAGGTGTAACTGGTGTAATCAGCAAGTTTGCGGATGACACGAAGATGGCTGGAATTGCGGATAGCGAAGAGCATTGTCGGGCAATACAGCAGGATATAAATAGGCTGGAAAATTGGGCGGAGAGGTGGCAGATGGTGTTTAATCCGGATAAATGCGAAGTGATGCATTTTGGAAGAAATAATGTAGGGAGGAGTTATACAATAAATGGCAGAGTCATCAGGAGTATAGAAACACAGAGGGACCTAGGTGTGCAAGTCCACAAATCCTTGAAGGTGGCAACACAGGTGGAGAAGGTGGTGAAGAAGGCATATGGTATGCTTGCCTTTATAGGACGGGGTATAGAGTATAAAAGCTGGAGTCTGATGATGCAGCTGTATAGAACGCTGGTTAGGCCACATTTGGAGTACTGCGTCCAGTTCTGGTCGCCGCACTACCAGAAGGACGTGGAGGCATTGGAGAGAGTGCAGAGAAGGTTTACCAGGATGTTGCCTGGTATGGAGGGTCTTAGCTATGAGGAGAGATTGGGTAGAGTGGGGTTATTCTCCTTGGAAAGACGGAGAATGAGGGGAGATCTAATAGAGGTATACAAGATTATGAGGGGTATAGATAGGGTGAACAGTGGGAAGCTTTTTCCCAGGTCGGAGGTGACGATCACGAGGGGTCACGGGCTCAAGCTGAGAGGGGCGAAGTATAACTCAGACATCAGAGGGACGTTTTTTACACAGAGGGTGGTGGGGGCCTGGAATGCGCTGCCAAGTAGGGTGGTGGAGGCAGGCACGCTGACATCGTTTAAGACTTACCTGGATAGTCACATGAGCAGCCTGGGAATGGAGGGATACAAACGATTGGTCTAGTTGGATCAAGGAGCGGCACAGGCTTGGAGGGCCGAAGGGCCTGTTTCCTGTGCTGTACTGTTCTTTGTTCTTTGTAGATGTATGGGGTTATGGGGATAGGGCCTGGGTGGGATTGTGGTCGGTGCAGACTCGATGGGCTGAATGGCCTCCTTCTGCGCTGTGGGATTCTATGATTCTATTCAATGTAACATTCCAGTGAAGCCACTCCAAATTTAAATCAGGAAAATTTTCACTCGCAGGTGAGTGGAAATCTGTGTGGGTTTCCTCCTACAGTCCAAAGATGTGCGGGTTAGGTGGATTGGCCGTGCTAAATTGCCCTTAGTGTCAGGGGGTTAGCTAAGGTAAATGCATGGGGTTCTGGGGATAGGGCCTGGGTGGAACTGTGGTCGGTGAATATTTGATGGGCTGAGCTTGCTGAGTTAATTGACTTGTCTGCAACTGAGATGACTCAACTGAGGAGCAGCACAGTGGTTAGCACTGCTGCTTCGCAACGCCAGGGTCCCAGGTTCAATTCCAGCCTCGGGTCACTGTCTGCGTGGAGTTTGCACATTCTTCCCGTGTCTGCGTGGGTTTCTCCCGGGTGCTCCGGTTTCCTCCCACACACCAAAGATGCGCTGGTTAGGTGAATTGGCCATGCTAAATTCTCCCTCCGTTTACGGGAATGGGGCCTGGGAGGGATTGTTGTCCTTCCTACACCGCAGCTGGAATACTGTGTGCAGTTTTGGTCCCCTTACTTCAGAAAGGATATTGTTGTCACAGAGGGTGTATAGCGAAGGTTCACCAGACTTGTTCTGGGGATAGCGGGACTGTCTTATGAAGAGAATTTGGGAAAACTGGGCCTGTATTCCCTACGGTTTCAAAGAGTGAGAGGTGATCGCATTGAAAACTACAAAATACCTCGAGGAATCGACAGGGTAGATGCAAGAAAGATGTTTTCCCCAGGTTGGGGAGTCTAGAACCAGGGGGCACAATTTCAAAATAAGGGAACAATCACTTAGGACGGAGGTGAGGAGAACTTTCTTCACACAGAGCGTTGTGAATCTTTGGAATTCTCTAGCCTAGAGGCCGTGGAACAAAGAACAAAGAAAATTACAGCACAGGAACAGGCCCTTCGGCCCTCCAAGCCTGCGCCGACCATGCTGCCCGACTGAACTAAAACCTCCTACCCTTCCAGGGACCATATCCCTCTATTCCCATTCTATTCATGTATTTGTCAAGATGCTCCTTAAAAGTCACTACTGTATCCGCTTCCACTACCTCCCCCGGCAACGAGTTCCAGGCACCCACTACTCTCTGTGTAAAAAAACTTGCCTCGTACATCTCCTTTAAAACTTGCCCCTCGCAACTTAAATCTGTGCCCCCTAGTAATTGACTCTTCCACCCTGGGAAAAGCTTCTGACTATCCACTCTGTCCATGCCTCTCATAATCTTGTAGACTTCTATCAGGTCGCCCCTCAACCTCCGTCGTTCCAGTGAGAACAAACCAAGTTTCTCCAACCTCTCCTCATAGCTGATGCCCTCCATACCAGGCAACATCCTGGTAAATCTTTTCTGAACCCTCTCCAAAGCCTCCACATCCTTCTGGTAGTGTGGCGACCAGAATTGAACATTATATTCCAAGTGAGGCCTAACTAAGGTTCTATAAAGCTGCAACATGACTTGCCAATTTTTAAACTCTATACCCCAGCCAATGAAGGCAAGCATGCCATATGCCTTCTTGACTACCTTCTCCACCTGCATTGCCACTTTTAGTGACCTGTGTACCTGTACACCTAGATCCCACTGCCCATCAATACTCTTAAGGGTTCTGCCATATACTGTATATTTCCTATCTGTATTAGACCTTCCAAAATGCATTACCCCACATTTGTCTGGATTAAACTCCATCTGCCATCTCTCCGCCCAAGTCTCCAACTGATCTGTATCCTGCTGTACCCTCTGATGGTCCTCATCGCTACCCGCAAATCCACCAACCTTTGTGTCGTCCGCAAACTTACTAATCAATCCAGTTACATTTTCCTCCAAATCATTTATATATATTACAAATAGCAAAGGTCCCAGCACTGATCCCTGAGGAACGCCACTTGTCACAGCCCTCCATTCGGAAACACACCCTTCCACTGCTACCCTCTGTCTTCTTTGACCGAGTAAGAAGTCTCACAACACCAGGTTAAAGTCCAGCAGATTTATTTGGTCGCAAATACCATAAGCTTTCGGAGCACTGCTCCTTCGTCAGATGGAGTGGAAATGTGCTCTCAAACAGTGCACAGACACAGGAATCAAGTTACAGAATACTAATTAGAATGCAAATCTCTACCGCCAGCAGGTCTTAAAGGTACAGACAATGTGGGTGGAGGGAGCATTCAACACAGGTTAAAGAGATGTGTATTGTCTCCAGACAGAACAGCTAGTGAGATTCTGCAAGACCAGGGGCAAGCTGTGGGGGTTACTGATAATGTGACATAAACCCAACATCCCGGTTTAGGCCGTCCTCATGTGTGCGGAACTTGGCTATCATCTTTGACCGAGCCAGTTCTGTATCCACCTTGCCAGCTCACCTCTGATCCCATGCGACTTCGCATTGAAGCTCAGACATTGAGTTTGTTTAAGGTAGAGAGTGACAGATTTTTGATTAACAATATTGTAAAGGGTTATGGGGATAGTGGATAAAGTGTCCAATCAACTGTGACCGTATTGAATGGCGGAGCAGGCTGAATGGGCTGAATGGCCTACTCCCGTTCCTATGTTCCTATTTATATGTTTTTGCCACTTAACACCAATCTAGTTACTAATTTATTACTGTGATGGGCCACCGTGTAAAAGTGAAGGGTTTAAGAGTGGGATGCATTGCTGAGTATGATACAGGAGGAGTAATTCTGTCCATCCCTGCCCATAGTTCAGTGTTTAGGTTCCTTGAGCAGTTTAAGAGTCCACCTCGAGAATGAATAGAATAGAATCCCTTCAGTGCGACAGAAGGCCTTTCGGCCCATCAAGTCTGCACTGACCACAATCCCACCGAGGCCCTATTCCCACAACCCCACATATTTACCCTGCTACTCCCCCTGACACTAAGGGGCAATTAATCCTGGCCAATCAACCTAGCCAGCACATCTTTGGACTGTGGGAGGAAACCGGAGCACCCGGAGGAAACCCACGCAGACACGGGGAGAACGTGCAGACTCCACACAGACAGTGACCCGAGTTCCAGGAATTGAACCCGGGTCCCTGGCGCCGTGAGACAGCAATGCTAACCACTGTGCCACCGTGCCACCCCATTAATGGATAATGACCTTGTGTGGAAACACTGCAGGTCCAAAATGCGAGCTCCTGTCTGATGGATTGTGTGGTGTGGGGGTGAAAGAGTAAGAAACCTGTGGGGAAAAATGCAGGATGCAACTCTGGGAGGAAGATTCCCTGTGCATTGTGGGCTAGCCCAGGTCTCAGCTTCTTCAAAAACGACCTCGCGATTTCATCCGAGTGAGGCCACAGAGGATATATATCTTCCCTTGTATCCTGTCTTTGGAAAACTGGGTACTTGAATTACTCAGACCATTCTGGAAGGGTTGCCATGGTTTTGACTGAATTTGATATCAATGTGTGGGCTGATCTCTGACCGTTCTGAATGTGACCTGACCTCCTCGTGATCAGTGAGGCTTGTAAGAATTGGGCTAATCAATGGCAGACGCAGTATAATTTGGATAAATGTGAGGTTATTCACTTTGGAAGCAAAAACAAGAAGGCAGATTACTACCTGAATGGCTGTAAATTGGGAGAGGGGAGTGTGCAGAGGGACCTGGGTGTCCTTGTGCACCAGTCGCTGAAGGTAAGCATGCAGGTGCAGCAGGCGGTAAAGAAGGCAAATGGCATGTTGGCCTTTATTACGAGAGGTTTTGAGTACAGGAGCAGGGATGTGTTGCAATTATACAGGGCCTTGGTGAGGCCACACCGAGAGTATTGTGTGCAGATTTAGTCTCCTTTTCTGAGGAAGGATGTTCTTGCTCTCGAGGGAGTGCAGCGAAGGTTTACCAGGCTGATTCCGGGGATGGCGGGACTGATGTATGAGGAGAGATTGACTAGGTTAGGATTGTTTTCACTGAAGTTCAGATAAGTGAGGGAGGATCTCAGAGTCTTATAAAATTTTAACAGGTCTAGACAGGGTGGATGCAGGAAGGATGTTCCCGATGGTGGGGGAGTCCAGAACCACGGGTCATAGTCTGAGGATTCGGATTTAGGATGGAGGTGAGGAGACATTTCTTCAGGTGAGTCTGTGGAATTCATTACCTCAGGAAGTAGTTGATGCCAAAACATTGAATGTATTCAAGAGGCGGCTGGATATAGCACTTGGGGGCGAATGGGATCAAAGGTTATGGGGAAAAATCAGGATTAGGCTATTGAGTTGGACGATCAGCCATGATCGTAATGAATGGTGGAGCAGGCTCGAAGGGCCGAATGGCCGCCTCCTGCTCCTATCTTCTATGTTTCTATTGTGTGTCACGCTGTGGCAACTGGCTCAGCTTCTCTCATTTTCAGTCCCCAATAAGAGTTCAAGCCCCATTGCAAAGCTTGATGTTTTCCAGGCTGAAGCTTCAGCGCTGTGCTGTTCGTGTTGGGTTGAACCAAAGCCCCTTCTCAGGCGGATGTCTCCTCGTGTGATTTGCGGCTACAGTTTCTCCGTCAACATAGGTTACCTCATAATTTTGTGCTGCTTGTGGCATCCTGCTGTGTATAGGTTTGCTGTCGGTTTTGCCTTTAGACAACAGTATTGATGATGATTTATTGACCGAAGTGTGTCAGGATGTCCTGAATTTGTGGTGTCAGTTATCCCCGGAGATGTGGAAAGTGTTGAAGGCGATGGAGAGGCGCTGTCTCGGTAACAAGTGGTGAAGTATCCTGAGCAGAGAGCCACGTACCTTTCCCAATCGGGGTATCCGAAAGCACTTTGCAGCCACTGAAGAGTAATCTCACAGATAGCAGAGAGGCAGTGGCCAGATAATCAGTCCTAGTGATGTGGATTGAGTGATGAGTATTAGCCAGGACTCTGGGAAGAACCCCCCTGCTCTATTTCGAAATAGTGCAGTGTGGGGGACCTATCACCTGACATACAGGAGCAGGTCAAACCTTGGTTTAACACTTCATTCAAAAATGTGAAAAAGTTGACTAAGAGAGCTGGTGCGGAGTGTAATAATGTTGTAAAGATGTTGCAGAGCTGTACTCTATTGGTGAATAGACTAGTGGAAGTTTTTTTAAAAAACGTTTATTTTTTTTTTAGTCACAGGTAAGGCTTACATTAACACTGCAATGAAGTTACTGTGAAAATCCCCTAGTCGCCACACTCCTGTTCGGGTAACACTGAGGGAGAATTTAGCATGGCCAATTCACCTAACCAGCACGTTTTTCAGACTGAGAGAGGAAACCAGAGCACCCGGGGGAAACCCACGCAGACACGGGGAGAATGTGCAAACTTCACACAGACAGTAGAGCATCCAGGGGAAACCCACGCAGACACGGGGAGAATGTGCAAACTTCACACAGACAGTGACCCAAGCCGGGAATCGAACCCGGGTTCCTGGCGCTGTGAGGCAGCAGTGCTAACCCCTGTGCCACCGTGCCATCCGACCGAAATGGAGCCCCATGTCAGCTTCCTCTTGCCCATGTAAGCTCCCTATCCGGCTGGAATGACTGAGAGCCGCTCCAATTCCATTGTCAGCATTCATTGAGATCCATTGGGATCTGCCACTAAAGTGCTGAGGAGGAAGCGAAGGATTGCACTCCTGGAGTCTCCAGCATGGCCTGTTGCCAGGTGTTGACGTCAATGGAGGCTGCTTTGCTTTGCAAATTGGAAGCACGGGGCATTGCGAAAGAGTTGGGCATTTCCTGATTCGGCGTCACATAGCTGGCTGGGGCTGATGTCGCAACGGAGGGAACGTTCCACTCAAAGAACTCTTTAGTCAGCATGTCCAAACAAAAGGGCTGCGCAGGTTTAATACTGGAACCCCCCTGCAGAGATTCGGCCTAGTCTGTCCACTGCATAACTGCACCTACCTGATATCCAAATCACCACCGTGCCAACTTCTCTCCTCATTCCCCAGAGTTAGTTTGCAATTCAGATTGTCCTTAATGTCAGGCAGATCATAGATAGGCCAGGGTTCTCCTCATTGCTCTTTAACATCACCAAGTTTGAGACTGGAGGAGAGTCCACTGCAAGCAGTTTGAAGCCTCTCAGGACCAAGACTCTTGTCATAACATTCATTCCTGCGAAGATAAACCGCCACCACAAACCTGACTTTCATCTGACGGGTTAGTGTGAGATTGCAGCATATCGGAGAGGTCAGGGTTGACAGGAGTTCAAGACCTTTGAACTATTGTCTATTCTGAATTCAAATAGCAGGCCGCTTGGAGACTGGGGGCGGGGTGGAGGCAAGAGGATTACAGGCCGGGCAGGGTTATGGGGTCTGTGTAGGGTTACGGGGGCAGGGCAGGGTTACGGGGGCTGGGCAGGGTTAAGGGGCCGTGTAGGGTTACGGGGGCTGGGCAGGGTTAAGGGGCCGTGTAGGGTTACGGGGGCAGGGCAGGGTTAAGGGGCCGTGCAGGGTTACGGGGGCCGTGCAGGGTTACGGGGGCCATGCAGGGTTACGGGGGCTGGGCAGGGTTACGGGGGCCGTGCAGGGTTACGGGGGCTGGGCAGGGTTACGGGGGCAGGGCAGGGTTAAGGGGCCGTGTAGGGTTACGGGGGCTGGGCAGGGTTAAGGGGCCGTGTAGGGTTACGGGGGCAGGGCAGGGTTAAGGGGCCGTGCAGGGTTACGGGGGCTGGGCAGGGTTAAGGGGCCGTGTAGGGTTACGGGGGCTGGGCAGGGTTAAGGGGCCGTGCAGGGTTACGGGGGCTGGGCAGGGTTAAGGGGCCGTGTAGGGTTACGGGGGCAGGGCAGGGTTAAGGGGCCGTGTAGGGTTACGGGGGCTGGGCAGGGTTAAGGGGCCGTGCAGGGTTACGGGGGCCGTGCAGGGTTACGGGGGCTGGGCAGGGTTACGGGGGCAGGGCAGGGTTAAGGGGCCGTGCAGGGTTACGGGGGCTGGGCAGGGTTAAGGGGCCGTGCAGGGTTACGGGGGCTGGGCAGGGTTAAGGGGCCGTGCAGGGTTACGGGCTGTGCAGGATTACTGGGCCGTGCCGTGTTACGTATGGCTTTCCTCCAGGTGCTCCGGTTTCCTCCCACACTCCAAAGATGTGCGGGTTAAGTTGATCCTAGTATCAGGGGGATTAGCAGGGTAAATATGTGGGGTTACGGGGATAGGGCCTGGGTGGGATTGTGGTCGGTACAGGCCTGGTGGGCCGAATGGCCTCCTTCCGCACTGCAGGGATTCTATGAGTCTTACGGTCAGCTTTGTGAGCAATCAGCACACATCTCACTTCACTTGCCCTTGCTTTACATGCGGATCACTTCAGTCACACCGTAGGTAAAAAGCTACATGGATGGAATTCAGCGGAATGTGGCAACCCTGCCCATGGACAGCGGTCAACAAAATACCTCATGGACTGGACTTAGAACCCAGATGGGCCACGCGTGGCCCCCCGGGCCGCAGACTGCCCGCCGCTGGTCTGTACTCAATAGCCGTGTCGTGTGACGGATACACACACCAACATTGGGCGGCACGGTAGCACAGTGGTTAGCACTGCTGCTTCACAGCTCCAGGGTCCCGGGTTCGATTCCCGGCTCGGGTCACTGTCTGTGTGGAGTTTGCACATTGGCTCGGGTCACTGTGTGGAGTTTGCACATTCTCCCTGTGTCTGCGTGGGTTTCCTCCGGGTGCTCCGGTTTCCTCCCACAGTCCAAAGATGTGCGGGTTAGGTTGATTGGCCAGGTTAAAAATTGTCCCTGAGATGTGTAGTTAGCGGGTAAATATGTGGGAGTAGGGCCTGGGTGGGATTGTGGTCGGTGCAGACTCGATGGGCCGAATGGCCTCCTTCTGCACTGTAGGGTTTCTATGTTCTATTGATGGGTGCCACAGAAGGAGATTGTCACCGACTTCGGGAAGTGTAGTGGAGGACATGCCCCTGTCTACATCAATGGGGACGAAGTAGAAAGGGTCGAGAGCTTCAAGTTTTTAGACATCCAGATCACCAACAACCTGTCCTGGTCCCCCCATGCCGACACTATAGTTAAGAAAGCCCCACCAAAGCCTCTACTTTCTCACAAGACTAAGGAAATTTGGCATGTCAGCGACGACTCTCACCAACTTTTCCGTATGCACCATAGAAAGCATTCTTTCTGGGTGTATCACAGCTTGGTATGGCTCCTGCTCTGCCCAAGACAGTTTTATAATCTGTTCCTGTGTTTTACCTCTGTGTCCCACCCCCGCCATCCTCCACAGCCTTCTGAGACAGAATTCCAGCTTTCCACTTCCCATTCTTTTAAAACACCGTGCTTGCTGGTTTTGCAGCAGGCCATCCCAGTTTGAATTTGACAATTGTCCCCCCAGCTTCCTGATCTCCCCGCTTGGGGGATAAAGCTTTCCTGGTGTTGAATACCTCTTTATTATTTGAAACCCCTTGATTGATTTCCCCATATTGTTCTAATCTCATTTTCATAGAATCGTAGAATCCCTACAGTGCAGAAGGAGGCCATTTGGCCCATCAAGTGTGTACTGATCACCATCTCACCCAGGTCCTATTCCCTTAACCCCACATATTTACCCTGCTAAACCCCCTGACACCAGCATGAATTTATCATGGCTAATCCACCTAACCCACACATCTTTGGACTGTGGGAGGAAACCAGAGCACCCAAAGGAAACCCACGCAGACACGAGGAGAATGTGCAAACTCCACACAGACAGTGACCCGAGCCGGGAATCGAACCCGGGTCCCTGGCACTGTGCCACCGTGCCGCCCTTTTCTGGACAAACTGAAAGAACCTCGGGCCTTAACTTAGTTTGATTTACTACTTCTTATCGTTTGTTTTCTGAGTTATTTGGGCCATGGTTTTATTCCAAGCATTTCCAACTATTTTTAATGGAGTTTAAAAGTTGCAGCTGTTTCTCAAGATGCTTGCTTCAAGTTGCTGTTTTTTTTTGCCAGCCCCCACCTTTTTTCCCTTTTTTCTATCTCGTTCTCTGACCCTTTGTGTTTCTGTGTTTCTTTATTTTTTTCCCTGTGAGTCTAACCTTATGTAGCACTCTTTCCCTTCCCCCACATTTTGCCCCACCCTCTCTCTTCCCCCCGCCCCAATGCTTTGACATTGATCTCAGTTGGGTATCTGACCTTCAGGGAAACCCAGCATCTTGTTTATTAATCTTCCAGGCCGATCTACTGAGAATCCACACACTCATTCTCTCCGACTGATGTTGACTGCAGGCTCCCTCCCTCCGCAGGGAGACGATCTATTTTCCTGAGGTCCAGAGAGATTAGCTGTAGGTTGTCTTGAGCTAAGGCTCTGGGGCTGGTAATATGCTAGGAATAGTAAAAAGCCTCACAACACCAGGTTAAAGTCCAACAGGTTTATTTGGTAGCACGAGCTTTCGGAGCGCTGCCCCTTCATCAGATGAGTCACCTGATGAAGGAGCAGCGCTCTGAAAGCTTGTGCGACCAAATAAACCTGTTGGACTTTAACCTGGTGTTGTGAGGCTTCTTACTGTGCCCACCCCAGCCCAATGTCGGCATCTCCATATCTACGCTAGGAATGTAACTGTGCACTAGTAAACCTCCCTTTGCTCCCCCATCGTATCAGCTGTGTGGGAGAATCAGTCATATAGAGTCACTGGAGATAACCAGTGAAAATATCAAGCACTCGGTGTAAGTAACTCTATCATCAAGACCCTCGATCCCCTTTTGCCTCGTTTGGTAACCTCGCTTCCTCTTAAGTGCATCTATATGGTTCACCCCAACGACTTCCTGTGGTAGTGAGATTCACATCCTCACCACACTCTAGCTGTTTGGTTTCGTGAGGCCTACCTTATATTGATGGGATCTTAGACCTCATCACACTATTTCAAAGAATCGCAGGTTAGTTCTGCGTGTTATCTAAATTGGTTGGTGTGTTTCGGATGAATAAGGCCAGAAGAAAAAGCCACCCTGCCATTTGGAGAGGAATAAAACTGATCAGTGTAGAAGTTATGCCAAACCTGGGTCCCACCTCGGTTAGGCCGCATGCTAACTTCAATGTGTAAAATATCCCAGGGTGCTTCACTGGGGCATTATAAAACAACATTTGACACCGAGCCATATAAGCTCTGACACTCCTGCTCTGCCCAAGACCACAAGAAACTACAAAAGGCCGCGAATGTAGCCCAGTCCATCACACCTCCCAGCCTCCCATCCATTGGCTCTGTCTACACTTCCCGCTGCCTCGGCAAAGCAGCCAGCATAATCAAGGACCCCATGCACCCCGGACATTCTCTCTTCCACCTTCTTCCGTCAGGAAAAAGATACAAAAGTCTGAGGTCACGTACCTACCGACTCAAGAACAGCTTCTTCCCTGCTGCTGTCAGACTTATGAATGGACCTACCTCGCATTAAGTTGATCTTTCTCTACATCCTAGACATGACTGTAACATGACATTCTGCACTCTCTCCTTTCCTTCTCTATGAATGGTATGCTTTGTCTGTATAGCGCGCAAGAAACAATACTTTTCACTGTATGCTAATACATGTGACAATAATAAATCAAATCAAATCAAAAATGTAAGAAGATATGGTCCACAGAGTTTAGCACTGCTGCCTCACAGTGCCAGGGACCTGGGTTCAATTCCCGGCTTGGGTCACTGTCTGTGTGGAGTTTGCACGTTCTCCCCGTGTCTGTGTGGGTTTCTTCCAGGTGCTCTGGTTTCCTCCCATAGTCTGAAAGACGTGCTGGTTAGGGTGCATTGACTCGAACACGCGCTGGAGTGTGGCGACTAGGGGAATTTCACAGTAACTTCATTGCAGTGTTAATGTAAGCCTTACTTGTGACTAATAAATAAACTTAAAAAACTTAAAAAAGATACTAAATTGGAATATCAAAAGCCTGGTCAAGAGGTCTGTTTTTGAATCCCACTGGAAGAGAAGTATACAGAGTCCCACTGGGAGAGAAGTATACAGAGTCCCACTGGGCGAGAAGTATACAGAGTCCCACTGGACGAGAAGTATACAGAGTCCCACTGGGAGAGAAGTATACAGAGTCCCACCGGGCGAGAAGTATACAGAGTCCCACTGGGAGAGAAGTATACAGAGTCCCACCGGGAGAGAAGTATACAGAGTCCCACTGGAAGAGAAGTATACAGAGTCCCACTGGGAGAGAAGTATACAGAGTCCCACTGGGAGAGAAGTATACAGAGTCCCACCAGGAGAGAAGTATACAGAGTCCCACTGGGCGAGAAGTATACAGAGTCCCACTGGGAGAGAAGTATACAGAGTCCCACTGGGAGAGAAGTATACAGAGTCCCACTGGGAGAGAAGTATACAGAGTCCCACCGGGAGAGAAGTATACAGAGTCCCACTGGAAGAGAAGTATACAGAGTCCCACCGGGAGAGAAGTATACAGAGTCCCACTGGGAGAGAAGTATACAGAGTCCCACCGGGAGAGAAGTATACAGAGTCCCACTGGAAGAGAAGTATACAGAGTCCCACTGGGAGAGAAGTATACAGAGTCCCACCGGGAGAGAAGTATACAGAGTCCCACTGGGCGAGAAGTATACAGAGTCCCACCGGGAGAGAAGTATACAGAGTCCCACTGGGAGAGAAGTATACAGAGTCCCACCGGGAGAGAAGTATACAGAGTCCCACCGGGAGAGAAGTATACAGAGTCCCACTGGAAGAGAAGTATACAGAGTCCCACTGGGCGAGAAGTATACAGAGTCCCACCGGGAGAGTAGTATACAGAGTCCCACCGGGAGAGAAGTATACAGAGTCCCACTGGGAGAGAAGTATACAGAGTCCCACCGGGAGAGAAGTATACAGAGTCCCACTGGAAGAGAAGTATACAGAGTCCCACTGGGAGAGAAGTATACAGAGTCCCACCGGGAGAGAAGTATACAGAGTCCCACCGGGAGAGAAGTATACAGAGTCCCACTGGGAGAGAAGTATACAGAGTCCCACTGGGAGAGAAGTATACAGAGTCCCACCGGGAGAGAAGTATACAGAGTCCCACTGGGAGAGAAGTATACAGAGTCCCACCGGGAGAGAAGTATACAGAGTCCCACCGGGAGAGAAGTATACAGAGTCCCACCGGGAGAGAAGTATACAGAGTCCCACTGGGAGAGAAGTATACAGAGTCCCACCGGGAGAGAAGTATACAGAGTCCCACCGGGGGAGAAGTATACAGAGTCCCACCGGGAGAGAAGTATACAGAGTCCCACCGGGAGAGAAGTATACAGAGTCCCACCGGGAGAGAAGTATACAGAGTCCCACCGGGAGAGAAGTATACAGAGTCCCACTGGGAGAGAAGTATACAGAGTCCCACCGGGAGAGAAGTATACAGAGTCCCACCGGGAGAGAAGTATACAGAGTCCCACCGGGAGAGAAGTATACAGAGTCCCACTGGGAGAGAAGTATACAGAGTCCCACTGGGAGAGAAGTATACAGAGTCCCACTGGGAGAGAAGTATACAGAGTCCCACCGGGAGAGACGTATACAGAGTCCCACTGGAAGAGAAGTATACAGAGTCCCACCGGGAGAGAAGTATACAGAGTCCCACTGGGAGAGAAGTATACAGAGTCCCACCGGGAGAGAAGTATACAGAGTCCCACTGGGAGAGATGTATACAGAGTCCCACTGGAAGAGAAGTATACAGAGTCCCACTGGGAGAGAAGTATACAGAGTCCCACTGGGAGAGATGTATACAGAGTCCCACTGGAAGAGAAGTATACAGAGTCCCACTGGGCGAGAAGTATACAGAGTCCCACCGGGCGAGAAGTATACAGAGTCCCACCGGGCGAGAAGTATACAGAGTCCCACTGGGAGAGAAGTTTACAGAGTCCCACCGGGCGAGAGGTATACAGAGTCCCACCGGGCGAGAAGTATACAGAGTCCCACTGGGAGAGAAGTATACAGAGTCCCACTGGGAGAGAAGTATACAGAGTCCCACTGGAAGAGAAGTATACAGAGTCCCACTGGGCGAGAAGTATACAGAGTCCCACTGGGAGAGAAGTATACAGAGTCCCACCGAGAGAGAAGTATACAGAGTCCCACCGGGCGAGAAGTATACAGAGTCCCACTGGGAGAGAAGTATACAGAGTCCCACTGGGAGAGAAGTATACAGAGTCCCACTGGGAGAGAAGTATACAGAGTCCCACTGGGAGTGATGTATACAGAGTCCCACCGGGAGAGAAGTATACAGAGTCCCACTGGAAGAGAAGTATACAGAGTCCCACTGGAAGAGAAGTATACAGAGTCCCACTGGGAGAGATGTATACAGAGTCCCACCGGGAGAGAAGTATACAGAGTCCCACTGGAAGAGAAGTATACAGAGTCCCACTGGGAGAGAAGTATACAGAGTCCCACTGGAAGAGAAGTATACAGAGTCCCACTGGAAGAGAAGTATACAGAGTCCCACTGGAAGAGAAGTATACAGAGTCCCACCGGGCGAGAAGTATACAGAGTCCCACCGGGCGAGAGGTATACAGAGTCCCACTGGGAGAGAAGTATACAGAGTCCCACTGGGAGAGAAGTATACAGAGTCCCACTGGAAGAGAAGTATACAGAGTCCCACTGGGCGAGAAGTATACAGAGTCCCACTGGGCGAGAAGTATACAGAGTCCCACCGGGAGAGAAGTATACAGAGTCCCACCGGGCGAGAAGTATACAGAGTCCCACTGGGAGAGAAGTATACAGAGTCCCACTGGGAGAGAAGTATACAGAGTCCCACTGGGCGAGAAGTATACAGAGTCCCACTGGGCGAGAAGTATACAGAGTCCCACTGGGAGAGAAGTATACAGAGTCCCACCGGGCGAGAAGTATACAGAGTCCCACTGGGAGAGAAGTATACAGAGTCCCACCGGGAGAGAAGTATACAGAGTCCCACTGGAAGAGAAGTATACAGAGTCCCACTGGGAGAGAAGTATACAGAGTCCCACTGGGAGAGAAGTATACAGAGTCCCACCGGGAGAGAAGTATACAGAGTCCCACTGGGCGAGAAGTATACAGAGTCCCACTGGGAGAGAAGTATACAGAGTCCCACTGGGAGAGAAGTATACAGAGTCCCACTGGGAGAGAAGTATACAGAGTCCCACCGGGAGAGAAGTATACAGAGTCCCACTGGAAGAGAAGTATACAGAGTCCCACCGGGAGAGAAGTATACAGAGTCCCACTGGGAGAGAAGTATACAGAGTCCCACCGGGAGAGAAGTATACAGAGTCCCACTGGAAGAGAAGTATACAGAGTCCCACTGGGAGAGAAGTATACAGAGTCCCACCGGGAGAGAAGTATACAGAGTCCCACTGGGCGAGAAGTATACAGAGTCCCACCGGGAGAGAAGTATACAGAGTCCCACCGGGAGAGAAGTATACAGAGTCCCACCGGGAGAGAAGTATACAGAGTCCCACCGGGAGAGAAGTATACAGAGTCCCACTGGAAGAGAAGTATACAGAGTCCCACTGGGCGAGAAGTATACAGAGTCCCACCGGGAGAGAAGTATACAGAGTCCCACCGGGAGAGAAGTATACAGAGTCCCACTGGGAGAGAAGTATACAGAGTCCCACCGGGAGAGAAGTATACAGAGTCCCACTGGAAGAGAAGTATACAGAGTCCCACTGGGAGAGAAGTATACAGAGTCCCACCGGGAGAGAAGTATACAGAGTCCCACCGGGAGAGAAGTATACAGAGTCCCACTGGGAGAGAAGTATACAGAGTCCCACTGGGAGAGAAGTATACAGAGTCCCACTGGGAGAGAAGTATACAGAGTCCCACCGGGAGAGAAGTATACAGAGTCCCACCGGGAGAGAAGTATACAGAGTCCCACCGGGAGAGAAGTATACAGAGTCCCACCGGGAGAGAAGTATACAGAGTCCCACCGGGAGAGAAGTATACAGAGTCCCACCGGGAGAGAAGTATACAGAGTCCCACCGGGAGAGAAGTATACAGAGTCCCACTGGGAGAGAGGTATACAGAGTCCCACCGGGAGAGAAGTATACAGAGTCCCACCGGGGGAGAAGTATACAGAGTCCCACCGGGAGAGAAGTATACAGAGTCCCACCGGGAGAGAAGTATACAGAGTCCCACCGGGAGAGAAGTATACAGAGTCCCACCGGGAGAGAAGTATACAGAGTCCCACCGGGAGAGAAGTATACAGAGTCCCACCGGGAGAGAAGTATACAGAGTCCCACCGGGAGAGAAGTATACAGAGTCCCACCGGGAGAGAAGTATACAGAGTCCCACCGGGAGAGAAGTATACAGAGTCCCACCGGGAGAGAAGTATACAGAGTCCCACCGGGAGAGAAGTATACAGAGTCCCACCGGGAGAGAAGTATACAGAGTCCCACTGGGAGAGAAGTATACAGAGTCCCACCGGGAGAGACGTATACAGAGTCCCACTGGAAGAGAAGTATACAGAGTCCCACCGGGAGAGAAGTATACAGAGTCCCACCGGGAGAGAAGTATACAGAGTCCCACTGGGAGAGATGTATACAGAGTCCCACTGGAAGAGAAGTATACAGAGTCCCACTGGGAGAGAAGTATACAGAGTCCCACTGGGAGAGATGTATACAGAGTCCCACTGGAAGAGAAGTATACAGAGTCCCACTGGGCGAGAAGTATACAGAGTCCCACCGGGCGAGAAGTATACAGAGTCCCACCGGGCGAGAAGTATACAGAGTCCCACTGGGAGAGAAGTTTACAGAGTCCCACCGGGCGAGAGGTATACAGAGTCCCACCGGGCGAGAAGTATACAGAGTCCCACTGGGAGAGAAGTATACAGAGTCCCACTGGGAGAGAAGTATACAGAGTCCCACTGGAAGAGAAGTATACAGAGTCCCACTGGGCGAGAAGTATACAGAGTCCCACTGGGAGAGAAGTATACAGAGTCCCACCGAGAGAGAAGTATACAGAGTCCCACCGAGAGAGAAGTATACAGAGTCCCACCGGGAGAGAAGTATACAGAGTCCCACCGGGAGAGAAGTATACAGAGTCCCACCGGGAGAGAAGTATACAGAGTCCCACCGGGAGAGAAGTATACAGAGTCCCATCGGGAGAGAAGTATACAGAGTCCCACCGGGAGAGAAGTATACAGAGTCCCACTGGGAGAGAAGTATACAGAGTCCCACCGGGAGAGACGTATACAGAGTCCCACTGGAAGAGAAGTATACAGAGTCCCACCGGGAGAGAAGTATACAGAGTCCCACTGGGAGAGAAGTATACAGAGTCCCACCGGGAGAGAAGTATACAGAGTCCCACTGGGAGAGATGTATACAGAGTCCCACTGGAAGAGAAGTATACAGAGTCCCACTGGGAGAGAAGTATACAGAGTCCCACTGGGAGAGATGTATACAGAGTCCCACTGGAAGAGAAGTATACAGAGTCCCACTGGGCGAGAAGTATACAGAGTCCCACCGGGCGAGAAGTATACAGAGTCCCACCGGGCGAGAAGTATACAGAGTCCCACTGGGAGAGAAGTTTACAGAGTCCCACCGGGCGAGAGGTATACAGAGTCCCACCGGGCGAGAAGTATACAGAGTCCCACTGGGAGAGAAGTATACAGAGTCCCACTGGGAGAGAAGTATACAGAGTCCCACTGGAAGAGAAGTATACAGAGTCCCACTGGGCGAGAAGTATACAGAGTCCCACTGGGAGAGAAGTATACAGAGTCCCACCGAGAGAGAAGTATACAGAGTCCCACCGGGCGAGAAGTATACAGAGTCCCACTGGGAGAGAAGTATACAGAGTCCCACTGGGAGAGAAGTATACAGAGTCCCACTGGAAGAGAAGTATACAGAGTCCCACTGGGAGAGAAGTATACAGAGTCCCACTGGGAGAGATGTATACAGAGTCCCACCGGAAGAGAAGTATACAGAGTCCCACTGGAAGAGAAGTATACAGAGTCCCACTGGAAGAGAAGTATACAGAGTCCCACTGGGAGAGATGTATACAGAGTCCCACCGGGAGAGAAGTATACAGAGTCCCACTGGAAGAGAAGTATACAGAGTCCCACTGGGAGAGAAGTATACAGAGTCCCACTGGAAGAGAAGTATACAGAGTCCCACTGGAAGAGAAGTATACAGAGTCCCACTGGAAGAGAAGTATACAGAGTCCCACCGGGCGAGAAGTATACAGAGTCCCACCGGGCGAGAGGTATACAGAGTCCCACTGGGAGAGAAGTATACAGAGTCCCACTGGGAGAGAAGTATACAGAGTCCCACTGGAAGAGAAGTATACAGAGTCCCACTGGGCGAGAAGTATACAGAGTCCCACTGGGCGAGAAGTATACAGAGTCCCACCGGGAGAGAAGTATACAGAGTCCCACCGGGCGAGAAGTATACAGAGTCCCACTGGGAGAGAAGTATACAGAGTCCCACTGGGAGAGAAGTATACAGAGTCCCACTGGGAGAGAAGTATACAGAGTCCCACTGGGAGAGATGTATACAGAGTCCCACTGGGCGAGAAGTATACAGAGTCCCACTGGGAGAGAAGTATACAGAGTCCCACTGGGAGAGAAGTATACAGAGTCCCACTGGAAGAGAAGTATACAGAGTCCCACCGGGAGAGAAGTATACAGAGTCCCACCGGGAGAGAAGTATACAGAGTCCCACTGGAAGAGAAGTATACTGAGTCCCACCGGGAGAGAAGTATACAGAGTCCCACTGGAAGAGAAGTATACAGAGTCCCACCGGGAGAGAAGTATACAGAGTCCCACTGGGAGAGAAGCATACAGAGTCCCACTAGGAGAGAAGTATACAGAGTCCCACTGGGCGAGAAGTATACAGAGTCCCACTGGGAGAGAAGTATGCAGAGTCCCACCGAGAGAGAAGTATACAGAGTCCCACCGGGCGAGAAGTATACAGAGTCCCACTGGGAGAGAAGTATACAGAGTCCCACTGGGAGAGAAGTATACAGAGTCCCACCGGGAGAGAAGTATACAGAGTCCCACTGGGAGAGAAGTATACAGAGTCCCACTGGGAGAGAAGTATACAGAGTCCCACCGGGAGAGAAGTATACAGAGTCCCACCGGGAGAGAAGTATACAGAGTCCCACTGGGAGAGAAGTATACAGAGTCCCACCGGGAGAGAAGTATACAGAGTCCCACCGGGGGAGAAGTATACAGAGTCCCACCGGGAGAGAAGTATACAGAGTCCCACCGGGAGAGAAGTATACAGAGTCCCACCGGGAGAGAAGTATACAGAGTCCCACCGGGAGAGAAGTATACAGAGTCCCACTGGGAGAGAAGTATACAGAGTCCCACCGGGAGAGAAGTATACAGAGTCCCACCGGGAGAGAAGTATACAGAGTCCCACCGGGAGAGAAGTATACAGAGTCCCACCGGGAGAGAAGTATACAGAGTCCCACCGGGAGAGAAGTATACAGAGTCCCACTGGGAGAGAAGTATACAGAGTCCCACCGGGAGAGACGTATACAGAGTCCCACCGGGAGAGAAGTATACAGAGTCCCACCGGGAGAGAAGTATACAGAGTCCCACCGGGAGAGAAGTATACAGAGTCCCACCGGGAGAGAAGTATACAGAGTCCCACCGGGAGAGATGTATACAGAGTCCCACTGGAAGAGAAGTATACAGAGTCCCACTGGGAGAGAAGTATACAGAGTCCCACTGGGAGAGATGTATACAGAGTCCCACTGGAAGAGAAGTATACAGAGTCCCACCGGGAGAGAAGTATACAGAGTCCCACCGGGAGAGAAGTATACAGAGTCCCACTGGAAGCGAAGTATACTGAGTCCCACCGGGAGAGAAGTATACTGAGTCCCACCGGAAGAGAAGTATACAGAGTCCCACCGGGAGAGAAGTATACAGAGTCCCACTGGGAGAGAAGCATACAGAGTCCCACTGGGAGAGAAGTATACAGAGTCCCACCGGGCGAGAAGTATACAGAGTCACAGTTCTGGTCACCCTGTTGTAAAGAGGATAGGGAAAGGGTGTGAAAGCATTTACAAAGATTGACCTGTTGGAGATCTTCAAAATGATGAATAATCGAGAACAAATAGACTTCCATTTTTGGGGAAGAACTGAACTAAAGAACAGACCGGGCTACGATTTAACCTCTCACCCGAAAGGCAGTACCCCTGACAGTGCTGCACTCCCTCAGTACTGCAATGTGTTGTCAGCCTGGGACGTTTGTTTGTGCTCAAGTATCTGAATTGGGACTTGAACCCACGATGCCTTGAATCAGGAGGCAAGCACGCTATCCACTGAGCCACCACTAGCTCCTTAAAGCGAGGGTGGGGAGAGCTGGAATGTTTTTCCACAGGGGCTGCACAGCACTGATGGGTTACCACTCAGCGCAGAGGGTGGCACAGTGGTTAACACTGCTGCCTCACAGCGCCAGGGACCCGGGTTCGATTCCCGGCTTGGGTCACTATCTGTGCAGAGTCTGCACATCCTCCCCGTGTCTGTGTGGGTTTCCTCCGGGTGCTCCAGTTTGCTCCCACAGTCCAAAGATGTGTGGGTTAGGTTAATTGACCCGAACAGGCGCCGGAGTGTGGCGACTGGGGGAATTTCACAGGAGCTTCATTGCAGTGTTAATGTAAGCCTTACTTGTGATGAATAAATAAATAAGCTTATAAAGCGATTGTGGAAAATCCCTCTTACACTGAACAGTGTTTCTCCAGTCTGTCAGAATTTATTACCTTGTGCTCCAGAGCTGATGTGAGAAGAATACTGTTGGCAAATGTGGAATCAATTGAAGAACTTGCCTGTGAGTGATCAGAGTGTGCTCCACCGGTTGTGAGTACTCCACAGAAAGCCCGCATTCCTCACCACATTCCTCAGCTCGGAGATTTGCACCCACTGAGAAAACATCCAACACTCCCAGCACATGGGGAGA
Organism: Mustelus asterias; assembly: GCF_964213995.1. Classification (NCBI taxonomy): domain Eukaryota; kingdom Metazoa; phylum Chordata; class Chondrichthyes; order Carcharhiniformes; family Triakidae; genus Mustelus; species Mustelus asterias. The sequence continues at coordinate 3,522,169 of NC_135817.1, read as the reverse complement.
GCACAGCCCCGCAGTGCTCGTGATCCTCAGCTTGCCTGGTGACCAGTAAACAGAGTTTTCCAACTCTACCTGATTCCATCAGCTTCTCCGCAAACGTCTGTACATCAGTTTTAAAGTTTATTTATTCGTGTCGCAAGTAGGCTTACATTAACGCAGCAATGAAGTTACTGTGAAAATCCCCTTGTCGCCACATCTGGTGCCTGTTTGGGTAACACTGAGGGAGAATTTAGCACCTAACCAGCACATCTTTCGGACTGTGGGAGGAAACCCACTCCGACACGGGGAGAACATGCAGACTCCACACAGACAGTGACGCAAGCTGGGAATCGAACCTAAGTAAGTTTATTTACCAGTCACAAGTAAGGCTTACATTAACACTGCAATGAAGTTACTGTGAAATTCCCCGAGTCGCCACACTCCGGTGCCTGTTCGGGTCAATGTACCCTAACCAGCACGTCTTTCAGAATGTGGGAGGAAACCGGAGGAAACCCACGCAGACACGGGGAGAACATGCAGACTTCACACAGACAGTGACCCAAGCCGGGAATTGAACCCGGGACCCTGACGCTGTGAGGCAGCAGTGCTAAGTCACCGTGTCGCCCAAAGCCCAGTGAAGGAGGCCATACTCGGGTTTATTGCGAGCGAGATTTGCATGTTGGATGGGGAGAAGTAAAACCGGTTGGGCATTTGACTAGTGAAGCAGGAGTGCTAATCACTGTAACCTGACCTTCAGACGAGGATTGGGGCCTTCTTTGTGGGCCTATGTTTCTACTTGTGTCCGATAATCACTCTGACTTCAAATTTTGAGCAAGTATTGCGTTTTAGCGCTGATGGCATATACATGAAGAAGGTCCTTTGACTTATATGCAAGGGTTGTGATGAGTTCAACAGATGGCTCACATGTTCGTTGCCTTGAGCAGCATTAGGTTTTGACTTGTACATGCTGTGTCAGATCAGAAGCCCATCGCTGTAGGAAAAAGCAGTTCAGTATGTCAAACAGCATGTGGCGACAAATGTCTCTCTATAGGAGGCCAAAGCATGGGCTAGAGCCACAGTGTATTCAATATGAGCTCTTCTGCATCCCGCAGCATTGAACAGAACCAGACTTCATGGAAACAGCCTGCAGTCAATCAGAACCACATCCAGCCCATGCCATTTCACTGCCCCTTAACTCCGAACTCATGGCAAAGGCTGCGAGTGGGGTTACCAATTCTGGCTGGACGTGTTCCTGGAGGTTTTGGCACGCGAACCCCAGCCTTCACTTCCTCCATCCAGTTAAATATCTTTTCCCCTCATTTTCAGTCGAGTCGTAGACTCTTACAGCATGGAAACTGTGTTGGCCCAACTTCTGTACATCAGTTTTAAAGTTTATTTATTAGTGTCGCAAGTAGGCTTACATTAACACAGCAATGAAGTTACTGTGAAAATCCCCTTGTCGCCACATAGAAACCCTACAATGCAGAAGGAGGCCATTCGGCCCATCGAGTCTGCACCGACCACAATCCCACCCAGGCCCTACCCCCACATATTTTACCCGCTAATCCCTCTAACCTACGCATCCCAGGACTCTAAGGGGCAATTTTTAACCTGGCCAATCAACCTAACCCGCACATCTTTGGACTGTGGGAGGAAACCGGAGCACCCGGAGGAAACCCACGCAGACACGAGGAGAATGTGAAAACTCCACACAGACAGTGACCCGAGCCGGGAATCGAACCCGGGACCCTGGAGCTGTGAAGCAGCAGTGCTAACCACTGTGCTACCGTGACATCTGGTGCCTGTTTGGGTAACACTGAGGGAGAATTGTGATGTGACTCTTTTTTTTAACCACTCAGCTAGTCCCAATTGCCCGCATTTGGCCCATGTCCCTCCATACCCATCTTACCCATGTAACTGTCTAAATGCTTTTTAAAAGACAAAATTATACCCACCTCTACTACTGCCTCTGGCAGCTTGTTCCAGACACTCACCATTCTCCGTGTGAAAAAATTGCCCCTCTGGACCCTTTTGTGCCTCTCCCCTCACCTTAAACCTTTGTCCTCCAGTTTTAGACTCCCCTACCTTTGGGAAAAGATGTTGACTATTTAGCTGATCTGTGCCCCTCATTATTTTATAGACCGCTATAAGATCAGCCCTAAGCCTCCTATGCTCGAGAGAAAAAAGTCCCAGTCTATCTCGCCTCCTTATAACTCAAACCATGAAGTTCCAGTAGCATCCCAGTAAATCTTTTCTGCACTTTTTCTAGTTTAATAATATCCTTTCTATAACCAATAATATCCTTTCTTCAAGTTAGAAATTAAATTGTTCATAGAAAATTGGGGCGGGGGTATTAAAAACTGGTTTTTCTGCTGTGGTTGCTTGCGGCAGTGTACGTGTGATTAATCTGTAATGCCCACAGATGCCAGGGCAGTCGAGAGTTGGCAACCTTCGGTGTGAGTTTTTAAAAAAAAAAACCCTAAGTTGATCAAATTTAAAGGAGTAATGTAAAATAATGAGATGGTGTTGCGTTAAGTGGGGTTCACCAGGAACACCAGAGGGGTGTGGGTGGTTGCTACCTGTGGTGAACCATCGTTGGTTCCCACTGGATAGTACTGAGCCAGGGCTGGCCAGTACTACAGGGATGTATATAGGTTACTGTTGGATTGTACTACTGTTGCTGTTGGGTTAGGGTGGGGTTGTTACACCTGTGTTTGTTACTGTTGTGGCACATCCCAGTCGGGCTCCGCCTCCTGGGAGAGGTATAAGAGTTCCTGCTCTGACGGGACCCCTTCAGTCTGGGATAGTGTGCTAAAGTTCTGATAGCTTCATTGTTAGTTAATAAAAGCCTTCTTTTACTGAAGCTTCGAGCCTCGTGTCCAAATTGATGCGCATCACTACAGTTCCCAGAGCAAATCAAACAATAACAATTTATAGAATGCTTTGAATGTACGAAAATGACCATTGACTCTTTATAGGAGTGGTAAAAAGTAAACATTTAAGATTGAGACACGTGAAGCTATATAAGGATGGATGATTGGAAGGAGGGTCAAAAATTTGATTTTGATTTGATTTATTATTGTCAAATGTATTAACATACAGTGAAAAGTATTGTTTCTTGCGCATTATGCAGACAAAGCATACCGTTCATAGAGAAGGAAAGGAGAGAGTGCAGAATGCAGTGTTATAGTCATAGCTAGGGTGTAGAGAAACATCAACTGAATGCGAGGTAGGTCCATTCAAAAGTCTGACAGCAGCAGGGAAGGAGCTGTTCTTGAGTCGGTTGGTATGTGACCTCAGACTTTTGTATCTTTTTCCTGACGGAAGAAGGTGGAAGAGAGAATGTCCGGGGTGCGTGGGGTCCTTAATTATGCTGGCTGCTTTGCCGAGGCAGCGGGAAGTGTAGACAGAGTCAATGGATGGGAGGCAAAGAGGTAGTTTTGGAGGTGATGGTTAGCAGTGATTTAGGGAGGGAGTTCCAGATTTTTGCGGCTTGGAGCTGAAGGGATAACCCCCAATACTGGAGTGATTAAAAGGAGTACTACTGAATATTTTAATTTAATTTGTTAATGTCACATGTAGGCTTACATTAACACTGCAATGAAGTCACTGTGAAAATCCCCTAGTCGCCACATTCCGGCACCTGTTTGGGTACACCGAGGGAGAATTTAGCACGGCCAATGCACCCTAACCAGCACGTCTTTCGGACTGTGGGAGGAAACCGGAGCACCCAGAGGAAACCCACGCAGACACGGGGAGAATGTGCAAACTCCACACAGACAGCGACCCAGGGAATCAAACCTGGGCCTCTGGTGCTGTGAGGCAGCAGTGCTAACCACTGTGCCACCGTGCTGCCCTAGGACAAGGAATAGGACAGTGCAAGCCAGTCGCCTGAATTGAGAGAGAGAGAGGCTGAGTGATGAATGAAGACAATGCAGTGATGGGAAAGGTATGAAATGAATGGAATTGCGTGTGTTGAAATGATGTCTTTGGAATGGAGTGTTAATCTGTTTGGAATACAAGGTGCTGGAATGTTAATCACATTCCGCTGGCAGCAACACACATTGCTGAATGGACAGAGACCAGCCCTCCATTCATACAGCTTAAAGTTTATTTATTAGTGTCACAAGTAGACTTACATTCACACTGCAATGAAGTTACTGTGAAAATCCTCTAGTCGCCACACTCCGGCGCCTGTTCGGGTCAATGCACCCTAACCAGCACGTCTTTCAGACTGTGGGAGGAAACCGGAGCACCCGGAGGAAACCCACGCAGACACGGGGAGAAGGTGCAAACTCCACACAGACAGCGACCCAAGCCGGGAATCGAACCCGCGTCCCTGGCGCTTGTGAGGCAGCAGTGCTAACCACTGTGCCACCGTGCCGGCCCATCCCAGTGCAGGAGGCCATGCTCGGGTTTATTGCGAGCGGGATTTGCATGTTGGATGGGGAGAAGTGAAACCGGTTGGGCTTTCGACTAGTATTTGTTTAATTCTTTATTTCATCAGCAGCGTTCAGTCTCGAGCCAGTCACCAGTTTGTCCGCCTACAGTGTGTGTACACATTGCACCTGGGCTCGGCAGGGTGAGAGGTGACCCTTGGGTGTGTGTGTCTGTGCTGTTGATGGGGATAATGGCAGCATATTCAGAGTTGACTGGGAATTCTGCCTCACTGTAGGATTGCTTTAGATCTGACCGAGCATTGCCCAATGAATCCAGATGTGGTAAGCTACATTTTTGATCGGTAAATAAAATGGTGAGTAATAGCCAGGGTTGCTGGGGAGGTGATTGTGAGACACATTTTCTCACAGGGCAAGCATGTGAACTTTGACCAAAGGTTGAAATGAAAAGCAAAGAAGCAGAGTGGTTTTTTTTGATTGTTATGCGAGTTTTCTACTTAGTTGGTACCTGATGGTGGTAGATGTTGATTAATAAATGGTAAAATAGGGCCCTAAGTCTTTTAAGATTATATTCACTGGAGTTTAGGAGAGTGAGAGGGGATCTGACAGAAACTTACAAATTCTAACAGGATAGGTTCAGAAAGAATGTTCCCAATGGCGGGGGAGTCCAGGACTGGGGGGGGAGGGGGGGGGGTCATAGTTTGAGGATAAGGGGTAAACCTTTTAGAACTGAGGTGAGGAGAAATTTCTTCACCCAGAGAGTGGTGAATGTGTGGAATTCACTCCCACAGAATGTAGTTGAGGCCAAAACGTTGTGTGATTTCAAGCAGAAACTAGATATAGCTCTTGGGGCTAAAGGGATATGGGGGTAAGGGGGGGGGACATCAGGATATTGAATTCGATGATCAGCTATGATCAAAATGAATGGCGGAGGAGGCTCGAAGGGCCGAATGGCCTACTCCTGCTTCTAGTTTCTATGTTTCTTTGTGAAATATACACACATGGTGTAAATTACCTTTATTGTGTAAGGGGTTTTCAATTAAAGAGTACAAAGAACAGTGCAGCACAGGAACAGGCCCTTCGGCCCACCAAGTCTGTGCTGACAAAGATGCCTCTCTAATCTAATATTTTCTTGCCTCTATGTGGTCCATCTCCCTCTATTCTCTATTCTGCAGGTGCAGCAGGTGATCAAGAAGGCAAATGGAATGTTGGCCTTTATCGCGAGAGGGATGGAGTATAGAAGCAGGGAGGTCTTGCTGCAACTGTACAGGGTACTGGTGAGGCCGCACCAAGAGTACTGTGTACAATTTTGGTCCCCTTATTTAAGAAAGGATATATTAGCTTTGGCGGGGGTACAGAGAAGGTTCACCAGGTTGATTCCGGAGATGAGGGGGTTAGCTTATGAGGAGAGATTGAGTAGACTGGGCCTGTACTCATTGGAGTTTAGAAGGTTGAGGGGAGATCTTATAGAGACATATCAGATAATGAAGGGGCTAGACAGGGTAGAAGCAGCGAGGTTATTTCCACTTACAATGGAAACAAGGACTAGGGGGCATAGCCTCAAAATACGGGGGAGTCAATTTAGAACAGAGTTGAGGAGGAACTTCTTCTCCCAGAGGGTAGTGAATCTTTGGAATTCTCTGCCCAATGAAGCAGTAGAGGCTACCTCGTTAAATGTGTTTAAGTCACAGATAGATAGATTTTTAACCATTAAGGGAATTAAGTGTTATGGGGAGCGGTTAAGATCAGCCATGATCTTATTGAATGGCGGAGCAGGCTTGAGGGGCCAGATGGCCTACTCCTGCTCCTATTTCTTATTCTCTGTCTATTCGTGTATCTATCCAGAAGCCTCTTGAACGTTGTTATGGAAGCTGCTTCCATCACCTCCTCCGGTAGAACGTTCCAGGTATTCACCGCCCTCTACGTGGAAAAACATGCCTCTTACATCTCTTAAACTTTCCCCCTCTCACTTTCAACCTGGACTTGTTTTTTTGGGCCTCGGGAGACTGAGAGGAGATTTAATTGAAGTAGATTACAAGAGGCCTAGGTAGATTGATAGGTCGGGCTTATTTCCCTTAGGAGACATCTCAATAACCAGGGGCCATAGATTGGGAGAAGGATTAGCGGGGAGTTGAGAACATTTTTCACCCCAAGGGTGGTGGGGCCCTGGAACTCGCTGCTTGTAAGGGTAGTGGAGGCAGAAATCTTCGTCACATTGAAAAATACTTGCGTGTGCACTTGAAGCGCTGTGAAGTACAGGACTACGGACCAAGAGTTGGAAAGTGGAATCACTCTGGATTACTCTTTTCCAGCAGATAGGGTGGGCTGAAGGGTGTCACTTTGCGCTGTAAATTTTCTGTTTGCCTTCAGAATGCTTTCTGGATATTGGGCTATAAGGAGAGGAGTGAGATACCCTCCATACATTTCGTGGACTTTCATTAATGTGATACGGTCCACTTGCATTGCACGTATTTTTGCAGTCAACAGGGGCAGCTGGGAGTGACATTTCATTAGTCTGGACAAAACTGTAAGCATCTAATTTAGTTTCTGTTGTATTATAGAAACTTTACTCTTCCCTTTTCCACGGGGAACGCACACGGAAAGCAGGGTGCGGTTTCAGTGTCAAAAATCGATGACCATTCAAAACCAGTTCTTGTTTCAGTTTCCAGAGCGATGCATACTTTTATTTTGAAAGCCTTTTAAGTAAAGATAATCCTTAAATATATGGTGGAGGAGTAACGATTTGACACATTGCCTATCCATGGGTGGCATGTTGGCACAGTGGTTAGCACTGCTGCCTCACAGCTCCAGGGACCCGGGTTCAGTTCCTGGCTTGGGTCACTGTCTGTGTGGAGTTTGCACATTCTCCCCGTGTCTGCGTGGGTTTCCTCCGGGTGCTCTGGTTTCCTCCCATAGTCTGAAAGACGTGCTGGTTAGGTGTACTGACCTGAACAGGTGCCGGAGTGCGGCGACTAGGGGATTTTCACAGTAACTTCATTGCAGGATTAATGTAAGCCTAACTTGTGACTAATAAATAAACTTTAACTTTTATCTTATTTCTTGAGTAATGCAATGTGACTGCAGTATGTAGCATTCTGTTATCGCTCTGGCTTTTGGGTTGGATCAACTCAGACTCAATCGTACCTCTTGTCGGGCTTGCTCTCTGTCTACACTTCCCGCTGCCTCGATAAAGCAGCCAGCATAATTAAGGACCCCATGCACCCCAGATATTCTCTCTTTTACCACCTTCCGTTGAGAAAAAGATACAAAAGTCTGAGGTCATGTATCAACCGACTCAAGAACAGCTTCTTCCCTGCTGCCATCAGACTTTTGAATGGACTTACCTTGCATTAAGTTCATCTTTCTCTACACCCTAGCTATGACTTACCTTGCATTAAGTTGATCTTTCTCTACACCCTAGCTATGACTGTAACACTATATTCTGCACTCTCTCCTTTCCTTCTCTATGAACGGTATGCTTTGTCTGTATAGCGCGCAAGATACAATGCTTTTCACTGTATGCTAATACATGTGACAATAATAAATCAAATCAAATCAAACTCTGTCCCCTAGTTCTGGTTTCCCCCACAAGGGGAAACAGCCACCCTGTCAAGTCCTTCCAGAATCTTCCATGTTTCAATAAGATCGCCCCTCAGTCTTTGAAATTTCAATGAATATAGGCCAAACCTGCTGAACCTTCCCTCAATAAACAACCCATTCATCCCGGGAATTCGCCTCCAATTTAAGTATTCCTTAAGTGACTGAAACTGTATACAGTATTCCAGGTGCAGTCTGACCAATGCCCTGTACAGCTGGAGCAAGGCTTCCCCACTTTTTATATTCCATTCCCTTTACAATAAAGGCCAATGTTCCATTTGCCTTCCAAATTACTTGCTGTATCTGCGTACTGACTTCTTGTAATTCGTCTCCCAGGACACCCAGATGAACAGGTTCCGTTCTGCGGATAACAGGGGCGGGGCGGGGCGGGGCGGGGGGGGGGGGGGGGGTGCTTGGGTGTTCTGCCATTCTCAGTCAGAGATGGGCTTCCATCCAATCTCTCTCTCCCATTAATTTAGAACATAAGAACTAGGAGCAGGAGTAGGCCATCTGGCCCCTCGAGCCTGCTCCGCCATTCAATAAGATCATGGCTGATCTTTTCATGGACTCAGCTCCACTTACCCACCCACTCACCATAACCCTTAATTCCTTTGCTGTTCAAAAATCTATCCCCTCAACTCAGTCCTAATTCTGCTCCCCTTATTTTGAGGCCATGGCACCTAGTTCTAGTTTCACCTGCCAGTGGAAACAACTTCCCTGCTTCTATCTTATCTATTCCCTTCATAATCTTATATGTTTCTATAAGATCTCCCCTCACTCTTCTGAATTTCAATGAGTATAGCTCCAGTCTACTCAGTCTCTCCTCATAAGCCAACCCTCTGAACTCTGGAAACAACCAAGTGGACCTGGTGAAAGTTTGCCTCCCTTGCTGCCTGTACTGGGCTCAGCTAGCTCCAGGACAGCACATTGAATCTGTAAAGCCCTGGTGTTTGTGGGTAAGTGGCGACACACTCAGTAATTTTGCTCACCAAACCATGCAAAGCAAAGGCCGTTTATTAATGTCACAAGTAGGCTTATATTAACACTGCAATGAAGTTTCTGTGAAGTTCCCTTAGTCGCCACACTCCGGCGCCTGTTCGGGTCAATGCACCCTAACCAGCACGTCTTTCAGAATGTGGGAGGAAACCGGAGCACCCGGAGGAAACCCACGCAGACACGGGGAGAACGTGCAGACTCCACACGGACAGTGACCCGAGCCGGGAATCGAACCCGGGACCCTGGAGCTGTGAAGCAGCAGTGCTAACCACTGTGCCACCGTGCCGCTCCAAGTAGATCATATCAAGCTTTTTACCCATCGTCATCATTATGAGAGTACATATTGTGATGTACAAATGATCACAATTGTGTAGGATAGGCTGGATAGAACAGAGATTTTTTTTTCCCTGTCCTGTATTTTTTGTGTATTCATCTTGGCTGAACATGACCTGAGCTCCCGTGACTGTCATTCACACCCACTGTAGCATCTTGATCCCTGGGTGTTGTGTCTGTGTTCTTTTGTTGATCTATTCTGGGCTGTGGCTGCGTCAACCTCTGGCAAGTAATGGAAACCTGTTGGTTAACACGAGGCTCAACTTTTCAATTGGTGTTTTCCCCCATCGAGGGTCCCACTCACCACCTCCAGGTACTCTTCCTCCCCCCCCCACCGCACCCCCCTTAAATCCCCGACAATATCCCGCACGGTAGCACAGTGGTTAGCACTGCTCCCTCACAGCGCCAGGGACCCGAGTTCGATTCCCAGCTTGGGTCACTGTCTGTGCGGAGTCTGCACATTCTCCCCGTGTCTGCGTGGGTTTCCTCCGGGTGCTCCGGTTTCCTCCCACGCTCCGAAGATAGTTTAAAGTTTATTTATTAGTATCACAAGTAGGCTTACATTAACACTGCAATGAAGTTACTGTGAAAATCCCCCAGTCACCACACTCCGGCGCCTGTTTGGGGTACACTGAGGGAGAATTTAGCATGGCCAATGCACCTAACCCGCACGTCCTTCGGACTGAGGGAGGAAACCGGAGCACCTGGAGGAAACCCACGCAGACACGGGGAGAACGTGCAAACTCCACACAGACAGTGACCCAAGCCAGGAATTGAACCCGGGACCCTTGCAGTGTGAGGCAGCAGTGCTAACCCACTGTGCCACCGTGGTGCCCAGAATCTATGTCCAGATGTGCAGGTTAGGTTGAATGGCCAGGCTAAATTGCCCCTTAGTATCAGGGCGATTAGCAGGGTAAATATGTGGGGTTACAGGAATAGAGCCTGGGTGGGATTGTTGTTGGTGCAGTCTCGATGGGCTGAATGGCCTCCTTCTGTACTGTAAGATTTTACGATTCTATGAATATCACACTTTGGTTGGGTCTCTTCACAGCTGCCTGGCTGTTGGTACCAGCCCCTGTCACAGGGAGCAGGTTGAAGGCCTAACCTGACTTCGAAAAGCCCTGGTCAGTTCAGGCCTAAAAGCTGCAAACTTCCTGTGAAAATGGTGTCCGTTAGTCCAAGGAGACAATGGCTTCAAGTTTGAAGATGTGGTGGATGATATGGAAGGACACTGGGGATGGTGTGATTTTCCATATTCTGCACCCAATGTCCTAAGAGACGTAGCCAAAGATGTGCAGGTTAGGTGGGTTGGCCATGGTAAATGAGCGGGATAAGGGGATAGAGCAGAGTGGTGGTGGGTAAGATGCATGTTTGGAGAGTTGGGGCAGACCTGATGGGCTGAATGGCCTCCTTCTGCGCTGTCGTGATTCTATGGTAACAAACTCAAGCCTAGTATAGGAGACGCATATATAGTAAAACACCTTCTCTGTCTCTCTAATTTACCTGGAGCTGAATGCCAGAAAATCTCCTCAATCTGCTGTGTACGTTGTGATGTCCCAGCTTCCAGGCATATTCAGTCCAATCCCGAGAATAAAGAACTCCCTGTTGGAGCTGCTGTTTCTCGCAGTTTTATAAGGAGCAATGGATATTTATTCAGTGTTCAATGTGGGGGTGATACGGTGGCACAGTGGTTAGCACTGCTGCCTCACAGCACCAGGGACCCAGGTTCGATTCCCGGCTTGGGTCACTGTCTGTGTGGAGTTTGCACATTCTCCCCGTGTCTGCGTGGGTTTCCTCCGGGTGCTCCGGTTTCCTCCCACAGTCCAAAGATGTGCGGGTTAGGTTGATTGGCCATGCTAAAAATTGCCCCTTAGTGTCCTGAGATGTGTAGGTTAGAGGGATTTGTGGGTAAATATGTAGGGTTACGGGGATAGGGCCTGCCTGGGATTGTGGTCGGTGCAGACTCGATGGGCCGAATGGCCTCTTTCTGTGCTGTGGGGATTCTATGATTTCACAGTCCACAAATGTGCGGGTTAGGTGTGAATTGGCCGTGTTCAATTCCCCCTTAGTGCCAGGGGGACTAGCTAGGGTAAATGCATGGGGTTACGGGGATAGGGCCTGGGTGGGATTGTGGTCGGTGCAGGCTCGATGGGCCGAATGGCCTCCTCCTGCACTGTGGGATTCTCTGATTCTATCTCAAGCTGTCAGTGCTGCGAGCACGGGGAAGGAGATAATCATGTGGCAGGACTTGCAGGGAGCTGATTTTGTCAAAAGAAAATGAATTGGAAGTTACGTGTGTTTGTGGGAGTCGGAAACATGCTTCTGCTTTTCTTCTCCTCGCTGAGGTTGACTGATGGCCTGACTTTTATTTGTGAGAGAGAGTGAATGAATCACTTCCTTTGAATATTCCCAGATAAGCAGCTTGCCGTCACGACATTGTTCCTGTTATCTCTGGAGAACGGCTGAACCCTCAAGGCCAGCGGCTCCCTCGACATGATGTTTGGCAGTGCAGTTAAGTGCCGCAGTGATAGATTTAAAGGCCATGTGTCACCGTGTAGTCCGGTATCCCGGCTAAACTGAATGTATTTGGTGATTATTGGAGGGCAGTCTCTCTGCTCCTGATTTTGAGATGTCTTTTTTTAAAAAAGATAAAATTCTGGGAAGGACTTGGTGGATGAACACGCACCTAGGGTAGCACAGTGGTTAGCACTGCTGCCTCACAGCGCCAGGAACCCGGGTTCAATTCCCAGCTTGGGTCACTGTCCGTGTGGAGTCTGCATGTTCTCCCCGTGTCTGCGTGGGTTTCCTCCAGGTGCTCCGGTTTCCTCCCACAGTCCAAAGACATGCTGCTTAGGTGCATTGGCCCAAACAGACGACGGAGTGTGGCGACTAGAGGATTTTCACAGTAACTTCATTGCAGTGTTAATGTGACTAATAAATAAACTTTTTTTTTACTTCATTGTGGCTCTGAGCACCACAGTGCAGGAATAGTCAGTTTATGTTACGTTCCAGATTCATAGAATCAGGTTTATTTATTTATTAGTGTCGCAAGTAAGGCTTACATTAACACTGCAATGAAGTTACTGTGAAACTCCCCGAGTCGCCACACTCTGGCATCTGTTTGGGTCAATGCACCCTTACCAGCACGTCTTTCAGACTGTGGGAGGAAACCGGAGCACCCGGAGGAAACCCACGCAGACACGGGGAGAACGTGCAAACTCCACACAGACAGTGACCCAAGTCGGGAATCAAATCCGGGTCCCTGGCGCTGTGAGGCAGCAGTGCTAACCGCTGTGCCACCGTGCCTTCGTCAGATGGAGTGGAAATGTTTCCACTCCATCTGACGAAGGAGCAGTGCTCCGAAAGCTTATGGTATTTGCTACCAAATAAACCTGTTGGACTTTAACCTGGTGTTGTGAGACTTCTTAAAATACAGATCAACCATCATCTAATTGTATGGCAGAATGGACGGGACGGGCTGAATGGCCTGGTCCTGATGCTTGACAGACTCAACTGTCCAAAAAGCTGAGAAGGGATTGTCCTGTTGCGCTGTTACTGGCGTGTGTTACTGCGCTATCTGCATGAATGTGCGGCACTGCTGTGTGAACTTAGTGCTGATGCACAGTGCCACATCCTCCGGCCGGTGTTCTGGCTTTGGCAGCTCAGTGCGTGCGTCTGCCTGCCTATCTATCTCTGCGTGCGTCTGTCTGTGCATGCATGTCTGCTCGTCTGTGTGTATGCGTGTTTCTGCGCGTGTGATGTTTCGTGTGTTTGTGTGTCTTATCTGTGCCTGTGTGTGTGTGTGTGTATGTGTGTACGCCTCTTTCTGCACCTGTGTCTCTGTGTGTGTCTGTCTGTCTGTCTGTGTGTGTCTCTGTGTGCACCCCTGTCTGCACTTCTGTCTGTGCGTCTCTGTCTGTATCTCTGTCTGTGTTCCTGTGTCTGTGAATGCCTGTGTGTGACTGTTGCTGAGCTAGGAAACCCTGTTAGTTTGCACAGTACTATGCTTAAATCATCATAGAAATCATAGAAACCCTACAGTGCAGAAGGAGGCCATTCGGCCCATCGAGTCTGCACCGACCACAATCCCACCCATGCCCTACCCCCACATATTTACCCGCTAATCCCTCTAACCTACGCATCTCAGGACTCTAAGGGGCAATTTTTAACCTGGCCAATCAACCTGACCCGCACATCTTTGGACCTTGCACCAAGCTGGTGTGAGAGTCACAGCTGGTGCCAAAAGCAATTCCTCTCTTTCAAAGAGAAAATGTAGCAAAGGGGACAGCGTGGGGCTCCGGTTGTGTGTGGGACAACAATTGATAGATTTTAATTTTGACTCTCCGTCCCCCTGGATAGTTTTCCTTGCACCGAGACAGTTAGTACAAAGAACACCTGTTGGATTTGATGCTGTTCCTTGGTTTCGGCCCCTCCTGTTCCCCCCCTCACTGGGAGTTCTGCAAATATTGTCCCAGTTCCTAACCATCGCCTCTTGGGAGGTGGACCGGGAGTCGGGTCAGCCCTCCTTTTGCGTCCGGACTTTGGAAAACAGAGCCACAGAAATATAAACACTGTTTTACACTTGCTCTTGATTGCTTCCACTCTTTCCAATCGGAAAGATTTACATTTATATCGTGCTTTTCACAATTTTGCAACATTCCAAAGCACGGTGGCACAGTGGTTAGCGCTGCTGCCTCACAGCGCCAGGGACCCGGGTTCAATTCCGGCCTCGGGTCACTGTCTGTGTGGAGTTTGCATGTCCTCCCCGTGTCTGCGTGGGTTTCCTCCGGGTGCATTCTGCTCCAAACAGGATCCCTCCTGGACGCTGGGTAACAAGGAGGAGAGTGGCTCAGTGAGCGCAGGGGTGAGGGGGGAATGGGATTGTCCGTGGGTTCAGGATGACTCCATGGGCTGGATTTCCCCGTCTCGCCCGCCACGGGAATTGTGACGGGCGGGACACTGACCGCGCCAAAGGTCCATTGACCTCCGGAGGGATTTTCTGACGTTAAGGTGAGCGCGGTGGGAAAATCCCACCCAATGTTTCCGGAGGGTGGGATGAGGGAGAGCGGCCAGGGGTGCCTTGGAGTAGTCCGGTCTCGCGTGACTGCAGGACGGGGAGTTCAGTGAGGGTGGGAGCAGAGACAGGGAAAGGTGGTGAAGGTGGAATCAGAGGGACTGCACAGAAATGAGGTTGTAGCTTATCGAGTGATGCCAAGGCTTGGAACAGACTGACTTCAGCGCAGAGGTGCAGCTCGGGAACAGAGTTCGGAGCAGAGCTGGAAACCAAAGGCTGTATTTCTCAGTGCCCTTGAGGCTGTGTGCCGAAAGGCCACACACCAGCCCAGCAAGTATTACAGACTTCATTACTATTGGAGTGACTTGAACCCTCTCACCGTTTCCCCCTCGAACCCTCTCGCCGTTTCCCCCTCGAACCCTCTCGCCGTTTCCCCTCGAACCCTCTCACCGTTTCTCCCTGAACCCTCTCGCTGTTTCCCCTCGAACCCTCTCTCTGTTTCCCCCTCGAACCCTCTCACTGTTTCCCCCTCGAACCCTCTCGCTGTTTCCCCTCGAACCCTCTCGCTGTTTCCCCCTCGAACACTCTCGCTGTTTCCCCTCGAACCCTCTCGCTGTTTCCCCTCGAACCCTCTCGCTGTTTCCCCTCGAACCCTCTCGCTGTTTCCCCCTCGAACCCTCTCGCTGTTTCCCCTCGAACCCTCTCGCTGTTTCCCCTCGAACCCTCTCGCTGTTTCCCCTCGAACCCTCTCGCTGTTTCCCCCTCGAACCCTCTCACTGTTTCCCCTCGAACCCTCTCACCGTTTCCCCCTCGAACCCTCTCGCTGTTTCCCCTCGAACCCTCTCGCTGTTTCCCCTCAAACCCCCTCGCTGTTTCCCCCTCGAACCCTTTCGCTGTTTCCCCTCGAACCCTCTCACTGTTTCTCCCTGAACCCTCTCTCTGTTTCCCCTCGAACCCTCTCGCTGTTTCCCCTCGAACCCTCTCGCTGTTTCCCCCTCGAACCCACTCGCTGTTTCCCCTCGAACCCTCTCGCTGTTTCCCCCTCGAACCCTCTCGCTGTTTCCCCTCGAATCCTCTTGCTGTTTCCCCCTCGAACCCCCTCGCTGTTTCCCCCTCGAACGCCCTCACTGTTTCCCTCTCGAACCCTCTCACTGTTTCCCCCTCGAACCCTCTCATTGTTTCCCCCTTGAACCCTCTCACTGTTTCCCCATCGAACCCTCTCGCTCTTTCCCCTCGAACCTTCTTGCTGTTCCCCCTCGAACCCGCTCACTGTTTCCCCCTCGAACCCTCTCACTGTTTCCCCCTCGAACCCTCTCGCTGTTTCCCCTCGAACCCTCTCGCTGTTTCCCCTCGAACCCTCTCGCTGTTTCCCCTCGAACCCTCTCGCTATTTCCCCCTCGAACCCTCTCGCTGTTTCCCCCTCGAACCCTCTCTCTGTTTCTCCCTCGAACCCTCTCCCTGTTTCTCCCTCGAACCCTCTCGCTGATTCCCCCTCGAACCCTCTTGCTGTTTCCCCTCGAACCCTCTCACTGTTTCCCCCTCGAACCCTCTCGCTGTTTCCCCCTCGAACCCTCTCGCTGTTTCCCCCTCGAACCCTCTCGCCGTTTCCCCCTCGAACCCTCTCGCCGTTTCCCCCTCGAACCCTCTCACTGTTTCCCCCTCAAACCCTCTCGCTGTTTCCCCTCGAACCCCCTCGCTGTTTCCCCTCGAACCCTCTCGCTGTTTCCCCCTCGAACCCTCTCGCTGTTTCCCCCTCGAACCCTCTCGCTGTTTCCCCCTCGAACCCTCTCACTGTTTTCCCCTCGAACCCTCTCGCTGTTTCCCTCTCGAACCCTCTCACTGTTTCCCCCTCGAACCCTCTCGCTGTTTCCCCCTCGAACCCTCTCGCTGTTTCCCCTCGAACCCTCTCGCTGTTTCCCTCTCGAACCCTCTCGCTGTTTCCCCCTCGAACCCTCTCGCTGTTTCCCCTCGAACCCCCTCGCTGTTTCCCCCTCGAACCCTCTCACTGTTTCCCCCTCAGACCCTCTTGCTGTTTCCCCCTCGAACCCTCTCGCTGTTTCTCCTTGAACCCCCTCGAGGGGTAAACAGTGAGCGGGTTTACCTCGATTGAGTTTGCAGCTAAAGGGAATCGGGTGTGGCGACACTGGGTCTGAGGTGTTTTTTCAGGGCACAGACTGGCATTCCTGCCGTATGACCTGGAGCTGAGATGGTTGACCTCCCACCAGCCACAAACTTTGTGTCATGTCTGTCTCCGACCGGCAGAGAATTTTCCCCCAATTCCCACTGACTTCAATTATGCTCGGACTCCCGTAATGCCACACTCGGTCTAATGATCCAATTACTCCTCTTTCTCCCCGCTTGTTCTGGGTTGATGAATGGTGATCATTTTGCACAGGCAATTATTTAGATCAATTCGAATTGGATCTGCTTCCAACATTCTTCCACGCAGCACATTCCAGATTACCACAAAGGGGGTGGTACAGCAGTTAGAAACATAGAAAAACTACAGCACAAACAGGCCCTTCGGCCCACAAGTTGTGCCGAACACATCCCTACCTTCTAGACCTACCTATAACCCTCCATCCTATTACGCTCCATGTACTCATCCAGGAGTCTCTTAAAAGACCCTATTGAGTTCGCCTCCACCACCACTGACGGCAGCCGATTCCACTCGCCCACCACCCTCTGTGTGAAAAGCTTCCCCCTAACATCTCCCCTGTACCTACGCCCCCCGCACCCTAAACCTGTGTCCTCTCGTAGCAGACATTTCCACCCTGGGAAAAAGCCTCTGAGAGTCCACCCGATCTATGTCTCTCAACATCTTATACACCTCTATTAGGTCTCCTCTCATCCTTCGTCTCTCCAAGGAGAAAAGACCGATCTCCCTCAGCCTATCCTCATAAGGCATGCCACTCAATCCAGGCAACATCCTTGTAAATCTCCTCTGCACCCTTTCAATCTTTGCCACATCCTTCCCAAAGTGAGGCGACCAGAACTTAGCACAGCTGCCTCACAGCGCCAGGGACCAGGGTTCAATTCCCAGCTTGGGTCAGTGTCTCTGTGGAATTTGCACCTTCTCCCCGTGTCTGCGTGGGTTTCCTCCGGGTGCTCTGGTTTCCTCCCACAGTCCAAAGATGTGCGGGTTAGATTGATTGGCCATGCTTAATACTTGGGGTTTGATTTGATTTGATTTATTATTGTCACATCTATTATGTGGAGTTTGCACATTCTCTGTGTGGAGTTTGCACATTCTCCTCGTGTCTGCGTGGGTTTCCTCCGGGTGCTCCGGTTTCCTCCCACAGTCCAAAGATGTGCGGGTTAGGTTGATTGGCCAGGTTAAAAAATTGCCCCTTAGAGTCCTGGGATGTGTAGGTTAGAGGGATTAGCAGGTAAAATATGTGGGGATAGGGCCTGGGTGGGATAGTGGTCGGTGCAGACTCGATGGGCCGAATGGCCTCCTTCTGCACTGTAGGGTTTCTATGATTTCTTTCTATGATTCTATTAGCATACAGTGAAAAGTATTGTTTCTTGCACGCTATACAGACAAAGCATACCGTTCATAGAGAAGGAAAGGAGAGAGTGCAGAGTGTAGTGTTACAGTCATAGCTAGGGTGTAGAGAAAGATCAACTTAATGCAAGATAGGTCCATTCAAAAGTCTGACAGCAGCAGGGAAGAAGCTGTTCTTGAGTCGGTTGGTACGTGACCTCAGACTTTTGTACCTTATTCCAGATGGAAGAAGGTGGAAGAGAGAATGTCCAGGGTGCGTGAAGTCCTTAATTCTGCTGGTGCTTTGCTGAGGCAGCGGGAAGTGTAGACAGAGTCAATGGATGGGAGGCTAGTTTGCGTGATGGATTGGGCTACATTCACGACCTTTTGTAGTTTCTTGCGGTCTTGGGCAGAGCAGGAGCCATACCAAGCTGTGATACAACCAGAAAGAATGCTTTCTATGGTGCATCTGTAAATGCTGTAGCTGACATGCCAAATTTCCTCGGTCTTCTGAGAAAGTAGAGGCATTGGTGGGCTTTCTTAACATTATGGGGATAGGGTGGGATTGTTGTCAGCGCAGGTTCGATGGGCCGAATGGCCTCCTTCTGTACCGCAGGGATTCTATGATATGAATTGATTTGTGTGGGGCGGAGGGTGTGAAATGGAGAATTTCTGTTCAAACTGCCTGTTTATTTGCAGATTGAAGAAGGCAGCAAAGCAGCGGCGGTGGGCAAGCTTCAGGTCGGAGATGAGATGGTCAGCATTAACGACATCCTCCTCACCGGCTACAGGCAAGAGGCAATCTGCCTGGTGAAAGGCTCGTACCGGACTCTGAAGATGGTGGTGAGAAGGTGAGGCACAAAACAAACCCCCCGGAGTGTGTAACCCCTCAAACCTTGGGCCAATCATCTTGAAAGGAGTTGGCCTGAAAGACACGCTGGTTAGTGTATTGATCCGAACAGGCGCCGGAGGGCGGCGACTCGGGGGATTTCACAGTAACTTCATTGCAGTGTTAATGTATGCCTTACTTGGGACGAATAAATTAACTTTAACTTGACTGTAGGGTCCATTCAATCCTCAGAATAGACAAAGGCAGCACTGGCACTAAAGTTGAATTTCTTTTATTGAAGAAATTCTGTCTGTAAATTTTAGACCTTAAAATTAACATGAGAGAAAGCGAACTGGAAAGAATTACTGGAGAGAGAGAGATAGTGGCTTTTGCCAGTCCTGTACTGATCACAGCAGAACTCAAAACAGACTCCGAACAGGTCTCGAAGACAGACTTGACCCAAACTGAAAACATAGGGCTAAAACTACAATGTATGTGATTTATTATGGAAATTGCTCGGCACATGCTGTCTCTAACTTTCACAGCTTGCAGATGTTGCTTATGAGAAACCTTGTTTGGCTCATGAGAAAGCCTGTTTTCGCTTGCATCAAAAAATGCAGTCAGTTTTCCGAGCTCACCCAGCATGCCTGCTGAATCTTAAAACGTGGTTGAATTAGTGAACCCCTATAGTCCAGCGTTTAAATGTAATTGCATAGGCAGAAATATCTTAAACTGAAGTCTTTGCGCAAATGAAGCAAACAGAGCTAAGCATACAGAGGATCTCGCAAGGCCACCGGCCAGGGTGCAGAGGTTGCAGATCAGTTTAAAAGCAGAACCTGCTGCAACCTGCACAGTTAGCCAGGCAGCAATGGTGAGAGAGAGAGTTTGGGTTCAAATAAACTGGGCAGTTTGTGGGCTCCTTCACCCTTCTCACGCTTGTTCTTCAATTTGGGACCGCTGGTTGAAGGACCAAATGTCATTGTCAAATAGCAGTATAACATGGGGCGGCACAGTGGTTAGTACTGCTGCCTCATGGCACTAAGGAAATAGGTTCGATTCCCAGCTAGGGTCACTGTCTGTGTGGAGTTTGCACGTTCTCCCCGTGTCTGCATGGGTTTCCTCCAGATGCTCCAGTTTCCTCCCACAGTCCGAAAGATGGTGGTTTGGCCGTGCTAAATTCTCCCTCTGTGTACCTGAACAGGCGCCGGAGTGTGGCGACGAGGGGATTTTCACAGTAACTTCATTGAAATGTTAATGAAAACCTACTTGTGACTATTAAATAAACTTTAAATATCCGAGACAAATAGCAGTATAACTTCACTCTATCCTAGACAAATAGCAGTGTAACTTCACTCTATCCCAGACAAATAGCAGTATAACTTCACTCTATCCTAGACAAATATCAGTGTAACTTCACTCTATCCTAGACAAATAGCAGTATAACTTCACTCTATCCCAGACAAATAGCAGTATAACTTCACTCTATCCTAGACAAATAGCAGTATAACTTCACTCTATCCTAGACAAATATCAGTGTAACTTCACTCTATCTTAGACAAATAGCAGTGTAACTTCACTCTATCCCAGACAAATAGCAGTGTAACTTCACTCTATCCTAGACAAATATCAGTATAACTTCACTCTATCCTAGACAAATAGCAGTATAACTTCACTCTATCCCAGACAAATAGCAGTATAACTTCACTCTATCCTAGACAAATATCAGTGTAACTTCACTCTATCCTAGACAAATAGCAGTGTAACTTCACTCTATCCCAGACAAATAGCAGTGTAACTTCACTCTATCCTAGACAAATATCAGTATAACTTCACTCTATCCTAGACAAATAGCAGTATAACTTCACTCTATCCCAGACAAATAGCAGTATAACTTCACTCTATCCTAGACAAATATCAGTGTAACTTCACTCTATCCTAGACAAATAGCAGTGTAACTTCACTCTATCCCAGACAAATAGCAGTGTAACTTCACTCTATCCTAGACAAATAGCAGTGTAACTTCACTCTATCCTAGACAAATAGCAGTATAACTTCACTCTATCCCAGACAAATAGCAGTATAACTTCACTCTATCCTAGACAAATAGCAGTGTAACTTCACTCTATCCCAGACAAATAGCAGTATAACTTCACTCTATCCTAGACAAATATCAGTGTAACTTCACTCTATCCCAGACAAATAGCAGTGTAACTTCACTCTATCCTGGACAAATAGCAGTATAACTTCACTCTATCCCAGACAAATAGCAGTGTAACTTCACTCTATCCGAGACAAATAGCAGTGTAACTTCACTCTATCCCAGACAAATAGCAGTGTAACTTCACTCTATCCTGGACTTTATTATCAGCCAATTTCCTTCCTGGACATTATGCTGAAACATGCATACAGGAGCTCTGGGATTGTTCTCCGTGGAGCAGGGATTTAATGGATTTATTCACAATCGTGATGAATAGAGAAGGAAAGGAGAGAGTGCGGAATGTAGTGTTACAGTCATAGCTAGGGCGTAGAGAAAGATCAACTTAATGCGAGGTAGGTCCATTCAAAAGTCTGGTGGCAGCAGGGAAGAAACTGTTCTTGAGTCGGTTGGTACGTGACCTCAGACTTTTGTATCTTTTCCCCAACGGAAGAAGGTGGAAGGGAGAATGTCCGGGATGCGTGGGGTCCGTAATTATGCTGGCTGCTTTGCCGAGGCAGCGGGAAGTGTAGACAGAGTCAATGGATGGGAGGCTGGTTTGCGTGATGGATTGGGCTCCGTCGCAACCCTTTGTAGTTTCTTGCGGTCTTGGTCAGAGCAGGAGCCATACCAAGCTGTGATACGGAAAGGATTTTTTAAACGTTTATTTGAATTTTTAAAATTATTTTCACAAGTAGACTTACATTCACACTGTAATGAAGTTACTGTGAAAATCCCCTAGTCGCCACTCTCCAGCACCTGTTCGGATACACTGAGGGAGAATTTAACATGGCCAATCCACCTAACCTGCACATCTTTGGACTGTGGGAGGAAACTGGAACACCCGGAGGAAACCCATGCAGACACGGGGAGACTGTGCAAAGTCCACACAGACAGTGACCCAAGCTGGGAATCGAACCCAGGTCCCTGGCGCTGTGAGGCAGCAGTGCGAACCACTGTGCCGCTCGATGCTTCCTCTGCTGCATCCGTAATCTTGGACATTTAACTGTGCGTGTGTGCCTGCTGAGAAGCATAAACAAGCAAAATCTGGTTCACTGGCCCAGAATTAAGTGTTAGTAATGCATACTATTATTTCTGTATCAAATGAACACCAACTTCTGGAGAGCCTGTGTGCAGTTAGATGTGGAAAGCCAGACGTAGCTATCTGGGATACTCTTCTCCTTTAGAAGCCGTGTGAAAGTGATGTGCAAAAGAAGCAAATGTGATGTGAGAAAAAACACTTCACACAATGAGCGGTGCAAGTCTGGAATGACTGCCAGGAAGTGTGGTGGAGGCAGCTTCAATCAAGAGGGCATTGGATGATTACTTGAATAGAAATGATGTGCGGGAGTCTGGGGAAAAGACAGGGGAATGGCTCTAAATCATCATGCTTGTTTGGAGAGCCAGTACAGACACGATGGGCCGAATGATCTGCTCCTAACTGTGATTCTGTGGATTTCACTGCTGGGCTGCCTGCCTCGTTCGAATTGTCTCTTGTTCTCGGTTCACTCAGCAGGGAAGAGGAGACAGTTTCTCTCCATCAACCCTATTGATCCCTCTATTGTTCATTAGGTCTTGACCTGGATTAGATCACCACTCAACCTTCTATATTCAGAGGAATGACGCTGATGTTTATATAACATGTCCTCAGAAATCAACCCTCTTCGTACCATTACATTTTTGATTTGATTTATTATTGTCACATGTATCAGTATACAGTGAAAAGTATTGTTTCTTGCGCACTATACAGACAAAGCATACCGTTCATAGAGAAGGAAAGGAGAGAGTGCAGAATGTAGTGTTACAGTCATAGCTAGAATAGAATAGAATAGAATCCCTACAGTGCAGAAGGAGGCCATTCGGCCCATCGAGTCTGCACCGACCACAATCCCACCCAGGCCCTACCCCCACATATTTACCCGTTAATCCCTCTAACCTACGCATCTCAGGACTCTAGGGGGCAATTTTTAACCTGGCCAATAAACCTAATCCGCACATCTTTGGACTGTGGGAGGAAACCGGAGCACCCGGAAGAAACCCACGCAGACACGAGGAGAATGTGCAAACTCCACACAGACAGTGA
Organism: Mustelus asterias; assembly: GCF_964213995.1. Taxonomy (NCBI): domain Eukaryota; kingdom Metazoa; phylum Chordata; class Chondrichthyes; order Carcharhiniformes; family Triakidae; genus Mustelus; species Mustelus asterias. The sequence continues at coordinate 3,499,263 of NC_135817.1, read as the reverse complement.
CCCGAGCCGGGAATTGAACCCGGGACCCTGGAGCTGTGGAGCAGCAGTGCTAACCACTGTGCTACCGTGCCGCCTAGGATGTAGAGAAAGATCAACTTAATGCGAGCTCGGTCCATTCAAAAGTCTGTTGGCAGCAGGGAAGAAGCTGTTCTTGAGTCGGTTGGTACGTGACCTCAGACTTTTGTATCTTTTTCCAGACGGAAGAAGATGGAAGAGAGAATGTCCGGGGTGCGTGAGGTCCTTAATTATGCTACTGCTTTGCCGAGGCAGCGGGAAGTGTAGACAGAGTCAGTGGATGGGAGGCTGGTTTGTGTGATGGATTGGGCTACATTCACGACCTTTTGTAGTTTCTTGCGGTCTTGGGCAGAGCAGGAGCCACACCAAGCTGTGATACAACCAGAAAGAATGCTTTCTATGGTGCATCTGTAAAAGTTGCTGAGAGCTGTACCTGACGTGCCAAATTTCTGTAGTCTTCTGAGAAAGTAGAGGCGTGGTGGGCATTAGAATTAGAATTAAACCTTCTCAGTACCATTATCATTCTGAAATGTGCCTTCATGAGGTGTGAACAGTTAGGAAGTCAAATGCAATGTTAGTGTTCACGTTGAGAGAGCGAGAATACAAAAGCAGGGATGTACTTCTGAGACTGTATAAGGCTCTGGTCAGACCCATTTGGAATATTGTGAGCAGTTTTGGGCCCCGTATCTAAGGAAGGATGTGCTGGCCTTGGAGGGAGTACTGAGGAGGTTCACAAGAATGACCCCTGGAATGAAGAGCTTGTCGTATGAGGAACGGTTGAGGACTCTGGGTCTGTACTCGTTGGAGTTTAGAAGGATGAGGGGGGATCCTATTGAAACTTACAGGATACCGCGAGGCCTGGATAGAGTGGACGTGGAGAGGATGTTTCCACTAGTCGGAAAAACTAGAACCAGAGGACACAACCTCAGGCTAAAGGGACGATCCTTTAAAACAGAGATGAGGAGGAATTTCTTCAGCCAGAGAGTGGTGAACCTGTGGAACTCTTTGCCGCAGAAGGCTGTGGAGGCCAGGTCATTGAGTATCTTTAAGACAGAGATAGGTAGATTCTTGATCAAAAGGGGATCAATGGTGACAGGGAGAAGGCAGGAGAATGGGGATGAGAAAAATATCAGCCTTGATTGAATAGCAGAGGAGACTCGATGGGCCGAATGGCCTAATTCTGCTCCAATATATAGAATCATAGAATCCATGCAGTGCAGAAAGAGGCCATTCGGCCCATCGAGTCTGCATCGACCACAATCCCACCCAGGCCCTATTCCCGTAATGCCACGTATTTACCCTAGCTAGTCCCCCTGACACTCGGGTCAATTTAGCATGGCCAGTCAACCTAGCCAGCACATCTTTGGACTATGGGAGGAAACCAGAAACCCACGCAGAAACTGGGAGAATGTGCCGACTCCACACAGACAGTGACCCAGGCCGGGAATTGAACCCGGGTCCCTGGCGCTGTGAGGCAGCAGTGCTAACCACTGTGCCACAGTGCCGACCATCTTATGGCCTTATGAACTAGTGGCTGACCACTAGCTCCCAACCCAAAGCACTGCTACATTTAACACACTGAATATGCTAATATTGGTAATGCAAATTGCCCAGTTGTCCCACACCTGGCTGATCGAAGTGTTTTGGACTGTAGTGACATCCTCAGTCTGAGAAAGGCTCTGTGTAGATTCAAGTTCTTTCTCTGTCTAACATCTCGAACCGCGTACCCATTTTAGATAGGTCAGTGTCAGTTCTAACTCAGCACTAACACTATCGTGTGTGGGCTATATTGGAAGAGCTGAGAAGTTTGTTATGTTGCCCAGTCTTGGGTAAGTAACGTGAGTTTGACAATGGCTGCCTGATGTGAGTCGCCGTGTTAATCTCGGTGCAATAGACAATCGGCCTGTGCCCAGAGGATGGTGGGTTCGAGCCCCACCCCAGAGACCTTGGCCCTTGTTCTTGGGTTGACATTTGAGTGCAGTACCGAGGGATTGCTGCGTTGTTGGGGGCGCCAGCTTTCAGGTAGGACTGGTTGAAATGGAGTCCCGTCTCCCCTCTTACCGATGTAAAAGCTCCCAGAATATTATTTCAGAGAAGAAGCAACTGAGTTCTCCTGCTCTGAAAGCAATATTTATTAATCTACCAACATCACAAATAAATTGTCTGGCACGGCGGCACAGTGGTTAGCACTGCTGCCCTCACAGCGCCAGGGACCCCGGGTTCGATTCCCGGCTTGGGTCACTGTCTGTGTGGAGTTTGCACATTCTCCCCGTCTCTGCGTGGGTTTCCTCCGGGTGCTCCGGTTTCCTCCCACAGTCTGAAAGACGTGCTGGTTAGGTGCATTGGCCGTGCTAAATTCTCCCTCAGTGTACCCGAACAGGCGCCGGAGTGTGGCGATTAGGGGCTTTTCACAGTAACTTCACTGTAGTTGTATATTATTGTCACAAGTAAGCCTATTTGTGACAATAACATAGAAATAAACTTAAAACGTCACACATTATCACACTGCAGTTTGTGGGACTTGTGCGCAAATTTGATTTGATTTATTATTATCACATGTATCAGCATGCAGTGAAAAGTATTGTTTCTTGAACGCTACGTAGACAAAGCATACCGTTCGTAGAGAAGGAAATGAGAGAGTGCAGAATGTTACAGTCATAGCTAGGGTGCAGAGAAAGATCAAATTGGCTGCCTCATTTCTGACGTACAGAAGTAGCCACACTTCAAAAGTACTTCATTGGCTGTGAAGTACTTTGGAATGTCCTTGTGTCATGCTGGGCGCTATATAAATGCACTTTCTTTCTACCTGATGCAGCAGCGAGATTGCTGTAATTTGTTGGTCGGTAGTAAACCCATTCTTTGTGGCAGTTGTACTCGGGTTTGCTGTCAGTAATACGACCCTGGCGTGTTAAGAGTATTGGTTTCATGCCTTTTCTTCCAATTGAGTGTTGTGTGAAAGCTTTAGCTCTGGATTCTGCCTCCTGCTAAATCATTCATGGGCAGTCAGCTCACCCGCTGTTGTTAACACAGAATGAATCTTCAGTGAGACTCTCGATGTTCTAACGTAAGCCGGGGAAGTTCAGACAGTCAGGGCAGTTCCCAACTTGGGTTTCACGCGATGAGTCACTCGGCGCTGTTGTTTGGGAGCCATTGTTCAGATTGTGGCAAAGAGTGAGTGTTAGGTACATGCATCATGTTGAGTTGGACATGTACCACCATTCCTCCATCATCGCTGGATCACCGTCCTGGAGCTCCCTGCCGAGGTGTGCACCTTCAGCACACCGACTGCAGTCCCTCAGGAGGAAGGCATGTTCTCCCACCTTCTCAGGACAACTTAAAGTATATTTATTAGTCACAAGTAAGGCTTACATTAACGCTGCAATGAAGTTACTGTGACATTTCCCTAGTCGCCACACTCCTGTTCGGGTACACTGAGGGAGAATTTAGCACGGCCAATGCACCCTAACCAGCACGTCTTTCAGACTGTGGGAGGAAACCAGAGCACCCGGAGGAAACCCACGCAGACACGGGGAGAATGTGCAAACTCCACACAGACAGCTTTTATTAACGGGGGGTTGGAGTTTAAGAGCCGTGGGGTTATGCTGCAACTGTACAGGACCTTGGTGAGACCACATTTGGAGTATTGTGTGCAGTTCTGGTCACCTCACTATAGGAAGGATGTGGAAAGCGCTGGAAAGAGTGCAGAGGAGATTTACCAGGATGCTGCCTGGTTTGGAGGGTAGGTCTTATGAGGAAAGGTTGCGGGAGCTAGGGCTGTTCTCTCTGGAACGGAGGAGGCTGAGGGGAGACTTAATAGAGGTTTATAAAACGATGAAAGGGATAGATAGAGTGAACGTTCAAAGACTATTTCCTCGGGTGGATGGAGCTATTACAAGGGGGCATAACTATAGGGTTCGTGGTGGGAGATACAGGAAGGATATCAGAGGTAGGTTCTTTACGCAGAGAGTGGTTGGGGTGTGGAATGGACTGCCTGCAGTGATAGTGGAGTCAGACATTTAAGCGGTTATTGGATAGGCACATGGAGCACACCAGGATGATAGGGAGTGGGATAGCTTGATCTTGGTTTCAGATAAAGCTCGGCACAACATCGTGGGCCGAAGGGCCTGTTCTGTGCTGTACTGTTCTATGTTCTAGACAGTGACCCAAGCCGGGAATCGAACCCGGGTCTCTGGTGCGGTGAGGCAGCAGCGCTAACCACTGTGCCGCCCCACTGAGGAAGGGCTGAAAATGCCAACTGTGCCAATGGTGCCCACATCCCCAGAATGATTCTGTCCTGCACTCTTTTAGGGAAATTCAATACATGACCCGCACTTCAGTCTGTTCTGAAGCAGTTGCCCTTCAGGACAACATGACGTGATCCTGGTTCTGTGATCGAGCTGTGCTGCGGGATTCCTACCGAGCTTAGGATCTAATCCTTATGGAGCGAAGGGAAGATTTCCAATAATTCTGTCTCCCGGATGTCCCCTCCCAGGTGACCTTTGATTCAACGGCCGGGGTGGTGAATCCGGTCATTTTCACCTTGAAGGAGAGCACGAAGGGGAAAATCTGGAATGTTCTCCCTCGGAAATTGTGGCTGAGTGAGGGAGGGAGGAGGCTTTCAAAAATAGAGGTTGATGTTTGTTAGTCAGGGGTGTGAAGGTGTCAAAATGGGACAATGACTGTTCTGGGATGGTAAGCAGTGGGTGGGTGGGAGCAGGGCAGGGTAGGAGAACTCGGTGGATGAGGTTAAAAAGTTTATTTATTAGTCACAAATAGGCTTACATTAACACTGCAATGAAGTTACTGTGAAAATCCCCTGGTCGCCGCACTCCGGTGCCTTTTTGGGTAACACTGAGGGAGAATGTAGCATGGCCAATTCACCCAACCCGCACATCTTCCGCACTGTGGGAGGAAACCGGAGCACCCGGAGGAAACCCACGCAGACACGGGGAGAACGTGCAGACTCCACACAGACAGTGACCCAAGCCGGGAATCGAACCCGGGTCACTGGCGCTGTGAGGCAGCAGTGCTAACCACTGTGCCACCGTGCCTTGGTCATGGCTTGGCAGAGATTAAGGTTGGCACATTGGCACTGGTGGACAAGGATATGGTGTGAGGGCAAGAGCTTCGAGGGACTGAGCACAATCAAAGAACAACAGGGATCAATTCATCAAAGATGTTATTTATTAAAGTCCACATTTCACTAAAATGTAGCTTTAGTCCAGTCAGTGGACTTATTGATTCTGCTGTTGGTTTAATGGTTATGATGTGGAGATGCCGGCGTTGGACTGGGGTAAACACAGTAAGAAGTTTAACAACACCAGGTTAAAGTCCAACAGGTTTATTTGGTAGCAAAAGCCACACAAGCTTTCGGAGCTGCAAGCCCCTTCTTCAGGTGAGTGGGAATTCTGTTCACAAACAGAGCATATAAAGACACAAACTCAATTTACATGAATAATGGTTGGAATGCGAATACTTACAACCAATCAAGTCTTCAAGAAACAAAACAGCATGAGTGGAGAGAGCATCAAGACAGGCTAAAAAGATGTGTATTGTCTCCAGACAAGACAGCCAATGAAACTCTGTGGGGGTTACAAATAGTGGGACATGAACCCAATATCCCGGTTGAGGCCGTCCTCGTGTGTGCGGAACTTGGCTATCAGTTTCTGCTCAGCGACTCTGCGCCGTCGTGTGTCGCGAAGGCCGCCTTGGAGAACGCTTACCCGAATATCAGAGGCCGAATGCCCGTGACCGCTGAAGTGCTCCCCAACAGGAAGAGAACAGTCTTGCCTGGTGATTGTCGAGCGGTGTTCATTCATCCGTTGTCGCAGCGTCTGCATAGTTTCCCCAATGTACCATGCCTCGGGACATCCTTTCTTGCAGCGTATCAGGTAGACAACGTTGGCCGAGTTGCAAGAGTATGTACCGTGTACCTGGTACATCTGGAGACAATACACATCTTTTTGGCCTGTCTTGATGCTCTCTCCACTCATGCTGTTTTGTTTCTTGAAGACTTGATTGGTTGTAAGTATTCGCATTCCAACCATTATTCATGTAAATTGAGTCTGTGTCTTTATAAGCTCTGTTTGTGAACAGAATTCCCACTCACCTGAAGAAGGGGCTTGCAGCTCCGAAAGCTTGTGTGGCTTTTGCTACCAAATAAACCTGTTGGACTTTAACCTGGTGTTGTTAAACTTCTTACTGGGTTTAATGGTTGCCAGTTTCAACATGGGTGTATTTAGCGATGGGGGGTTAACGTTACTTTCTGGTGTCTCTCCTCCAGCTCTGCAACATCACTTTCATCGAGTTTGTGTTTCTTGGAATAAAAATTAGAATGCCACATTATAAAAATGCCGGAAGCAAAGGCCCAGGGTACCTCCAGGTCTCTCCCCGGGATGATAGGCCATGCTCTCTCTCACCACCTTGTGGGTGGAATTTCCATTTTGTATTACACCAGCCAAATATCGATCCATCGACCTGTCGATCTACAGTTCTGCCTGGCAGTGGATTAACATTTGTCACCATTGTGGTTAAATTATAATAACGTCGTGGTATTAATGTTTGCATAGTTAACCCAGAGAGGAACATAGTACAGACTCTCAAAACCTGGCCCCCAGCTACTGCACACTGCCTCCCTGCACTCATCTGTGTCCCCTTCTGCCCCTGCGTCTGTCTGTGTCCCCCCCCTCTGCCCCTGCGTCTGTCTCTGTGTCCCCCTCTGCTCCTGCGTCTGTCTCTGTGTCCCCCTCTGCTCCTGCGTCTGTCTGTGCCCCTCCCCTCTGCTCCTGCGTCTGTCTGTGTGTCCACCTGCTCCTGCGTCTGTCTGTGCCCCCCCCCTGCCCCTGCGTCTGTCTGTGCCCCCTCTGCTCCTGCGTCTGTCTGTGCCCCCCCCCTGCCCCTGCGTCTGTCTGTGCCCCCTCTGCTCCTGCGTCTGTCTGTGCCCCCCCCTGCCCCTGCGTCTGTCTGTCCCTCCTCTGCTCCTGCGTCTGTCTGTGCCCCCCCCCGCCCCTGCGTCTGTCTGTCCCTCCTCTGCTCCTGCGTCTGTCTGTGCCCCCCCCCGCCCCTGCGTCTGTCTGTCCCTCCTCTGCTCCTGCGTATATCTGTGTTCCCCCCCCGCCCCTGCGTCTGTCTGTCCCTCCTCTGCTCCTGCGTATATCTGTGTTCCCCCCTCTGCTCCTGCGTCTGTCTGTGCCCCCTGCTCTGCTCCTGCCTCTGTCTGTGCCCCCTGCTCTGCTCCTGCCTCTGTCTGTGCCCCCTGCTCTGCTCCTGCCTCTGTCTGTGCCCCTCCCCTCTGTTCCTGCCTCTGTCTGTGCCCTCCCCTCTGCTCCTGCGTCTGTCTGTGCCCCTCCCCTCTGTTCCTGCCTCTGTCTGTGCCCCCTGCTCTGCTCCTGCCTCTGTCTGTGCCCCCTGCTCTGCTCCTGCCTCTGTCTGTGCCCCTCCCCTCTGTTCCTGCCTCTGTCTGTGCCCTCCCCTCTGCTCCTGCGTCTGTCTGTGTCCCCCTCTGCTCCTGCGTCTGTCTGTGCCCCCCCCGCCCCTGCGTCTGTCTGTCCCTCCTCTGCTCCTGCGTCTGTCTGTGCCCCCTGCTCTGCTCCTGCGTCTGTCTGTGCCCCCTGCTCTGCTCCTGCCTCTGTCTGTGCCCCTCCCCTCTGTTCCTGCCTCTGTCTGTGCCCTCCCCTCTGCTCCTGCGTCTGTCTGTGCCCCCTCTACTCCTGCGTCTGTCTGTGTCCCCCTCTGCTCCTGCGTCTGTCTGTGCCCCCCCCGCCCCTGCGTCTGTCTGTCCCTCCTCTGCTCCTGCGTCTGTCTGTGCCCCCTGCTCTGCTCCTGCCTCTGTCTGTGCCCCTCCCCTCTGTTCCTGCCTCTGTCTGTGCCCTCCCCTCTGCTCCTGCGTCTGTCTGTGCCCCCTCTACTCCTGCGTCTGTCTGTGTCCCCCTCTGCTCCTGCGTCTGTCTGTGTCCCCCTCTGCTCCTGCGTCTGTCTGTGTCCCCCTCTGCTCCTGTGTCTGTCTGTGCCACCCCCCCGCCGCTGCGTCTGTCTGTGCCTCCCCTCTGCTCCTCCGTCTGTCTGCCCCCCCCCCCACTGCTCCTGCGTCTGTCTGTGTCCCCCCTTTGCTCCTGCGTCTGTCTATGTCCCCCTCTGCCCCTGCGTCTGTCTCTGTCCCCCTCTGCCTCTGGGCAGCATTAAGTCTCGGATATATGTAGTGATTCTGAATCTGAAGCTGCTGGTGTCAGTCCAGCGACTTGGGCATCTAATCCAGGCGACACTCCAAGGCAGCACTGAGGGAGTGCTGCGCTGCCAGAGGTGCCTTGCCGGGTCCCACACTGCCCTCTCTGGTGAATGTAAAGGATTGCACGGCACTGTTTAGGAAAAGAGCAGAGGGTTTCTCCCAGTGTCTCGGCCAATATTTATTCTGTGACCAATATTACTGAGACAATAGATGATCTGGTCTTTATCACACTGTGTTCCCAGGACTCTGGGTGCAGTAATTAGCTACATTACTGGAGTAGATGACATTTGGAAAAGTGCTTTATTGGCTGTAAACATTTTGGGAACTCCTGCAATCCTGGAAAGGGGATGGGGGGAGAGATGGATAAAGTCAACGTTCCGAGCTCTGGTCATGTGGCGAGGGGAGGAATAGTGACCTTCACTGAGGAAAGTGACTGAGGTGAATGAATTTGTCCTCGAATTCTTCACATTCCTTTGCAGTTCAGGACAAAACAAAGTCAATTCAAGGTTGTTGGAACCCAATCCAGAGTTTGAAAGCTTGATAAGAGTCCTCCAGTGAGACGCTCTGAGGTCGGGGGTGGGGAATCCGTATCTTTAGAGGCAGTCTCCAGACACAGCTTTGTGAGGCCAGGGCATTGTTTCTAAGGAGCCAGACATTGAATTGGGGTTGCGGGGGTGGTTCTACCCAGACTGCGTCACATCCACTTACTGTGGAAACATGGCTGCTTATCAGTGAGCAATACTGAACACATTTCTCTGTCTTTGCATCTGATTTGTGTTCACCTGTCAACCACACACGCCCAATCCCAAAGTGCTAGAATTCCCCCCCGACCCGTCTGCCCTTCTCTCCCTCTCTATCTCTCTATCTCCACTCCCTCTATCTCTCCCTCTCTATCTCTCTCCCTCTCTCTCTATCTCTCTATCTCCACTCTCTCTATCTCTCCACTCTATCTCTCTCTCTCTCTATCTCCACTCTCTCTCTCTCTCTCTATCTCTCCCTCTCTCCACTCTCTATCTCTCTCTCCCTCACTCTCTATCTCTATCTCTCCCTCTCTATCTCTCTCTCCCTCTCTCTCTATCTCCACTCTCTCTCTCTATCTCTCCCTCTTTCCACTCTCTATCTATCTCTCTCTCTCCCTTTCTCTCTCCACTCTCTCTCTCTCCACTCTCTCTCTCTCCAGTCTCTCTCTCTCTCTCTCCACTTCTCTCTATCTCTCCACTCTCTCCACTCTCTCTCCCCCCTCCTCTCTCTCTCTCCACTCTCTTTCCCTCTCCACTCTCTCTCCCCCCTCCTCTCTCTCTCTCCACTCTCTTTCCCTCTCTCTCCCTCTCTCCACTCTCTATCTCTATCTGCCTCTCCTCCCTCTCTTTCTGCCCCACTTTCACTCCCTCTCCCTTCACTTCTCTCTCTTCCCCCTCTCCACCTCACCTCTCACTATCTCTTCCCCCTCTCTCCACCTCCCCTCCCTTTCTCTGTCCCTCCCTCCCTCTCTTCCTCCCTCCCTCCCTCTCTTCCTCCCTCCCTCCCTCCCTCTCTCTGCCTCTGTCTTTACCTCTCTCTCCCTCCCCCGCTCTGTTTCTCTGCCTCTCCTCCTCACTCTCTTTCTGCCTCTCTTCCTCCCTCCCTCCCCCCACCTCTCTCTCTCCCTGCCCCCACCTCTTTCTCTCCCCCCCCACCTCTCTCTCCCTCCCGCTCTATCTCTCTCTCTTTCTGCCTCTCACCCTCCCTCCCTCACCCCACCTCTCTGCCTCTCCCCCTGCCCACTCTCTCTGCTAGAAGATGTTCCTCAAAATTCATTTCTTGAGCAAAGTTCTTGGTCACCAATGTCCCAGCGTCCCATCCTTTGGCTCAGTGTCAATGTTTGGTCTTATTGTGAAGCAGCTGGGAATGCTTTCCTGCAGGACGGGGTGCTAAATAAATGCGGTTTATTGTTATTGAGTCCTGGGAACCAAAGGTAATGCTTTTAAGTCTTTGTTCTCATTGGCTCGCGTTCGTTTGTGTCTATGGCACTTGAGTCGCTGGGATAAACAGATCTTGTTCTTCTGACTGGGAATGTGTCCTTTCTCAATGGGACAGGCCCATTTCACCGAGGACTCCTACAAAATAAGACGTTACATTTGTCGCCCAGGCCTCAAGCAGCAGGTTCCTGGGCCGAGGAGCCTGTACGTTTGACCCTGAAATACCTGGTGGAAATATCTTTGTGGGCACAGCAAGTGAGCTTGAAAGAATGCAGATTGGAATATCAGATTAGGGACGGCACGATGGCGCAGTGGTTAGCACTGCTGCTTCACAGCGCCGGGACCTGGGTTCTTAGAATCTTAGAATCCCTACAGCACAGAAAGAGGCCATTCGGCCCATCGAGTCTGCACCCAATCCCACCCAGGCCCTACCCCCATGTCCCTACATATTTACCCACTAATTCCTCTAACCTACGCATCCCAGGACACTAAGGGGCAATTTTAGCATGGCCAGTCAACCTAACCCGCACATCTTTGGACTGTGGGAGGAAACCGGAGCACCCGGAGGAAACCCACGCTGACACGGGGAGAATGCGCAAACTCCACACAGACAGTGACCCGAGCCGGGATTCGAACCCAGGTCCCTGGAGCTGTGGAGCAGCAGTGCTAACCACTGTGCTACCGTGCCGCCCTAATCCCGGCCTTGGGTCACTGTCTGTGTGGAGTTTGCGCCTTCTCCTCGTGTCTGCGTGGGTTTCCTCCGGGTGCTCCGGTTTCCTCCCACAGTCCAAAGATGTGCGGGTTAGGTGGATTGGCCATGCTAAATTGACCCTTTGTGTCAGGGGGATTCGTAGAATAAATATGTGGGATTACGGGAATAGGGCCTGGGTGGGATTGTGGTCGGTGCAAACTCGATGGGCCGAATGGCTTCCTTCTGCACTGTAGGGATTCTATTAAGGTGCAGAGGTTCATAGAACATAGAACATAGAACAGTACAGCACAGAACAGGCCCTTTGGCCCACGATGTTGTGCCGAGCTTTATCTGAAACCAAGATCAAGCTATCCCACTCCCTATCATCCTGGTGTGCTCCATGTGCCTATCCAATAACCGCTTAAATGTTCCTAAAGTGTCTGACTCCACTATCACTGCAGGCAGTCCATTCCACACCCCAACCACTCTCTGCGTAAAGAACCTACCTCTGATATCCTTCCTGTATCTCCTACCACGAACCCTATAGTTATGCCCCCTTGTAATAGCTCCATCCACCCGAGGAAATAGTCTTTGAACGTTCACTCTATCTATCCCCTTCATCATTTTATAAACCTCTATTAAGTCTCCCCTCAGCCTCCTCCGCTCCAGAGAGAACAGCCCTAGCTCCCTCAACCTTTCCTCATAAGACCTACCCTCCAAACCAGGCAGCATCCTGGTAAATCTCCTCTGCACTCTTTCCAGCGCTTCCACTTTTCCCTCTCTGAAGTTGGAGACAGGAATCTGCCAGGAGATAAAAAAAACATAGAACAGTACAGTACAGCACAGTACAGGCCCTTCAGCCCTCGATGTTGTGCTGAGCTTTGAAAGTTCCTAAAGTGTCCGACTCCACTATCAGAACAGGCAGTCCATTCCACACCCCAACCACTCTCTGAGTAAAGAACCTACCTCGGACATCCCTCCTATATCTCCCACCATGAACCTGATAGTTATGCCCCTAGTAACAGCTACATTCACCCGAGGAAATAGTCTCACTCCATTACCTTCCAAGCCAGGGTAACTGTGCAGATTCTTATCTCGGGGTTGTTACCTGTTAGCTTTAGTTTTCTCTTGGGGGATTAGCTAAATGAAGAAATTTCCATTCAGTAATGGGCCACATGAGGCCTGCTTGTTGAGGCGAAGGTTCCATTCAGCCCTTGGGTTTCAGCGACTGACAGAAAGTGAATTTCTTGCTGTGTGGATTTGACCAGCAGCCAAAACAATGGCGCTTTTCTCACCTTCCCCACTTTGGGCTTCATCTGCTTCTGGGCCACGTTAACAACAGCTACATTGATATAGCGCCAGGGACAGAGAGAAAGGTTCCCCAGGGAGCTTTATCAAGCACAAATTGGCACTGAACCAGATGGGACATTTTGATTATATTCACTTATGGGATGTGGGTGTTGGTGGCTAAGCCAGCACTTATTCTCTGTCCCTCATTGCTCCTCTGAAGGTGCCTTCATTGAACCGTTGCATTCCATGAGATGTAGGTACACCCAAAGTGCTGTTAGGGAGAGGAGTTCCAGGATTTTGACCCAACCACAGTGAAGAAACGGTGGTATATTTCTAAATCATGATGGTGAGTGGCTTTAAAGTAAAGCTAAAGTTTATTTATTAGTCACAAGTAAGGCTTCCATTAACACTGCAATGAAGTTACTGTGCAAATCCCCTAGTCGCCGCACTCCGGCGCCTATTCGGGTACACTGAGGGAGAATTTAGCATGGCCAATGCACCCAACCAGCACGTCTTTGGACTGTGGGAGGAAGCCGGAGCAACCGGAGGAAACCCACACAGACACGGGGAGAACGTGCAGACTCCACGCAGACAGCGACCCAAGCCGGGAATCGAACCCAGGTCCCCGACGCTGTGAGGCAGCAGTGCTAACCACTGTGCCACCATGTCGTGGCTCGGAGAGGAACCTCCAGGTGGAGGTGTTCCCATGTTTCTCCTGCCCTTCTATGTAGTAGCGGTGGTGGGTTTGGAAGGTGCTGTTGAAGGAACCTCGGTAAGTTGCTGCAGTGCATCTTGTAGATGCCACACGTGGCTGTCACTGGGCATCAGTGGCGGAGGGAGCGAATGCTTAAGGTGCCAATCAAGCGGGGCTGCTTTGTCCTGGATGGTGTCAAGCTTCTTGAGTGTTGTTGGAGCTGCACCATCCAGGCAAGTAGGGAGCATTCCATAACACTCCTAATGTGTGCCTTGTAGATGATGGACAGCTTTGGGGAGTCAGGAGGTGAGTTACTCACAGCAGGATTCCTAGCCTTTGACCTGCTTATGGACGTCCTGTATTTATTTGGCGAGTCCAGTTCAGTTTCTGGTTAATGATAAACCCCCGGGATGCTGATAGTGGGGGAGTTCAACCAAGGTAATGCCATTAAGTGTCAAGCAGAAATGGTTAGGTTCTCTCTTGTTGGACACCATCATTGCTTGGCACTTCTGTGGCATATCTGTCACTCGCCACTTATCCGCCCAAGCCTCGGTTTTGTATAGGCCTTGGGCAAAAAGAGAAGCAGCTGAAGGTGGTTGGGCCTAAGACAGTACCTTGAAGAACTCCTGCACTGATGTACTGGAGCTGAGATGATTGTCCCCAATCAACCACAGCCTTTGCGCCAGATATGACTCCGACCAGTGGAGGGTTTTCCCCCCCAATTCCCATTGACTCCAGTTTTGCTGGGGTTCCTTGATGTCACACTTGGTCAAATGCTGACTTTCACATCACCTCATTTTGTCCATGTTTGGATCAAGATTAGACCATAAGACATAGGAGCAGAATTAGGCCACTCGGCCCATCGAGTCTGCTCCGCCATTCAATCATGGCTAATATTTTTCTCATCCCCATTCTCCTGCCTTTTCCCCATAACCCCCGATCCCTTTATTAACCAAGAACGTTTCTGTCTTAAAGACACTCAATGACCCGGCCTCCACAGCCTTCTGCGGCAGAGTTCCACGGATTCACCACTCTCTGGCTGAAGAGATTCCTCCTCACCTCTGTTTTAAAGGATCATCCCTTTAGTCTGAGGTTGTGCCCTTTGGATCTAGTTTTTCCTACTAGTGGAAACATCCTCTCCACGTCCACTCTATCCAGGCCTCGCGGTATCCTGTAAGTTTCAATAAGATCCCCCCCTCATCCTTCTAAACTCCAACGAGTACAGACCCAGAGTCCTCAACCGTTCCTCATACGACAAGCTCTTCATTCCAGGGATCATTCTTAGAGCCAAACGGGCATTGCTGAGCAGGTTTGCGCTGTCAATGACACCATCCTTCACTTTACTGATGATTGAGGGTAGACTGATTGGGCGGTAATTGGCTGGGTTGGATTAGTCCTGCTTCTTATGATTAGGACATACCTGGGCAATTTTCCACATTGCCGGGTACTTGCCTGTGTTGTAACTGTGCTGGAAGAGCTTGGCTAGGGAAGTGGGCACGAGTCTTCAGTACTATTGCTTGGATATTGTCAGGAGCAAAATCTTATGGAGTGCCCACATCCGGAAAGCAAAGACTGGAATACAAAACCCAGCCAGGTAATGGTGGCATGGTGGCACAGTGGTTAGCACTGCTGCCTCACAGCACCAGGGATCCGGGTTCGATTCCCGGCTTGGGTCACTGTCAGTGTGGAGTTTGCACGTTCTCCCGTGTCTGCGTCGGTTTCCTCCGGGTGCTCCGGTTTCCTCCCACAAAGTCATGCTGGTTAGGGTGCATTGACCCAAACAGGCGCCGGAGTGTGGCGAGTAGGGGATTTTCACAGTAACTTCATTGCAGTGTTAACGTAAACCTTACTTGTGACTAATAAATAAACATTACTTTATGTTTGACTGAGATGAAGTGAGTCATACCAGACAGAATTCTTCGAAAGCCACAATCACGGGGCTTTAACATACGAATCAATGAAAGCTGATCAGAGATTTGAAGCTGTTTGTGTTCGAGCAATAAATGTGGAAATGTCGCTTCATCTTTGACTTAATCATGAAGAAACTGGGGCAATTTAACAGATCACACACTGGGCACAGTGGTGAGTGTAGGAAGAGAGGGAATGTGTACCCATTCAAAGAAAAGTGAGAACATGGTTCTCCCACATTGATACAGATTTGTGGAATATAGCAGAAATATGTAATCATAGGATCCCTAGAGTGCAGAAGGAGGCCATTCGGCCCATCGAGTCTGCACCGACCACAGTCCCACCCAGGCGCTAGCCCAATAACCCCACATATTTACCCCGCTAATCCCCCTGACACTAGGGTCAATTTGGCCAATCAATCTAACCAGCACATCTTTGGAGTGTGGGAGGAAACCGGAGCACCCGGAGGAAACCCACGCAGACACGGGGAGAATGTGCAAACTCCACACAGATAGTGACCCAAGCCGGGAATTGAACCCAGGTCCCTGGCGCTGTGAGGCAGCAGTGCTAACCACTGTGCCGCTGTGCCATCCATGTTCATTCTTTGGAAAAGGACCTAGATTAATATTGAGCCAAGACTTTGAGGCGTCACGGTGGCACAGTGGTTAACACTGCTGCCTCACAGTGCCAGGGACCCGGGTTCGATTCCAGCCTTGGGTCACTGTCTGTGTGAAGTTTGCACATTCTCCCCGTGTCTGCGTGGGTTTCCTCCGGGTGCTCTGGTTTCCTCCCACAGTCCAAAGGTATGCAGGTTAGGTGGATTGGCCATGCTAAATTGCCCCTTAGTGTCAGGGGGACTAGCTAGGGTAAATGCATGGGGTTATGGGGATAGGGTCTGGGTGGGATTGTGGTCGGTGCAGACTCGATGGGCCGAATGGCCTCCTTCTGCACTGTAGGGATTCTACGATTCTAAGAAAGGTGATCCAACAGCAGCGTCCTCACCAAAGCCAACATTCCCAGAATTGAGACGCCAATCACTCAAAACCAGCTCTGCTGGGCAGGACATGATATCTCTATGCCTGACACCAGATTCTAGAAGCTTCTATTCATTCGGGAAAGCACTGGGCACACCGAGAGAGCTGGTCAGGAACATGCTGAGGGGAGGGCGAGAGGAGAAGAGTTTATTTATTTATTGATTAGTCACAAGTAAGGCTTACATTAACACCGCAATGAAGTTACCGTGAAATTCCCCTAGTCGCCACACTCCGGCGCCTGTTCGGGTACACTGAGGGATAATTTAGCGTGGCCAATGCACCCAACCAGCACGTCTTTGGAGTGTGGGAGGAAACCGGAGCACCCGGAGGAAACCCACGCAGACACGGGGAGAATGTGCAAACTCCACACAGACAGTGACCCGAGCCGGGAATCGAACCTGGGTTCCTGGCGCTGTGAGGCAGCAGTGCTAACCACTGTGCCACCGTGCCGCCCAACAGAAGAGTACATAAACTTCAAAACAAATTCATCCACCCAACCCACGAATCAGCGCCTCCCCGCACGTGGCTGTGTCTGGAGACTGTGCTTTGGGACTTAACCATCCGGGGAGCCATTGGCCCCCTAGTGGGAGCTGATCCTCCCTGAACCATGGGGAGTGTCTGAGAACGAGGAGGTGTTGGAGCCTGAGAGCTTGGAGGGTGCTCGACCAATACTCTGGCTTCAGTCACACAGCTTTGTTTCCACCGGAGTTCGAGTGAAGATTGTTCTTGCTCTGGGGGTACAGAATGTGTTGAATGGGGGGGCCGAATGGCCTTTCGTCCACTCTGCAGGTGTTCCCTGTGCCGCTCCCATGTTGCCACCTGCTGGCGAGGCAGCGGTACTGTACACACAGCACGATCAGGATAACAATTGAGGATAATTTACCTTCACTCACACTCTCCTCAAAATGGAACCATCAAGAACAACAGCTTGGACTCTCCTGATGGCTCAGCCAGGAGGTGCGCTGTATGAAGAAAAAGCCCCAGGCCTGAAGCCTGCTCTGAATTTGCTGAACTTAGCTGGAGCAAGAACAAGGTGAGGAAGAGAAAGTTCCCCCTGGCTCCTGTGGTTCCATCTCCGTGGAGACCTGTTAAAAATGTTCAGTATGGCACCATTGTCCTGTAGTAATTTGTTCTGTAATGTAGCTAATGGGGCAGCACATTTACACACAGCAAGATCCCACAATTGTGGTCAGAATATCTGGTTTTCAATGAAAGATACATATTGATCAGGATGCCACGGAAAATTCTCCTTGCTTTATTTTGGGCAGCATGGTGGCACAGTGGTTAGCACTGCTGCCTCACAGCACCAGGAATTAGGTTCGATTCCCGGCTTGGGTCACTGTCTGTGCGGACAAATCTGAGGTAATGCATTTTGGAAAGTCTAATACAGATAGGAAATATACAGTAAATGGCAGAACCCTTAAGAGTATTGATAGGCAAAGGATCTGGGTGTACAGGTACACAGGTCACTGAAAGTGGCAATGCAGGTGGAGAAGGTAGTCAAGAAGGCATACGGCATGCTTGTCTTCATCGGCTGGGGCATTGAGTTTAAAAATTGGCAAGTCATGTTGTAGCTTTATAGAACCTTAGTTAGGCTGCACTTGGAATATAATGTTCAATTCTGGTCGCCACACTACCAGAAGGATGGGGAGGCTTTGGGGAGGGTACAGAAAAGATTTGCCAGGATGTTGCCTGGTATGGAGGGCATTAACTATGAGGAGAGGTTGGAGAAACTTGGTTTGTTCACACTGGAGCGACGGAGGTTGAGGGGCGACCTGATAGAAGTCTACAAGATTATGAGAGGCATGGACAGGGTGGATAGTCAGAAGCTTTTTCCCAGGGTGGAAGAGTCAATTACTAGGGGGCACAGGTTTAAGATGCGAGGGGCAAAGTTTAAAGATGTTCGAGGCAGATGTTTTACAGAGAGAGTAGTGGGTGCCTGGAACTCGTTGCCGGGGGAGGTAGTGGAAGCGGACACGGTAGTGACTCTTAAGGCGCGTCTTGACAAATACATGAATAGGATGGGAATAGAGGGATGCTGGATCCAGAACTGGCTTGCCCAAAGGAGGCAGAGAGTGGGTATAGATGGGTCTTTTTCTAAATGGAGGTCGGTCACCAGTGGTGTGCCCCAGGGATCTGTTCTGGGACCCTTGCTGTTTGTCATTTTCATGAATGACCTGGATGAGGAAGCGGAGGGATGGGTTGGTAAGTTTGCCGACGACACGAAGGTTGGTGGGGTTGTGGATAGTCTGGAGGGATGTCAGAAGTTACAGAGGGACATAGATAGGATGCAAGACTGGGCGGACAAGTGGCAGATGGACTTCAACCCAGATAAATGCGTCGTGGTCCATTTTGGTAGGTCAAATGGGATGAAGGAGTACAATATAAAGGGAAAGACTCTTAGTACTGTAGAGGATCTGAAGGACCTTGGGGTCCGGGTCCATAGGACTCTAAAATCGGCCCCGCAGGTGGAGGAGGTGGTTAAGAAGGCGCATGGTGTGCTGGCCTTTATCAATCGAGGGATTGAGTTTAGGAGTCCGGGGATAATGATGCAGCTATATAAGACCCTCGTCAGACCCCACTTGGAGTACTGCGCTCAGTTCTGGTCGCCTCACTATAGGAAGGATGTGGAAAAGATTGAAAGGGTGCAGAGGAGATTTACAAGGATGTTGCCTGGATTGAGTTGCATGCCTTATGAGGATAAGCTGAGGGAGCTCGGTCTTTTCTCCTTGGAGAGACGAAGGATGAGAGGAGACCTAATAGAGGTATATAAGATGTTGAGAGGCATAGATCGGGTGGACTCTCAGAGGCTTTTTCCCAGGGTGGAAATGTCTGCTACGAGAGGACACAGGTTTAAGGTGCTGGGGGGTAGGTACAGGAGAGATGTTAGGGGTAAGTTTTTCACACAGAGGGTGATGGGCGAGTGGAATCGGCTGCCGTCAGTGGTGGTGGAGGCGAACTCAATAGGGTCTTTTAAGAGACTCCTGGATGAGTACATGGAGCTTAATAGGATGGAGGGTTATAGGTAGGTCTAGAAGGTAGGGATGTGTTCGGCACAACTTGTGGGCCGAAGGGCCTGTTTGTGCTGCAGTTTTTCTATGTTCCTATGATACGGTCCCCGGAAGGGTAGGGGGCTTTAGTTCAGTTGGGCAGCATGGTCGGTGCAGGCTTGGAGGGCCGAAAGGCCTGTTCCTGTGCTGTAATTTTCTTTGTTCTTTGCACATTCTCCCCAGTATCTGTGTGGGTTTACTCCGGGTGCTCCGGTTTCCTCCCACACTCCAAAGATGTGCGGATTAGGTGGGTTGGCCATGCTTAATTGCCCCTTAGTGTCAGGGGGATGAGCTAGGGTAAATGCATGGCGTTACGGGGATAAGGCCTGGGTGGGATTGTGGTCGGTGCAGACTCGATGGGCCGAATGGCCTCCTTCTGCACTGTCGGATTCTATGATTCTATGAACTGCTGCAGCCACTCCCCCACAAACAGAAATAATCATCACAAAAGCTGTTGTGGGTGTTGCTTGAAGGAGAGATGTTGACTGGGAGACTCGGGGTAGCTACTGTGTGAAAGAGGACAATGGGATCTGTTATTGTCACCTGAGAGGCCGGCTGGGGCCTCACTTTAACAACTTGCCCAAAACATGGCACCTCTGACAGTGCGGTGCTCCCTCAGCACTGACCCTCCAACAGTGCCGCACTCCCTCAGCACTAACCCTCCGACAGTGCAGCACTCCCTCAGCACTGACCCTCTGACAGTGCGGCGCTCCCTCAGTACTGACCCTCCAAATGTGCAGCACTCCCTCAGCACTGACCCTCCGACAGTGCAGCACTCCCTCAGCACTGACCCTCCAACAGTGCAGCACTCCATCAGTACTGACCCTCTGACAGTGCGGTGCTCCCTCAGCACTGACCCTCCAAATGTGCAGCACTCCCTCAGCACTGACCCTCCGACAGGTGCAGCACTCCCTCAGCACTGACCCTCCGACAGTGCAGCACTCCCTCAGCACTGACCCTCCAACAGTGCAGCACTCCATCAGTACTGACCCTCTGACAGTGCGGTGCTCCCTCAGCACTGACCCTCCAAATGTGCAGCACTCCCTCGGCACTGACCCTCCGACAGTGCAGCACTCCCTCAGCACTGACCCTCCGACAGTGCAGCACTCCCTCAGCACTGACCCTCTGACAGTGCGGCGCTCCCTCAGCACTGACCCTCTGACAGTGCGGCGCTCCCTCAGCACTGACCCTCTGACAGTGCGGCGCTCCCTCAGCACTGACCCTCTGACAGTGCGGCGCTCCCTCAGCACTGACCCTCTGACAGTGCAGCTCTCCCTCAGCACTGACCCTCTGACAGTGCAGCACTCCCTCAGTACTGACCCTCTGACAGTGCAGCACTCCCTCAGTACTGACCCTCTGACAGTGCAGCACTCCCTCAGTACTGACCCTCTGACAGTGCAGCACTCCCTCAGTACTGACCCTCTGACAGTGCAGCTCTCCCTCAGCACTGACCCTCTGACAATGCAGCTCTCCCTCAGCACTGACCCTCTGACAGTGCAGCTCTCCCTCAGCACTGACCCTCTGACAGTGCAGCTCTCCCTCAGCACTGACCCTCTGACAGTGCAGCTCTCCCTCAGCACTGACCCTCTGACAGTGCAGCTCTCCCTCAGTACTGACCCTCTGACAGTGCAGCACTCACTCAGTACTGACCCTCTGACAGTGCGGCACTCCCTCGGTACCCCCTGCCCCCCTCAACCCCAGCTCACTAATCCACCTGGCCTGCAAATCTTTGGACACCAATAGCACTCAAATTTAGCATGGCCAATTCACCTAACCTGCCCATCAAGTCTGTACCAACCACGATCTCACCCAGACCCTATTTCCGTAACCCCACACATTTACCCTGCTCATCTCCCCTGACACTAGGGTCAACTTATCATAACCTGGAGGAAACCCATGCAGACATGGGGAGAACGTACAAACTCAAAACAGACAGTCAGTTACCCCAAGCTGGAATTGAACCCTGGTCCCTAGCTCTGTGAGGCAACAGTGCTAACCACTGTGCCACCATGCCACCACTTTCTCTTTCTCTCTCTCTCCCTTTCTCGCTCCCTTTCTTTCTCTTTTTCTCTCATTATTTCTCTCTCTCTCAAACTTTCTCTCTTTTTTTGGTTCTCTTTTTAATTCCCCCTCTTTCTTTCCCTCCCTCTCTTTTTTCCCCTCTCTTTCCCTTTCTCTCTTTCTTTCTCTCTCTGTCCCTCTCTCTCTCTCTCTCTTTCCCTCTCTCTCTCTCTTTCCCTCTCTCTCTCTCTTTCCCTCTCTCTCTTTCCCCCTCTCTCTCTTTCCCCCCTCTCTCTTTCCCCCCCTCTCTCTTTCCCCCTCTCTCTCTTTCCCTCTCGCTCTCTTTCCCTCTCTCTCTCTTTCCCTCTCTCTCTTTCCCTCTCTCTCGCTTTCTTTCTCTCCCTCTCATTCTCTCTCTTTCCCTCCCTCTCTCTTTCTTTCTCCCTCTCTCCCTCTCATTCTCTCTCTTTCCCTCTCTCTCTCTTTCCTTCCCTGTCTCTTTCTCTCTCTCTCTCTCTCTCTTTCTTGCCCTCTCTCTCTCTTTCCCCCTCTCTCTCTCCCTCTCTCTTTCCCTCCCTCCCTCTCTCTTTCCCTCCCTCCCTCTCTCTTTCCCTCCCTCCCTCTCTCTTTCGTTCCCTGTCTCTCTCTCTCTCTCGCTCTTTCTTGCCCTCTCTCTCTCTTTCCCTCTCTCTCTCTTTCTTTCCCCCCCTCTCTCTCTCTCTTTCCCTCTCTCTCTCTTCCCCTCTCTCTCTCTTTCCCGCTCTCTCTCTTCCCCTCTCTCTCTTTTTCCCTCTCTCTCTTTTCCCTCTCTCTCTCTTTTCCCTCTCTCTCTCTTTCCCTATCTCTCTCTTTCCCTATCTCTCTCTTTCCCTCTCTCTCTCTCTTTTTCCCTCTCTCTCTCTTTCTCTCTCTCTCTTTCCCTCTCTCTCTCTCCCTTTCCCTCCCTCCCTCTCTCTCTCTTTCGTTCCCTGTCTCTCTCTCTCTCTCTCTTTCTTTCCCCCTCTCTCTCTCTCTCTCTGTGTCTGAGTCCCCGTTAGGTTGGAGTTGCTGGAATGGCTGTGGATGAGTTGCTTGGTTGGTTTCCAGGTAACAGCGCAGTGTGCTGAGTCTGAGCAGCTGGTGTCCAGCTGTAGTCCTCCAGCGTTTCCATGAAGAGGGAGATTATGTGAAGGCCTTCCTTCCCCCCCCCCCCCCAATGTCAATCCTTCAGTTCATGACGCTGCCAGGTTTCCATGGCAGCCGTTACATCAGCAGGGCTCGGGGCAGTGTCTAATGGCTAACTGTGACAGCAAGGTGCAGTCACCAGGGGACAGACCCAGTGACCTGGATGGATGAAAAGCTCCTTGAATTCCCGAGTGGTTGGAGATAACTGTGCAGGGCCTGTGGAATAGGTACAAAACACGTCTGAGAACCTGCAGGATAATGTCTTTCCTCTGATCCAGAAATTTAAAAACAATCTTGTCCTTGGCTGTAGATTTTGAGGGCAGTAAGAAGTCTCACAACACCAGGTTAAAGTCCAACAGGTTTATTTGGTAGCAAATACCATTTTGAGGGCACCAGAGTCACTATGGATTATTTAACTGGAGTCATTTGTAGACTAGACCGGTTCAGGGAGGGTGCGGCAGCCATCTTCTCTCCAACGATATTAATTGAGTAGTTTGGTAAGCATGATGTGGAGATGGCGGTGTTGGACTGGGGTAGTTTGGTAAGAGCCAGGCCTCGGAGAATGTGAAGACCATTGGATCCGGCCCAGTCCATCGTCTGGCCTGAGCCATCATTACACCCTGATAACAATTCAACTTCATTGGACACTCAGTGACTTGGATGGCCTGAGGTTGCAAAGTTGCTCTCCCGGTTCAAGCGCTTTCCTCTGTCATAGTTGGTCTTGCGCTTATAATCAAATCTGCTGAATTTAATTTGTCAGATTAGGATTTGACCTCACAACCTCTGGGGAGTGAGTTCAGTTCCTCAACAACACTCAAGGAGCTTGGCACCCATCCAGGATAAAGCTTGGTTGGCACCACATCCCCAAACGTTCGCTCACCGATGCACAATAGCAGCAATGTGTACCATCTACAAGATGCACCGCAGGAACTCACCAAGGTTCCTTCGGCCTCACCAAATCCACAACCACTTCCATCTAGAAGGACAAGGGCAGCAGATACCTGGAGGTTCCTCTCCAAGTCATTCACCACCCTGACTTGGAAATGTATCTGCCATTCCTTCACTGTCGCTGGGTCAAAATCCTGGAGTTCCCTCCCCGACAGCACAGTCGGTTTACCGTAGGGACTGCAGCAGTTCAAGAAGGCAGCCCACCACCCGCTCAAGGGCAATTAGGGATGGGCAATATTATTTATTTATTTCATTAGTGTCACAAGTAGGCTGACATTAACACTGCAATGAAGTTACTGCGAATATCTCCTAGTTGCCACACTCTGGCGCCTGTTTGGGTACACTGAGGGAGAATTTAGCACGGCCAATGCACCCTAACCAGCGCGTCTTTTGGACTGTGGGGGAGAACCAAAGCAGCCGGAGGAAACCCAGGGGAGAAGGTGCAGACTCTGCACTGACAGTGACCCAAGCTGGGAATCGAACCCGGGTTCCTGGCGCTGTGAGGCGGCAGTGCTAACCACTGTGCCACCGTGCCACCCAATGAATGCTGGCCTAGCCAGTGACGTCCCATTGTGAATCTTTTTAATTCACCCCGATAGCACTGTGTGTATTGGTGGGAGAAAGGGCAAGCGCGGTGTAGGTGCTGCGGCTGCATTGGTTGTGGTTTGATTTTGTTTGTGGGTGAGGTTGGAGTGATTGCATTTGGCAAGGTGACCTGAGGAGATTGTACTGTTGGCCTGAGGTGCAGTTATTTTTTTTTAGAGGGGAGCGATAAGAAGGCAATTGTGCAAGATGAAAGGAACACAGTGTGATGAAAGATATGTTCCTTCATGATTCGGTGGGCCAAGGGAGGGGCTGGAGAAGCCAGAAACATTACCTTCAAAAAAAGACCTCGGGAAGCAAAGCAAAGTCCGGGTTTGACGGGGGTGGGGTGGTGATGCTTGTATAAACTAAAGTAAAGTTTATTTATTAGTCACAAGTAAGGCTTACATTAACACTGCAATGAAGTTACTGTGAAATTCCCCTGTTCGCCACACTCCGGCGCCTGTTCGGGGCAATGCACCCTAACCAGCACGTCTTTCAGACTGTGGGAGGAAACCGGAGCACCCGGAGGAAACCCACGCAGACACGGGGAGAATGTGCAGACTCCGCGCAGACAGTGACCCAAGCCGGGGATTGAACCCGGGTCCCTGGCGCTGTGAGGCAGCAGTGCTAACCACTGTGCCACCGTGCCGCCCCACGTGAGTTCATGAGAGAAACTGTGATCGGGCTTGATTTTAGCAGTCAGATAGGGAAAGGAATGTGAGCGGGGATCAGCATGTTTGATACGTACGTGCAACAACAACTTTGATTTGTATAGCGCCTTTAGCAAAGTAAGAAGTCCCAAAGGGTTCTCCAAGAGCGTTAACAGATTAACTTTGACACCAAGCCACGTTTAAGGATAGCTGACCAGATCTTGGTCAAAGAGGTTGACTCGAGCGTGGGAGAGGTGGGGATGTCCAAGGAGGGGAATCCGGAGACCGGAGCCTTCGCAGCTGGGTTCACAGCAACCCCTGGTGGAGGGATTAAAATCAGGAAATGCTGGAGAGGCGACAGTTCGAGGAGTGGGGATAGGTGTGAGGGGTTGTAGGGCTGGAGGAGGTTACTTTAAACCTATGCCCTCTAGTTTTAGACTCCCCTATCTTTTCCCAAAGGGAGGGGAGTCTAAAACTAGAGGGCATAGGTTTAAAGTGAGAGGGGGAGATACACAAGGGCCCAGAGGGGGAATTTTTTCACACACAGGGCGGTGAGTGTCTGGAATAAGCTGCCAGAGGTAGTAGTAGAGGCGGGTACAATTTTGTCTTTTAAAAAGCATTTAGATAGTTACATGGGTAAGATGGGTACAGAGGGATATGGGCCAAATGCAGACAATTGGGACTAGCTTAGGGGTTAAAAAATGGGCGGCATGGACAAGTTGGGCCGAAGGGCCTGTTTCCATGCTGTAAACCTCTATGACTCTACAGAGAAAGGGAGGACGAGGGTGTTAAAGCGGAGGTGCGGCCTGACAGAGAGCACAGGAGTGTCAGCTGGAGGGAGCTTGCTGAGCGTTGGCAGAGGGTGTGTGGCCTCGATGTTAATGTTTTCATCCTAGTCATCACCAGCTGAGAGGGAGGAAAAGCCTTGAATCAGCCAATGAATTGTATCCTTTCTAGATTGGTCACATCAGGAGTACCAATGTTCTTATTAATGATCTGCAGCAGTTTTTAACAGTGATCCAGTTTGGCCAAAGTTTATTTATTTAATATCACAAGTTAGGCTTACATTAACACCGCAATGAAGTTTCTGTGAAATTCCCCTAGTCGCCACACTCCGGCGCCTGTTCGGGTCAGTGCACCCCAACCAGCTCGTCTTTCAGACTGTGGGAGGAAACCGGAGCACCCGGAGGAAACCCACGCAGACACGGGGAGGACGTGCAAACTCCACACAGACAGTGACCCAAGCCGGGAATCGAACGCAGGTCCCTGGAGCTGTGAGGCAGCAGTGCTAACCACTGTGCTACCGGCTGATAACCAGTGAATAGAAGTGTTCAAAGAAAGTGCAATGCAAACATTAGTTTTTTTTTAAATGCCTGTGTTTTTTTCCCCGTGTCGATGATAGTCATGATGTGGAGATGCCGGCATTGGTATTGGGTTCATGTCACACTATTTGTAACTCCCACAGTTGCGTGGACCTGCAGAGTTTCACTGGCTGTCTTGTCTGGAGACAATACACATCTTTTTAGCCTGTCTTGATGCTCTCTCCACTCACATTGTTTCGTCTCTTAAAGACTTGATTAGTTGTAAGTATTTGCATTCCAACCATTATTCATGTAAATTGAGTCTGTGTCTTTATAAGCTCTGTTTGTGAACAGAATTCCCACTCACCTGAAGAAGGGGCTAAGAGCTCCGAAAGCTTGTGTGGCTTTTGCTACCAAATAAACCTGTTGGACTTTAACCTGGTGTTGTTAAACTTCTTACTTTTTTTTCCCCTCCCAAGTTGCTCACAACTGAACAGTCCTGAGGAGTTGGTCTCTCTGTTGCTGCAGTAACACACACTGTGAGCGGCACGCTGCTTTAAACCCATTAATCCCCAGAACCGTATCTATCCTTCACTCTAGTGAGGCTCACTTTCAAACCAATTCTTAACGCATCGGTTATTTGAAACTTGCAGATGTAGTGCTCCCCCGAGACCGCCCTTTGCGACAGCGCTAGTTTATGGCAGCAACATAATCTGTGGGGTTAGATGACACACATTAACCTCTCGATGATCACTGTGACAGATTGTGTGGCTTGAGAGCCCCTCAGCTGTGCGCTAACGCTTTGTAACTCCCCGCTTACCTCTGTATTACAGCGGTGTATGTTTTCAAAGTCTTTTTGATGTCCGGAAGTATGTAATCTTCTGGTCCTGTTTGCTTTCTGCTTTTACTCATTTACGGGATGTGGGCGTCGCTTGGCCAGGTCAGCAGTTATTGCCAATCTCTAGTTGCCCCTCAGAGGGTGGCGGTGAGCTGCCTTCCTGAACTGCTGCAGTCCCCGAGGTGTGAGTGCACCAACGGCGCTGTTAGCGAGGGAGGTCCAAGACCTTGACCCAGCGACTGCGAAGGGAGGGTGATTTCCAAGTCAGGACGGTGAGTGATGTGGAGGGGAACCGTCAGGTTATGGTGTCCCAGGTATCTGCTGCTCTTGTCATTCTAAATGGTAATGGTTGTGGGTTTGGAAGATGCTGCCCAAGGAGCCTTGGTGAGTTGCTGCAGTGCATCTTGTAGAAGGTACACACGCCTGCCACTGTTAGTTGGTGCTTGGAGGGAGTGAATGTTTGTGTAAGGGGTCGCAATCAAGCGGGCTCCTTTGTCCTTTGATTTTGGATTTGATTTGATTTATTATTGTCACATGTATTAACATACAGCGAAAAGTATTGTTTCTTGCGCACTCTACAGACAAAGCATACCATTCATAGAGAAGGAAAGGAGAGAGTGTAGAATCATAGAAATCATAGAATCATAGAAATCCTACAGTACAGAAAGAGGCCATTCGGCCCATCGAGTCTGCACCGACCACAATCCCACCCAGGCCCTACCCCCGTAACCCTACATATTTTACCCACTAATCCCTCTAATCTACGCATCCCAGGACACCAAGGGGCAATTTTAGCATGGCCAATCAACCTAACCCGCACATCTTTGGACTGTGGGAGGAAACCGGAGCACCCGGAGGAAACCCACGCAGACACGAGGAGAATGTGCAAACTCCACACAGACAGTGACCCGAGCCGGGAATCGAACCCAGGTCCCTGGAGCTGTGAAGCAGCAGTGCTAACCACTGTGCCACCGTGTCGCGTAGTGTAGAATGTAGTGTTACAGTCATAGCTAGGGTGTAGAGAAAGATCAACTTAATGCAGGGTAGGTCCATTCAAAAGTCTGACGGCAGCAGGGATCCTGGAAGGTGTTGAACTTCTTGAGCATTGCCGGAGCTGCATTCATCCAGGCAAGTGGAGAGTATTCCATCACGCCCCCAACTTGCCCTTTTGGGGGAGTCAGGAGGTGAGTTACTCACCGCAGGATTCCTAGTCTTTGACCTGCTTTGGTAGCCACAGTTTTTAAGTGGCTAGTCCAGTTCAGTTTCTGGTCAGTGGTAACCCCCAGAATGTGGCTCATGGGGATTCAGTCATGGTGATGCCATTGAATGTCAGGAATGATGGTTAGATTCTCTCTTACTGGTGATGGTCATTGCCTGGCACGAATGTGTCGTCCCAACCTGGATATATGGGTGTCGCTGGCTGGGTCAGCAGTTATTGCCTGAGGGCGTTTAAGAATGAACCACATTGCTGTGGAGTCACATGTAGGCCAGACCGGGTAAGGACGACAGATTGCTTTCCCAAAGGACATTCGTGAACCAGATGAGGTTTTATGACGATCGACAATCGTTTCATGGTCACCATTAGACATTTAATTCCAGAATTTTATTGCATTCAAATGTTACCATGTCCTGTGGCAGGATTTGAACCCAGGTCCCCAGAGACTTACCCTGGATCTCTGGATTACTAGCCCAGAGGCCATATCAATGCACCATTGCCTTCCCATGGTCCAGGTCTTGCTTCATTTGGACATGGACGACTCATAAACGAATAGCTGTATTCCCATTCAGATTGCAGTTTGCCATCTATAAATTTGTTCCCTGAGGGAAGGAAAGATGGTGCATTTATAGAGAACGCTTCATGGCTATGTGGATGTTGACTGCTGTTGACCTCCATGTTATAATTTCCAGTGCTAGTAACGAGGTCTCAGTGTTTAAAGAAAGAAATAATTTTCACTGCTTTGGTGCCTTTTGCAACTTCTGGATGTCCCATAGCCCCTCGCGACTAATGGAATGTTTCTGAAGGGTCCTCGCTGTGGTAATGCAGGAAACATGGCGGTCAATTTGCTACACAGCAAGATCCCACAAACACTACTGGGTTGGTGAGCAGATAATCTGCTTTGGATGACGATGAAGGAATAAATATTGGACATGACACCACCCTTGCCCCTCCCTCAGATGTGCCCTGGGACTGTTTCATAGAATCCCTACAGTGCAGAAGGAGGCCATTCGGCCCATCGAGTCTGCAGCGACCACAATCCCACCCGGGTCCGATTCCCGTAACTCCACACATTTATCCCACAAATCCCTCTAACCTACATATCCCGGGACACTGAGGGGCAATTTAACATGGCCAACCAACCTAACCCGCACATCTTTGTTCCCATGTACCTAAGAGGGCAGAGGGCAGATATAGGGGCCTTGGTTAATGTTTCATCTGGAAGACGGCATCTCCAACAGTGCTGCGCACCCAAAGTACAGCACTGGAGTGTCAGCCTAGATTGTGGGCCCGAAAGTCTTGGCTTCAACCCAGTTGACTCAGGAGGTCAGGGTGCTCATTACTGAGCCATGGATGATGCAGAAAGGTAACTAAAGGCAGAAGGGGAGGAAGCCATCTTCTAACTGTGAATTTGATAGAACAGTTACCCGAGAGGGTCTGGTGTGAAATGTTGGAATTTAGAAGGCTGAGGGGGGATCTTATAGAGACCTATAAGATAATGAAGGGGCTGGATAGGGTAGAGATGGAGAGATTCTTTCCACTTAGAAAGGAAACTAGAACTAGAGGGCACAGCCTCAAAATAAAGGGGGGTCAGTTTAGGACAGAGTTGAGGAGGAACTTCTTCTCTCAGAGGGTGGTGAATCTCTGGAATTCTCTGCCCACTGAAGTGGTGGAAGCTACCTCGTTGAATATGTTTAAATCACGGATAGATGGATTCCTGATCGGTAAGGGAATTAGGGGTTATAGGGATCAGGCGGGTAAGTGGAACTGATCCACTTCAGATCAGCCATGATCTTATTGAATGGCGGGGCAGGCTCGAGGGGCTAGATGGCGTACTCCTGCTCCTATTTTTTATGTTCTTATGAGTCTTCTCGACATTGAACACCCTCCTGGGTGAATGAGAAATGCTTGTAATCTGTGCTGTCACCTGATCCTGAGCCAAGGGAAGCATTGTGGGTGATGACATTTGACCTCAGAACTCGCTGGGCCCGGCAAAATCAAACAGTTTGGAAAGTGGATCATGATTGGTTAATAATGATCCCTGCACCCAGTCAATGATAGAATAGATCATAGAACCCTACAGTGCAGAAGGAGGCCATTCGGCCCATCAAGTCTGCACCGACCATAATCCCACCCAGGCCCTATCCCCATAACCCCATGTATTTACCCTAGCTAATCCCCCTGACACCAAGGGACAATTCAGCATGGCCAATCCACCTCACCCGCATATCTTTGGACTGTGGGAGGAAACCGGAGCACCCGGAGGAAACCCACGCAGACATGGGAAGAATGTGCAAATTCCACACAGACAGTGACCCAAGCCGGGAATCGAACCCAGGTCCCTGGCGCTGTGAGGCAGCAGTGCGGACCACTGTGCCACCGTGCCGCCCAAATGATAACACCACCAGGCTGGTTTGTGATGCCAGCACAGTCAAATAGCCAACTGTTGAGTATTATTTAGATTCGCAGGTGAAGAGTGGCCTCTGCTACCGGTTACTGGCAGTCAGTAGTGGGCTAGGCATGATGCCACCCCCAATGGTTCTCCTCTACCTCAGCCAAGCTGTCATTTTCCCATCAGCCTGTGCACTGCTCAGTTGACCACAGCTGTAAGCCCTCTCACTGAGGGTAAAGTGCCATGGCTACCACCAGTCTCCATCCCTCTGTCCGCCCTGTGTGCTGTGCCCTCGAGCAGGGCCTCATGGCATCTCTAACGGGGAGAGGAGCTGAGGTGGTTTTCCACTCCTAACCTCAGTGTTTAATCGTCAAAAGTTACGTCACCTCATTGGGCTGCAACCGAGGCGAAAGTGCTGCACTTTTGTTACCTTAACTTTCGTTAAGTTACTGGATTCAGAACCTAGGGGATGTGAGTTCCAATCCCATTGTGGCATTTTGAGAATTTGAATTTAGTTTAACAAAAATTGGGGGAAAAAAATGACATTGAAGGTGCTGGGTCGTAGTTGAATGCAGACGGCTTCACTGACGTTCTTTAGGGACAGGAGGATGGCACAGTGGTTAGCACTGCTGCCTCACAGCGCCAGGGACCTGGGTTCGATTCCCGGCTTGGGTCACTGTCTGTGTGGAGTTTGCACCTTCTCCCCGTGTCTGCGTGGGTTTCCTCCGGGTGCTCCGGTTTCCTCTCACACTCCAAAGACGTGCTGGTTAGGTGCATTGGCCAAGCTAAATTCTCCCTCAGTGTACCCAAACAGGCACCAGAGCGTGGCAACGAAGGGATTTTCACAGTAACTTCATTGCAGTGTGAATGTAAGCCTACTTGTGATGAATAAGTAAATAAACTTTAACTTTTACTTGACGAATGATTGCTCTCACTTTCCTCCCACTTTGGGTCACAAACTGGAGCACCTGAAGCTGTTATCACATTTTAAAAAAACAGAAGAGCCATACATTTATATAGCACCTTTCACAACCTCGTCGCAGTAGGCTGGGAGTCCCTCAGTGCCAGATAAGACTTTTGCCAAAAGCCTCTGACCTCACCCACGGCTGGGATCCTCCGGAGCTGCTGCTGCTGTGAGTGGAGTTTTGGCTGAGCTCCAAATTCGCCATTTTGCAATGTTAGTGACTCTGAGGCAAGGGAGACACTAACTGAGCTGCAGCAAGGCACCATGGGGATTTCCCCCTCCCCGTTCCCCCGTTCCCCCTCCCCGTTCCCCCTCCCTGTTCCCTCTCCCTGTTCCCTCTCCCTGTTCCCCCTCCCCGTTTCCCCTCCCTGTTCCCCATTCCCCCTCCCTCTCCCTGTTCCCCCTCCCTGTTCCCCATTCCCCCTCCCTGTTCCCCGTTCCCCCTCCCTGTTCCCCGTTCCCCCTCCCTCTCCCTGTACCCCCTCCCTGTTCCCCATTCCCCCTCCCTGTTCCCCGTTCCCCCCCTCTCCCTGTTCCCCCTCCCCGTTCCCCCTCCCCGTTCCCCCTCCCCGTTTCCCCTCCCCCTCCCCATTCCCCCTCCTCCTCCCCGTTCCCCCTCCCTGTTCCCCCTCCCTGTTCCCCCTCCCCGTTCCCCCTCCCTGTTCCCCCTCCCTGTTCCCCCTCCCCGTTCCCCCTCCCTGTTCCCCCTCCCTGTTCCCCCTCCCCGTTCCCCCTCCCCGTTCCCCCTCCCCGTTCCCCCTCCCCGTTCCCCCTCCCCGGTTCCCCCTCCCCGTTCCCCCTCCCCGTTCCCCCTCCCCGTTCCCCCTACCCGTTCCCCCTCCCCGTTCCCCCTCCCCGTTCCCCCTCCCCGTTCCCCTCCCCGTTCCCCTCCCCGTTCCCCCTCCCCGTTCCCCCTCCCCGTTCCCCCTCCCCGTTCCCCCTCCCCGTTCCCCCTCCCCGTTCCCCCTCCCCGTTCCCCCTCCCCGTTCCCCCTCCCCGTTCCCCCTCCCCGTTCCCCCTCCCCGTTCCCCTCCCCGTTCCCCCTCCCCGTTCCCCCTCCCCGTTCCCCCTCCCCGTTCCCCCTCCCCCGTTCCCCTCCTCGTTCCCCTCCCCGTCCCCCCTCCCCGTCCCCCCCTCCCCGTCCCCCCTCCCCGTCCCCCCTCCCCGTCCCCCCTCCCCGTCCCCCCTCCCCGTCCCCCCTCCCCGTCCCCCCTCCCCGTCCCCCCTCCCCGTCCCCCCTCCCCGTCCCCCCTCCCCGTCCCCCCTCCCCGTCCCCCCTCCCCGTCCTCCCTCCCCGTCCCCCCTCCCCGTCCCCCCTCCCCGCCCCCCCTCTCCCCGCTCTCCCCCGCCCCCCTCTCCCCGCCCCCCTCTCCCCGCCCCCCTCTCCCCGCCCCCCTCTCCCCGCCCCCCTCTCCCCGCCCCCCTCTCCCCGCCCCCCTCTCCCCGCCCCCCTCTCCCCGCCCCCCTCTCCCCGCCCCCCTCTCCCCGCCCCCCTCTCCCCGCCCCCCTCTCCCCGCCCCCCTCTCCCCGCCCCCCTCTCCCCGCCCCCCTCTCCCCGCCCCCCTCTCCCCGCCCCCCTCTCCCCGCCCCCCTCTCCCCGCCCCCCTCTCCCCGCCCCCCTCTCGCCGCCCCCTCTCGCCCCTCCCCCCGTTCCCCCCCTCCCCCGTTCCCCCCCTCCCCCCGTTCCCCCCTTCCCCCGTTCCCCCTCTCCCCCCTCCCCCCGTTCCCCTCCCCCTGCTCCTGCTCCCCCCCTCCCCCTGCTCCCCCCGCTCCCCCCCGCTCCCCACCTCCCCCCGCTCCCCCCTCCCCCGCTCCCCCTCCCCCCGCTCCCCCTCTCCCCCTCCCCCCTCCCCCCGCTCCCAGCCCCGCTCCCCTCTCCCCCGCTTCCCCCTTCCCCGCTCCCCCCTCCCCCCGCTTCCCCCTTCCCCCGCTCCCCACCTCCCCCCGCTCCCCCCTCTCCCCGCTCCCCCCCTCTCCCCGCTCTCCCCCCCCGCTCCCCCCTCCCCCCCGCCCCCCGCTCCCCCCTCCCCCGCTCCCCCTCCCCCGCTCCCCCCTCCCCCGCTCCCCCTCCCCCCGCTCCCCCTCTCCCCTCCCCCCTCCCCCCGGTCCCAGCCCCGCTCCCCCCTCCCCCCGCTTCCCCCTTCCCCCGCTCCCCACTTCCCCCCGCTCCCCCCTCTCCCCCCTTCCCCCGCTCCCCACTTCCCCCCGCTCCCCCCTCTCCCCGCTCCCCCCGCTCCCCCCCTCTCCCTGCTCCCCCCTCTCCCCGCTCCCCCCTCTCCCCCGCTCCCCCCCTCTCCCCGCTCTCCCCCTCTCCCCGCTCTCTCCCCGCTCCCCCCCTCTCCCCGCTCCCCCCCTCTCCCCGCTCCCCCCTCTCCCCGCTCCCCCCCCTCTCCCCGCTCCCCCCCCTCTCCCCGCTCCCCCCCCTCTCCCCGCTCCCCCCCCTCTCCCCGCTCCCCCCCTCTCCCCGCTCCCCCCCTCTCCCCGCTCCCCCCTCTCCCCGCTCCCCCCCCTCTCCCCGCTCCCCCCCCTCTCCCCGCTCCCCCCCCTCTCCCCGCTCCCCCCCTCTCCCCGCTCCCCCCCTCTCCCCGCTCCCCCCCTCTCACCGCTCCCCCTCTCCCCCCCTCCCCTGTTTCCCCCTGCCCCATTTCCCCCTGTCCTGTTTCCCCCTGCCCCTCCGTCTCGGTTCCCTTACAGTTAAAACTCTCCTTTTTGAGCCATGTGACCGAGCTATCACCGCGATCTCCCCATGGCCCTGCTCTGGCCCTCATGTAAGCAAAGGATTTACCAGCATCATTCTTTCTTTCTAACCTCGATGTGGATGTGTAAGTTTGGACAGAGAGCTGTCTACAGCGAATTATCCGGGATTAGTCCTTTCAGAAACCTGCTGAACCAGCTGGAACTGGCCTGGCAGTTTTCGGGCCTAACACGGCCAGGCTTGCTGAGCCTTTCACGGGTTTGCCGAAATAGCCAATTCCTGAGCTGGTTTCAAAATGTTTCTGTGGCTAATGAAGCCGCAACAACCCGTCGTCTGTTAGTCTGTCTGTCTGTTGTATGTTTTGTGGTGCAGGCGAGGGAGGGGACAATGTTTGAGTGGAGTTTAATTTCTGTTGCCGAGGTGTGTCACTGGACATTGTCTGGTGGGGGATCTGAGGGCAGCAACTATGAGGGTTGGCTTTCGATGGATATAAAATGGGCAGAACGATGGCACATGAGGCAGCCTTGTGCAGTGGATGCCACTGAGTTCATTCTGGGCTCCTGGGGGTCACCTCAACTTCATCTTGGGGTCAGCAGGTTGTGGGTTCAAGCCCCACTGCCGAGATTTAATCCAGGTTGACATTGTTGGAGGTGCCATCTTTTGGATGAGACGGTGAATCAAAGGTTGTCCCTTCCCCTCAGGTGGGTGTAAGAGATCTGCGGCACACTGTTGGAAGAAGAGCAGGGAAGTTATCCCGGTGTCCTGGCAATATTTAGCCCTCAAACAACATTGCTAAAACAGATCATCCAGTCATTAACACTTTGTTTGTTGGAGGGAGCTTGCCGTGTGCGAGTTGGCTGCTGTACTTCCTGTACTACTGATTACACTTCTAAATTCTTCATTAGCCAGGAAACACTTTGGGACATTTGAAACATGTGGAACGTCCTATATCCTTTGAAGTTTGATTTCTATTCTGGTCGAATCCTCAGTTGTGATTGGATACGATGGCTGAATCCTCCTTTACCCAGAGTGCAATGCTGGCAGTGTTTTGAGCAAGTGTGGCTTTCCGACATTTTCACTCCTGAAGGCTGGCTGTTTGTCCGAGACCCAGGACAGGAGATGGGCAAATGGAATGTCAGGAAGCACCTCTTTACACAAAGCATTGTTGGAATCTAGAATTCCCGGCTGGGAGGCTGGGAGTCAGCTGAAGGTCAGTTTATTTTCAGGCAAGGATATATACACGTCTGGAACCAAGATGGCAGAATGGAGTTGAGGTGCAGATCAGCCAAGATTTAATTGAATGATGGGAGTGGCACGAAGGGCAGATTGGCCTGCTTCTGTTCCTGTGACAGAGTGGAGAACCAAGTGGAATTCTGCCTCCACAGGAGAGTTTGAACTGTGTTTGTCACTGTACCCCAGTGTTACAGTGACAGACCAGCCCCACCAGTACTGTACCCCAGTGTTATACAGTGACAGACCATCCCCACCAGTACCGTACACCAGTGTTATACAGTGACAGACCATCCCCACCAGTACTGTATCCCAGTGTTATACAGTGACAGACCATCCCCACCAGTACTGTATCCCAGTGTTATACAGTGACAGACCCGCCCCCACCAGTACTGTACCCCAGTGTTATACAGTGACAGACCATCCCCACCAGTACCGTACACCAGTGTTATACAGTGACAGACCCGTCCCCACCAGTACTGTATCCCAGTGTTATACAGTGACAGACCCGCCCCCACCAGTACCGTACACCAGTGTTATACAGTGACAGACCATCCCCACCAGTACTGTATCCCAGTGTTATACAGTGACAGACCATCCCCACCAGTACTGTATCCCAGTGTTATACAGTGACAGACCCGCCCCCACCAGTACCGTACACCAGTGTTATACAGTGACAGACCATCCCCACCAGTACTGTATCCCAGTGTTATACAGTGACAGACCTGTCCACACCAGTACTGTACCCCAGTGTTATACAGTGACAGACCATCCCCACCAGTACTGTATCCCAGTGTTATACAGTGACAGACCTGTCCACACCAGTACTGTACCCCAGTGTTATACAGTGACAGACCCGCCCCCACCAGTACCGTACACCAGTGTTATACAGTGACAGACCCATCCCCACCAGTACTGTACCCCAGTGTTATAAAGTGACAGACCATCCCCACCAGCACTGTACCCCAGTGTTATACAGTGACAGACCCGTCCCCACCAGTACTGTATCCCAGTGTTATACAGTGACAGACCATCCCCACCAGCACTGTACCCCAGTGTTATACAGTGACAGACCCGTCCCCACCAGTACTGTATCCCAGTGTTATACAGTGACAGACCAGCCCCACCAGCACTGTACCCCAGTGTTATACAGTGACAGACCCGTCCCCACCAGTACTGTACCCCAGTGTTACACAGTGACAGACCCATCCCCACCAGTACTGTACCCCAGTGTTATACAGTGACAGACCCGTCCCCACCAGTACTGTACCCCAGTGTTATACAGTGACAGACCCGTCCCCACCAGTACTGTACCCCAGTGTTATACAGTGACAGACCCGTCCCCACCAGTACTGTAC
The DNA here is from genome assembly GCF_964213995.1 of Mustelus asterias. Classification (NCBI taxonomy): domain Eukaryota; kingdom Metazoa; phylum Chordata; class Chondrichthyes; order Carcharhiniformes; family Triakidae; genus Mustelus; species Mustelus asterias. The sequence continues at coordinate 3,463,057 of NC_135817.1, read as the reverse complement.
CCCAGTGTTATACAGTGACAGACCCGTCCCCACCAGTACTGTACCCCAGTGTTATACAGTGACAGACCATCCCCACCAGTACTGTACCCCAGTGTTATACAGTGACAGACCCATCCCCAGCAGTACTGTACCCCAGTGTTATACAGTGACAGACCCGTCCCCACCAGTACTGTACCCCAGTATTATACAGTGACAGACCCGTCCCCACCAGTACTGTACCCCAGTGTTATACAGTGACAGACCCGTCTCCACCAGTACTGTACCCCAGTGTTATACAGCGACAGACCCGTCCCCACCAGTACTGTACCCCAGTGTTATACAGTGACAGACCCGTCCCCACCAGTGCTGTACCCCAGTATTATACAGTGACAGACCCGTCCCCACCAGTGCTGTACCCCAGTATTATACAGTGACAGACCCGTCCCCACCAGTGCTGTACCCCAGTATTATACAGTGACAGACCCGTCCCCACCAGTACTGTTTTTTTCATATCTTGCTACTTGCTGATGCTTGTGGAGGCTGGCTAACAGCTGCTCTTTCTACAGGCCGGTGCGGTGTGGTTTGGCGACATTTGAACAGTGTCATAAACTGAACAACCCTCAGAGATGTTTTGGTGCTTCGTTGCCCATTCGCACAGCTACTGCTGTGGAAACATTGCTTTGTACAAAGAGGTTGGAAAGTGTGGAAATCTGCTGCACACGGTGGGCGCAGAACCCACCGGGGTTTCAAACCCAGTGAGCTGACAGCACGCCTCTCATTTGCTATCGGGTTTGTATAATCTCCAGGCAGGCGTGTGTTGGCAATGGGAAGGGAGAATTCCTTCTCCTGGGGCCGGGCTGGATGGAGGATGGCTTTGGCTTCATTCGGAAGGGACTACCCGAGGGACAGTCACTGCACATCATGAAACTGGGCCGTCGCTGGCCCTTCTGCATGTCGATCTCTGCGTGGACCGCTTGCGTGGCAGCGTGCCGACCACACGTGCAGTTAGCGTGTCGGTGACATTTATGAGGCAGAGCAGTAGCTTTGAACCTCGTGTTCATTCAGCTGCTCGCAAAGCTTTGAAGATCCAGCTGCCAAATGGTTCATGACACTTGGTTCAGCGCCTCAGGCAACCTGCCGTCGCATCAAATAAAACCCTAGAGTCTGAGGATCTTTGTAAACCACCTTTATAATTCCTGCAATAAATAGTTACCCCCGTTGTGGAAGTAACCCTTTCGAGAGGTTTCGAGTACAGGAGTCGGGAGGGATGTGTTGTTGCAACTATACAGGGCCTTGGTGAGGCCACACCTAGAGTATTGTGTGCAGTTTTGGTCTCCTTTTCTGAGGAAGGATGTTCTTGCTCTCGAGGGAGTGCAGCGAACATTTACCCGGCTGATTCCGGGGATGGCGGGACTGATGTACGAGGAGAGATTGACTCGGTTAGGATTGTTTTCACTGGAGTTCAGATCAATGAGAGGGGATCTCATAGAGACTTATAAAATTCTAACAGGACTGGACAGGGTAGATGCAGGGAGGATGTTCCCGATGGTGGGGGGAGTCCAGAACCAGGGGTCACAGTCTGAGGATTCAGGGTAGACCATTTAGGACGGAGATGAGGAGACATTTCTTCACTCAAAGAGTGATGAGCCTGTGGAATTAATTACCACAGGAAGTAGTTGATGCCAAAACATTGAATGTATTCAAGAGGCGGCTGGATATAGCACTTGGGGCGAATGGGATCAAAGGTTATGGGGAGAAAGCAGGATTAGGCTATTGAGTTGGATGATCAGCCATGATCGTGATGAATGGCGGAGCAGTCTCGAAGGGCCGAATGGCCTCCTCCTGCTCCTATCTTCTATGTTTCTATGATAGGTATCAGGTTTTGACTTCACCCTTGACTCCTTGTAGCAATGGTTCAGTGGTGCACTCTGACCTCTGAGTCAGAAAGTTGTGGCTTCAAGCCACTCCTGAGATTTGAATAAACTAGAAAGAGTGCAGAGAAGATTTACAAGGATGCTACTGGGACTTACATAAGAACATAAGAAATAGGAGCAGGAGTAGGCCATCTAGCCCCTCGAGCCTGCCCCGCCATTCAATAAGATCATGGCTGATCTGACGTGGATCAGTACCACTTACCCACCTGATCCCCATAACCCTTAATTCCCTTACCGATCAGGAATCCATCCATCCGCGCTTCAAACATATTCAGCGAGGTAGCCTCCACCACCTCAGTGGGCAGAGAATTCCAGAGATTCACCACCCTCTGGGAGAAGAAGTTCCTCCTCAACTCTGTCTTAAACCGACCCCCCTTTATTTTGAGGCTGTGTCCTCTAGTTTTAACTTCCTTACTAAGTGGAAAGAATCTCTCCGCCTCCACCCTATCCAGCCCCCGCATTATCTTATAAGTCTCCATAAGATCCCCCCTCATCCTTCTAAACTCCAACGAGTACAAACCCAATCTCCTCAGCCTCTCCTCATAATCCAAACCCCTCATCTCCGGTATCAACCTGGTGAACCTTCTCTGCACTCCCTCCAATGCCAATATATCCTTCCTCATATAAGGGGACCAATACTGCACACAGTATTCCAGCTGCGGCCTCACCAATGCCCTGTACAGGTGCATCAAGACATCCCTGCTTTTATATTCTATCCCCCTCGCAATATAGGCCAACATCCCATTTGCCTTCTTGATCACCTGTTGTACCTGCAGACTGGGCTTTTGCGTCTCATGCACAAGGACCCCCAGGTCCCTTTGCACGGTAGCATGTTTTAATTTGTTTCCATTGAGATAGTAATCCCATTTGTTATTATTTCCTCCAAAGTGTATAACCTCGCATTTCTCAACGTTATACTCCATTTGCCATATCCTTGCCCACTCACTCAGCCTGTCCAAATCTCTCTGCAGATCTTCTCCGTCCTCCACACGATTCACTTTTCCACTTTGTGTCGTCTGCAAACTTCGTTACCCTACACTCCGTCCCCTCCTCCAGATCATCTATATAAATGGTAAACAGTTGCAGCCCGAGTATCGATCCCTGCGGCACGCCACTAGTTACCTTCCTCCAACCGGAAAAACACCCATTTATTCCGACTCTTTGCTTCCTGTCGGATAGCCAGTCCCCAATCCACTTTAACACACTACCCCCAACTCCGTGTGCCCTAATCTTCTTCAGCAGCCTTTTATGGGGCACCTTATCAAACGCCTTTTGGAAATCCAAAAACACCGCATCCACCGGTTCTCCTCCATCAACCGCCCTAGTCACATCTTCATAAAAATCCAACATGTTTGTCAAGCACGACTTTCCCCTCATGAATCCATGCTGCGTCTGATTGATCGAACCATTTCTATCCAGATGCCCTGCTATCTCCTCTTTAATAATGGATTCCAGCATTTTCCCTACTACAGACGTTAAGCTGACCGGCCTATAGTTACCCGCCTTTTGTCTCCTTCCTTTTTTAAACAGCGGCGTAACATTAGCCGTTTTCCAATCAACCGGCACTACCCCAGAATGCAACGAGTTTTGATAAATAATCACTAACGCATCCACTATTACCTCTGACATTTCTTTCAATACCCTGGGATGCATTCCATCCGGACCCGGGGACTTGTCCACCTTCAGTCCCATTAGTCTACCCAGCACTGCCTCTCTGGTAACATTAATTGTATGGTTTAAGTTATAAGAAGCTGGATAGACTGGAACATTTTCCTCTGGAGCATAGGAGGCTTAGGGGTGACCTTATAGAGGTCTATAAAATAATGAGGGGCATAGATCAGCTAGATAGTCAATATCTTTTCCCAAAGGTAGGGGTGTCTAAAACTCGAGGGCATAGTTTAATGTGAGAGGGGAGAGATACAAAAAGGTCCAGAGAGACAACCTTTTCACACAGAGGGTGGTGAGTGTCTGGAACAAGCTGCCAGAGGCAAAATGCAGTTGAAGCTGGGGTCACGAGTAACAGAAAGAGGCCTTTGGGCCCATCGCATCCATTCTAGCTCCAGGTGGGTACAATTTTGTCTTTTAAAAAGCATTTAGACAGTTACATGGGTACGATGGGTATAGAGGGATATGGGCCAAATGCGGGCAATTGGGACTAGCTTAGGGGTTTTAAAAAAAGGGCGGCATGGACAAGTTGAGCCGAAGGGCCTGTTTCCATGCTGTAAACCTCTGACTTTATGACGTGATGTTGGTTGCCACTTCGTTGCTGTACTGAGGGAATGCTGCACTGTTGGAGAGGGTGTCTTGCTACAGTTCTGTGTAGGGTTGCCAACTGTGATTAAATGTATTGTGGGTAGTTGTACCACATGACTTGTGCCATTAGTCAGCGGACACATCCATCTTGTGGCACCTTGGCTTTGGGAAGGAAAGACTCATTTCCCAATTCGATGATGTTTACCCACAATTTCAATATGCCTAATATATCTAATAAAGAAACCGACAAATCCACCAATCATAGAATCATAGAAACCCTACAGTACAGAAAGAGGCCATTCGGCCCATCGAGTCTGCACCGACCACAATCCCACCCAGGCCCTACCCCCATATCCCGACATATTTTACCCGCTAATCCCTCTAATCTACACACCCCAGGACACTAAGGGGCATTTTTAGCATGGCCAATCAACCTAACCCGCACATCTTTGGACTGTGGGAGGAAACCGGAGCACCCGGAGGAAACCCACGCAGACACGGGGAGAACGTACAAACTCCACACAGACAGTGACCCAAGCCGGGAATCGAACCCGGGTCCCTGGCGCTATGAGGCAGCAGTGCTAACCACTGCTGCTTTACCACGTGTTAGTGTACACCACAGTCCAGAAACCCACTAACCTCGGAGTACCTCACATGATGATGTGGAGATGCCGGCGTTGGACTGGGGTGAACACAGTAAGAGTTTTAACAACACCAGGTTAAAGTCCAACAGGTTTAATTGGTAGCAAATAACCATTTGCTACCAAATAAACCTGTTGGACTTTAACCTGGTGTTGTTAAAACTCTTACTGTCCTCACATAATGGCCAGTGGAAATCTAGAACCCTCTCTCTAGCAAAAAGCAGTTGAAACTGGGGTCACGAGTAACAGAAAGAGGCCTTTGGGCCCATCGCATCCATTCTAGCTCCAGGTTTATGGAGCCAGGGAGGTCAAATGGAGTTTAATAAGCAGATCAGCCATGATTGGACTGAAGCGAGGAACAGACACGAGGGGCTGAATGGGCCTCTTCCTGTTCCGACACAACAAGTGACGGACTTCAGTGCTTCTGTTCTTTGCAACACAATACTGCACCGTTTCATTGCTCTGCAATATCTACAACAGGCGTTTCCTTTCAGAAGGTAGGAGCGGGTAGAATCGATCAGGGTTTTATAATGAGAAAGGGGGAAACAAGGCTTGGCCATTTCTCCTCCCCAGTGAGGCTGAAGGTGGGAAGAGCAACTCAAACGAGGTTTTATTGGCCGGAGAGGTAGGCTACTTATCCTGATTTGGGTTATTCCTCCTATCTTTGCGTTGATGCCTTGTGAGAGCGGCGCTGTACATCGTGGTGAGGGGGAGAGACAGAGACCGTGCCCTGAGACAGCAGACTGTAATCCTTTCACCGCTGGACAATATCACACCCCCACCGCACCAATCCTCTCTCCCTCATCTGTCCCCGGCCTTCGACTTGCTTGTAACTTGGCACGGCCCCTTTGGATATCTACTTCCTGCTACGTTTCAGCTATTGGCATGGTGGCACAGTGGTTAGCACTGCTGCCCCACAGCGCCAGGGACCCGGGTTCAATTCCAGCCTCGGGTGAATGTCTGTGTGGAGTTTGCATGTTCTCCCCGTGTCTGCGTGGGTTTCCTCTGGGTGCTCCGGTTCCCTCCCACAGTCCAAAGATGTGTGGGTTTGGTTGATTGGCCATGCTAAATTAACCCTAGTATCAGGGGGAGGGATGCAGGGTAAATGTATGGGGTTATGGAAATAGTGCCTGGGTGGTATCATGGTTGGTACAGTCTCGATGGGCCGAATGGCCTCTTTCCGTAGTGTAGGCATTCTATGTCCAACCCAGAACAGTTTGCCTTTCGTTGAGCAGCAGCTTTGCGGCCTAGTCTTGAGGCTGTGACCACACTTTCCGATGACACCTCCTCTCTCTCTCTCGACCTCTTGCTTGGCTGAATTTTCTTCCTCTCATTCTTTGGCTTACTCAGGAGGGGCAAAATGGTGGATATTGTAGCACAGAAAATTCCTCCTGAGACAGAGGCTGAAGTGGCGAGGAGCTTTCTGACGAAGATCTTGAGAAATTCCATGAGGTAACAGCACGCCTACCCATAACCCCCTTCCTTCCTGCACCTCCACCGCCCACCCTCCAACCCCCGGCTCCATCACCCCCCCCCCCTTCACCAGCCATCGGACCAGTGGGAAGCTGGAACACCGACCCCGTGACTGTCTCTACATTACTCCTCCATTTTATTGTTTAACAATCCACGTTGGTGTCTGCATGGCTGTGATGTGAGTGCGTGAAGTGTTTGTGGTCGTAACTGTCCTTTGTTGCTTAGAATATAGTGTTGTCTCCCTGTTCCCGCTGCCGGTGTGAAGCAGCCCAGGTTATCCGCGCAAATCCTTAACTCAACATGTCTGAGAATGGCCTAATAAAGAGAAGCGGACAATGTGGGTCCATCACTAAGGGATAGAATTTCTGATCATTGTACACTATTACAAACTTGGATGCGCTTCATTAAAATACCTGTTCCTGAGATGTGGGCAACACTAACAAGTCAGCATTGAGCATCTGTCCTGAGTTACCCTGAGGCAGACAATGAACAATTGTGTAGGCTGGGCCGGGTTTCCCTTCACTGAAAAAAGTAACGTTTATTTATTAGTCACAAGTAAGGCTTACATTAACGCTGCAATGAAGTTACTGTGAAATTCCCCTAGTCGCCACACTCCGGCGCCTGTTCGGGACAATGCACCCTAACCAGCATGTCTATCAGAATGTGGGAGGAAACCGGAGCACCCGGAGGAAACCCACGCAGACACGGAGAGAACGTGCAAACTCCACACGGACAGTGACCCGAGCCGGGAATCGAACCCGGGTCCCTGGTGCTGTGAGGCAGCAGTGCTAACCACTGTGCCACCGTGCTGCCCCTGTACCCATGTACTGAAGGACAGGAGTTGGGTTTCTAATCTCAATCTGCTATCTTTTGTGGGTTAGTTTATGCGCTACCTGCTCAGAATAGGAACAAAGGCATTGCTAGATGATTGTCTGATTTCAAGAAGAAATTAGATATAGCTCCTGGGGCTAAAGCGACCAAGGGATATGGGGGGAAGGGGAGGAATCAGGATATTGAATTCGCTGATCAGCCATGATCGTAATGAATGGCGGAGCAGGCTCGAAGGGCCGAAAGGCCTCCTCCTGCTTCTAGTTTCTATGACTCCCCCGAGCCAGGATTAGTTCATAGAATCATAGAATCCCTACAGTGCAGAAGGAGGCCATTTGGCCCATCGAGTCTGCACCGACCACAATCCCACCCAGGCCCTATTCCTTAACCCCTCACACTTACCCTGCTAATCCCCCTGACACTAAGGGTCAATTTAGTATGGCCTATCAACCTAACCAGTGCGCCTTTCAGACTGTGGGAGGAAACCGGAGCACCCGGAGGAAACCCACGCAGACACGGGGAGAACGTGCAGACTCCACACAGACAGTGACCCGAGGCCGGGATTAAACCCGGGTCCCTGGCATTGTGAGGCAGCGGTGCTAACCACTGTGCCACCGTGCCACCCCAAAGGTTTATTTGTTGGTCACAAGTAAGGCTTACATTAACACTGCAATGAAGTTACTGTGAAACTCCCCTGACTGTGTTGCCAGCAGTGAATGTCCCTCGAAGGTAACGATGGTGGCTTTGTGATCTGTGAGCCGGAGTTTCAGTCAGGGATGGCACTGAAAATTAACCATCTTATCGTGCACTTCCTGTCACCACAGTTTTTCACCAAAGCCTTTCTGCTGTCAATTCCAAAAGACCTCAAGACAAAGGAGCAGAATGAGGCCACTCGGCCCATCGAGTCTGCTCCGCCATTCAATCATGACTGATATTTTTCTCATCCCCATTCTCCCGCCTTTTCCCCATAACCCCTGATCCCCTTATTAATCCAGAACCTATCTGTCTCTGTCTTAAAGACACTCAATGACCTGGCCTCCACAGCCTTCTGCGGCAAAGAGTTCCACAGATTCACCACTCTCTGGCTGAAGAAATTCCTCCTCATCTCTGTTTTAAAGGATCGTCCCTTTAGCCTGAGGTTGTGCCCTTTGGTTCTAGTTTTTCCTACTAGCGGAAACATCCTCTCCACATCCACTCTATCCAGGCCTCGCAGTATCCTGTAAGTTTCAATAAGATTCCCCCCTCATCCTTCTAAACTCCAACGAGTACAGACTCAAGAGTCCGATCCCCCTTTAGAATGGGATTTCCCTCTTCTCCTCCATTCACAGGGAGCTGCCGTGATTCAGGCCTCCGTCCAGTAGACGGCGCCATGGCTGCTGCAGTGCGTGTTCCCCGGCACCTTGGATTTGTGAACAAGCCTCCCCTATTCCCGTGAAGCTTTTCCCCTCTCAATCCCCGCCGTGGCCCACCTTGCAGAGGCGTCTTTCAAACTCCTACACCTGCGTTTCTGCCTCTCAGAGTTCCCTGTTTAATTTTTATTTGGAACCCCTGTCACACAATCTCCACTGTGAGCAGCACCACGGGTGGTTTAATAATGTACTGGGAGTTTGGTGTGTGGCTCACACTTGTTACAATTATCCACGATTTCCTCATCATACTTTACTATCAATCATACAATTCCTACAGTGCAGAAGGAGGCCATTCGGCCCAATGAGTCTGCACCAACAACAATCCCACCCAGGTCCTCTCCCCGTAACCCCATGTATTTACCCTGCTAATCCCCCTGACACTAAGGGTCAATTTAGCATGGCCAATCCACCTAACCCACACATTGGGCAGCATGGTAATACAGTGGTTAGCACTGCTGCCTCACAGCGCCAGGGACCCGGGTTCGATTCCCAGCTTGGGTCGCTGTCTGTGTGGAGTTTGCACGTTCTCCCCGTGTCTGCGTGGGTTTCCTCCGGGTGCTCCGGTTTCCTCCTGTAATCTGAAAGACGTGTTGGTTAGGGTGCATTGACCCGAACAGGCGCCGGAGTGTGGTGACTAGGGGAATTTCACAGTAACTTCATTGCAGTGTTAATGTAAACCTTACTTGTGACTAATAAATAAATAAGTTTGATCTTTTGGAGTGGGGGGGGGGAGAAAATCAGAGCACTCGGAGGAAACCCACGCAGACACGGGGAGAATGTGCAGACTCCACACAGACAGTGACCCAAGCCGGGAATCGAACCCGGGACCCTAGCGCTGTGAGGCAGCAGTGCTAACCACTGTGCCACCGTGCTGCCCTTACTGCGTGTACTCTTAATAAACAATAAGCATTGCCTCACTGGAGGAGCATAAGAATGATGCCAGGGCTGAAAGTGTTAAACTATGAGGGCAGATTGTGCAGGCGAGCTTTGGATATGGAAGATTAATGGGTGATCCACTTGAGGAGTTTAAGATTACAAAGGGGTTCAAAAAGGGCAAATACAGACCAGCTATTTCCTCAGATAGCTGGGCCTTGAAAAAGAACTCTAAAGCTGGGCCACTCAGGAGCGATGTCTAAAACCACCTCTTCACACACGGGAGATTAGAAACCTCAAAATCTGCCCCACCCTCACCCTTCAGACAAAAAAAGCTGCTGAGGTGAGGGTTCAGTTCCAAATGGAGCCTGATGGTTAGCAAGATCATTAAAGGATAAGGTGGAAAGTAGAGTTAAGACACACATTGTTCATGAACTAATTGGATAGCAGAACAGGTCTGAGGGCTGAATGGCCAACTCCCAGTTCCTGTGTCCCAGTAATTGGTTTGAGGGGCTGAATGGCCGACTCCTAGTTCCTGTGTCCCAGTATCTGGTCTGAGGGGCTGAATGGCCTACTCCCAGTTCCCACGTCCCAACATCTGGTTTGAGGGGCTGAATGGCCGACTCCCAGTTGCTGTGTTCCAGTATCTGGCTTGAGGGGCTGAATGGCCTACTCCCAGTTGCTGTGTTCCAGTAACTGGTTTGAGGGGCTGAATGGCCTACTCCCAGTTCCTATGTCTCAGTATCTGGTTTGAGGGGCTGAATGGCCTACTCCCAGTTCCTATGTTCCAGTATCTGGTTTGAGGGGCTGAATGGCCGACTCCTAGTTCCTATGTCCCAGTATCTGGTCTGAGGGGCTGAATGGCCGACTTACAGTTCCCACGTCCCAACATCTGGTTTGAGGGGCTGAATGGCATACTCCCAGGTCCTACGTCCCAGTATCTGGTTTGAGGGGCTGAATGGCCGACTTACAGTTCCCACGTCCCAACATCTGGTTTGAGGGGCTGAATAGCCTACTCCCAGTTCCAATGTCCCATTATCTGGTTTGAGGGGTTGAATGGCCTACTCCCAGTTCCTATGTCCCAGTATCTGGTTTGAGGGGTTGAATGGCCTACTCCCAGTTCCTATGTTCCAGTATCTGGTTTGAAGGGCTGAATGGCCTACTCCCAGTTCCTGTGTTCCAGTAACTGGTTTGAGGGGCTGAATGGCCTACTCCCAGGTCCTATATCCCAGTATCTGGTTTGAGGGGCTGAATGGCCTACTCCCAGTTCCTATGTCCCAGTATCCGGTTTGAGGGGTTGAATGGCCTACTCCCAGTTCCTGTGTTCCAGTATCTGGTTTGAGGGGTTGAATGGCCTACTCCCAGGTCCTATATCCCAGTATCTGGTTTGAGGGGTTGAATGGGCTACTCCCAGTTCCTATGTCCCAGTATCTGGTTTGAGGGGCTGAATGGCCTACTCCCAGTTCCTGTGTTCCAGTATCTGGTTTGAGGGGCTGAATGGCCTACTCCCAGTTCCTATGTTCCAGTATCTGGTTTGAAGGGCTGAATGGCCTACTCCCGGTTCCTGTGTTTCAGTAACTGGTTTGAGGGGCTGAATGGCCTATTCCCAGTTCCTGTGCTCCTGCATGGAACAGGTTGAAGCATCCAGAAAACATGCTGAGGCCCACTTTGCCTTCCCGTGAGGCACGGGTATCCTCCAGGACGGAATTGTAGGTTCTAACTGAGGTTAGGTCTCCCGGGATAATGCCAGGCTCCAGTGAAGGTCCCCAGTGATCGAAAACGTGCACAGTCCATGAATGGAACCCTGTGATATTCAGAAACATTATCACCTTTCATCTCTTGAAATGTTTCTTTGCCCACCCACCCGGATCTGTTTGAAGATCCGGATCAAAGAGGCTGAAGAATGGGCTGGCTTTTCCCCCTCAGCTTGACTGGTGTCAAGCTCCCTTCTGCTTGAATGGACAAGTGCTTGTCGAATTTGGCAGTTAATTCTCTGGATCTGATAGGAGGACTTTAAAGTGCAGGTGTGAAGAGTAACACCGTAACCGTGGTAATTGGAAGCCAAACATCTGAAATTCCATCTGATTGTAAGCCCCTTCATTGAGATAGTCAACTGTTTGACAGCCAGAGTCGCCGTGTAAACGGGCTAATCTGACCGTGCGATATTTCTGTGTCGCCTAAAGCCTTTTCCCAGTTAATGACCTGTCATTAGATGTGAAGTGAATCTATTGCTTGGTACACGCCCAGCTCAAAAGCACCCACAGGTTTGGGCCTCTCAACTAAGCCAATCCTGAACCCTGTTATCTGTAGCTATATCTTGCCGGTTTTAAAAATGTCAGGTGAATGCTGATGCCTGGAAAAATGTGATTCATCGTAACTTTCCCTGCAGGTTCCTGTTTTAAAAGTGTTTTGACTGTAGGGGTAACTGGCCTGCCTTGCTTTTATGGAGCAAGTTTATAGGACAAAGAACAAAGGAAATTACAGCACAGGAACAGGCCCTTCGGCCCTCCAAGCCTGCACCGACCGTGCTGCCCGACTGAACTAAAATCCCCAACCCTTCCGGGGACCTTATCCCTCTGTTCCCAGCCTCCTAGCCTTGACAAATGCTTCCTTTTTCTCTTTGACTAGGCTCACAATATCTCTCGTTATCCAAGGTTCCCGAAACTTGCCATACTTATCCTTCATCCTTACAGGAATGTGCCGGTCCGGAATTCCTATCAACTTACACTTGAAAGCCTCCCACTTGCCAGATGTTGATTTGCCCTCAAATATCTGCCCCCAATCTACATTCTTCAATTCCTGCCTAATATTGTTGTAATTAGCCTTCCCCCAGTTTAGCATCTTAACTTGAGGACTACACTTTTCTTTATCCATCAGTACCTTAAAGCTTAGTGAATTGTGGTCACTGTTCCTGAACTGCTCCCCTACTGAAACATGACCCCACCTGGCCGGGCTCATTCCCCAATACCAGGTCCAGTATGGCTCTTTCCATTTAGTTCTTTTCTGCAGTTGAAGGTTCTGAAGAGACTTTGACGGAGGTAGCAAACACCCTGCGTACCAAATAACAGGAAACCAAAATGCCTGCTAGCGAGGCTCACCATTGTTGTCCTCCCTGTAGGCTTTGGTTGAAGAGAGGCCCACTTGACTGGGACATGCTGCCCAGGAATCAGATCATCATTCTGCCCTTTCTTTGACTTGTGTGGTGCTTCCCACCGCTGGGCAGCTTTTTTTTACTGAACGGATTGTTTTAATATATCAAAAGAAACCTGGCTTAATTTGCTACCTTTTTCAATGGTAAACTTTCTCTCCCATTCAGGTGTAATGAGCCAGCGTGTAGGCCCCACTCCTGGCATTCAACAAAGTTCACGGACAGCCCGCCAGAACCCGCCATGATGCAGCTATCGTCCAGTGGGGTTTGCTCATCGTGGCACTCCCGGTATCACGCCACGTAAGTGCCTCGCTGCACAGCGTTTCGCTGCTGCCGTAGCGCCTGCAAACTTCACGTTTAAACGCTGTGGGGAATACGTTATCTATGGTTCTTTGGGCTGTTTTATTTTTTTTTAATTGACAAAGAAGATTGGGGCGGCACGGTAGCACAGTGGTTAGCACTGCTGCTTCACAGCTCCAGGGACCTGGGTTCGATTCCCGGCTCGGGTCACTGTCTGTGTGGAGTTTGCACATTCTCCTCGTGTCTGCGTGGGTTTCCTCCGGGTGCTCCGGTTTCCTCCCACAGTCCATGATGTGTGGGTTAGGTTGATTGGCCATGCTAAAATTGCCCCTTAGTGTCCTGAGATGCGTAGATTAGAGGGATTGGCGGGTAAAATATGTAGGGATTTGGGGGTAGGGCCTGGGTGGGATTGTGGTCGGTGCAGACTTGATGGGCCGAATGGCCTCTTTCTGTACTGTAGGGTTTCTATGATTTCTATGAAGATGAATGGGAATGTGAAGGGAAAACGCTGTTGTTTAGCTCCCGCCATCTGAGTCCTCCACCAACCATCCTTCAAATCCGGTCTTCGCGTTTCTCCATCCCCTGCTTCACTCGTGAGCTCGCTACGGTGACGGGTGTGTTCGGGGAGTTGGATACGGTGACGGGTGTGTTCGGGTAGTTGGATACGGTGATGGTTGTGTTTGGGGAGTTGGATGCGGTGACGGGTGTGTTCAGGGAGTTGGATACGGTGATGGTTGTGTTCAGGGAGTTGGATACGGTGACGGGTGTGTTCAGGGAGTTGGATACGGTGACGGGTGTGTTCGGGGAGTTGGATACAGTGATGGTTGTGTTTGGGGAGTTGGATTCGGTGACGGTTGTGTTTGGGGAGTTGGATACGGTGACGGTTGTGTTCGGGGAGTTGGATACGGTGACGGGTGTGTTCAGAGAGTTGGATACGGTGACGGTTGTGTTCGGGGAGTTGGATGCGGTGACGGGTGTGTTCGGGGAGTTGGATACGGTGACGGGTGTGTTCGGGGAGTTGGATGCGGTGACGGGTGTGTTCGGGGAGTTGGATGCGGTGATGGTTGTGTTCGGGGAGTTAGATACGGTGATGGGTGTGTTCGGGGAGTTGGATGCGGTGACGGGTGTGTTCGGGGAGTTGGATACGGTGATGGGTGTGTTTGGGGAGTTGGATGCGGTGACGGTTGTGTTCGGGGAGTTGGATACGGTGACGGGTGTGTTCGGGGAGTTGGATGCGGTGACGGGTGTGTTCGGGGAGTTGGATGCGGTGATGGTTGTGTTCGGGGAGTTGGATACGGTGACGGGTGTGTTCGGGGAGTTGGATACGGTGATGGGTGTGTTCGGGGAGTTGGATACAGTGACGGGTGTGTTTGGGGAGTTGGATACAGTGACGGGTGTGTTCGGGGAGTTGGATACAGTGACGGGTGAGTTCGGGGAGTTGGATACGGTGATGGTTGTGTTCGGGGAGTTGGATACGGTGATGGGTGTGTTCGGGGAGTTGGATACGGTGACGGGTGTGTTCGGGGAGTTGGATACGGTGACGGGTGTGTTCGGGGAGTTGGATGCGGTGACGGGTGTGTTTGGGGAGTTGGATGCGGTGGCGGGTGTGTTCGGGGAGTTGGATGCGGTGACGGGTGTGTTCGGGGAGTTGGATACGGTGATGGGTGTGTTCGGGGAGTTGGATACGGTGATGGGTGTGTTCGGGGAGTTGGATACGGTGATGGGTGTGTTTGGGGAGTTGGATACGGTGATGGGTGTGTTCGGGGAGTTGGATACGGTGATGGGTGTGTTCGGGGAGTTGGATACGGTGATGGGTGTGTTCGGGGAGTTGGATACAGTGACGGGTGAGTTCGGGGAGTTGGATACGGTGATGGTTGTGTTCGGGGAGTTGGATACGGTGATGGGTGTGTTCGGGGAGTTGGATACGGTGACGGGTGTGTTCGGGGAGTTGGATACGGTGACGGGTGTGTTCGGGGAGTTGGATGCGGTGACGGGTGTGTTTGGGGAGTTGGATGCGGTGGCGGGTGTGTTCGGGGAGTTGGATGCGGTGACGGGTGTGTTCGGGGAGTTGGATACGGTGATGGGTGTGTTCGGGGAGTTGGATACGGTGATGGGTGTGTTCGGGGAGTTGGATACGGTGATGGGTGTGTTTGGGGAGTTGGATACGGTGATGGGTGTGTTCGGGGAGTTGGATACGGTGATGGGTGTGTTCGGGGAGTTGGATACGGTGATGGGTGTGTTCGGGGAGTTGGATACGGTGATGGGTGTGTTTGGGGAGTTGGATACGGTGACGGGTGTGTTCGGGGAGTTGGATACGGTGATGGGTGTGTTTGGGGAGTTGGATACGGTGACGGGTGTGTTTGGGGAGTTGGATACGGTGACGGGTGTGTTCGGGGAGTTGGATACGGTGATGGGTGTGTTTGGGGAGTTGGATACGGTGACGGGTGTGTTTGGGGAGTTGGATACGGTGATGGGTGTGTTTGGGGAGTTGGATGCGGTGACGGTTGTGTTCGGGGAGTTGGATACGGTGATGGTTGTGTTCGGGGAGTTGGATATGGTGACAGGTGTGTTCGGGGAGTTGGATGCGGTGACGGGTGTGTTCGGGGAGTTGGATACGGTGATGGTTGTGTTCGGGGAGTTGGATATGGTGACAGGTGTGTTCAGGGAGTTGGATACGGTAACGGTTGTATTCTAGAGTTCGATATGGTGATGCAGAATTCTGAAAACTGTTTTGTGCGCTCTTTTAACTTTGTGCTTCCTGTTTGATACGTAGCATCGGTTTGATACGTAGCGTCCTCTCTCCACATTACTGCTTAGCGACTTTGCCGAGGTCAGGTACTCTGGCCAATGTGATGTCCAGAGTCGGTACTGATTTCTAGCTGATTCCTCTGCCCTCACATCGGCCAGCCTGACCCCTGGTCCCGCTCATCTGAGGCTTGAACCTTCATGTCTGTCTTTGTTTACTCCAGCCCCGATTACTCGAGCGCACTCCTGGCTGTTCTCCCACATTCTCACCCTGTCTAAACCTGATCCCATACTCAGCTGCCCCTGTCTTACCTCACACTGAGTCCTGGTTCCCTTATCGGCTTCGTCTTCACTTACTTCATTGGCTCCTGGTCAAACAATCACCTTGAGATTAAAATTCTGACCCGTATTCTCACCTCTCTCCCCAGCCTCACCTCTCCCTATCTCTGTACTTTCCTCCAGCCCCTTCAACTGCCCTGACATATCTCTGTTTCCCTCATTCTGGCCATTCGAACATCACTGGTTTAATCACTCGACCATTGGTGGCTGTGTCTTTTGTTGTCAAGGCCTCAATCTCTAGAATTCCCTCCCTGGGCTTCTCCAACTCCTTAAAGCCTCCCTCTTTGACCAGGTTTTTGGCCACCTGGTCTAACGTCACCTTTCTGCCTCGGTGTTATTCTTTGTGTTATGATGGCCCTGTGAAGCGCCTTGGAACATTTTATGTTGCAGGCACTCTGGAACCACAGCGAGGTTCATTTACAGGGAATCACTTCCAGGACAGTTTCTTCATCATATAACCAAACACAAATCGATCACGATTTATCTAACAATCATGTGGAAAATCCAACACAGAACCAGGCCATTCGGCCTGATTGGTTTGTGATGCCTTCCACGTAGAGCAGTTTCATACCCTCCCCTGTTTCCATATAGAATCATACAGTGCAGAAGGAGGCCATTCAGCCCATCGAGTCTGAACCGACCACAATCCCACCCAGGCCCTATCCCCATAACCCCACATATTGACCCTGCTGATCTCCTGACTCTAGGGTCATTTTACCATGGCCAATCAACCTAACCTTCACATCTTTGGAGTGTGGGAGGAAACCGGAGCACCCGGAGGAAACCCACACAGACATGGGGAGAATGTGCAAACTCCACACAGACAGTGACCCAAGCCGGGAATTGAACCCGGGTCCCTGGAACTGTGAGGCAGCAGTGCTAACCACTGTGCCCCCCCATTAGTATATACATAGTCTATCCCTTTGACCGTTATGCCAACCAGTCCTCCAATCATTAAATCATTCCCCAGCCTTGCAACTGTCTGTGCAAGACATCCTCTCCTGCTCTCTGCCTCAATGTGTCCATCCTGCCGCCTTCTGGCCCACTCCAGAGCTCTGGAAGCTTCTGTCCACCGTGTCCCGTTCTAAACATCTCGATCAAAGCTTCACCCCACTCCACATCTTGCATTTTCATTTGGTCGTGAAGATATTGGTCATTGTGGCATAGTTCACAGCCCTGTTTATGGTGTAAATTGGGGTGTCACGGTGGCACAGTGGGTTAGCACTGCTGCTTCACAGCGCCAGGGACCCGGGTTCGATTCCCGGCTTGGGTCACTGTCTGTGTGGAGTTTGCACGTTCTCCCCGTGTCTGCGTGGGTTTCCTCCGGGTGCTCCGGTTTCCTCCCACAGTCCAAAGTTGTGCTGGTTAGGTGCATTGGCCATGCTAAATTCTCCCTCAGTGTTACCAGAACAGGCACCGGAGTGTGATGACTAGGGGGTTTTCATATTAACTTCATTGCAGTGTGAATGTAAGCCTAACTGTGACTAATAAATAAACTTTACTTTTTCCGTCATATGCTAGTGTGGTCCCAGCCATCTCTATGATATTGACCCTGAAGAGGTCTCTGCTAGTTTTCCAATGCTCATTATTGTGACTGTCACTGTCTTAGCTTCTCGGATCTTTTAGTTTGTCTCAATCTTGCATCTGACCCCTGAATTGCAGCATGTAGTACTTCATGTATCATTGCCTTTCCATTCTGTGGGGTGTCGTTGGCATTTACCCAATTGGTTTGCCCAACCTAAACTGGAGGAATAGCACCTCATCTTCCAGTCATCTTGGACGTAATATTGAGTTCAAAAACTCTAGACCGGCACGGTGGCACAGTGGTTAGCACTGCTGCCTCACAGCGCCAGGGACCCGGGTTCGACTCCCGGCTTGGGTCACTGTCTGTGTGGAGTTTGTACGTTCTCCCCGTGTCTGCGTGGGTTTCCTCCGGGTGCTCCGGTTTCTTCCCGCAGTCCGAAAGACGTGCTGGGTAGTTACATTGACCCGAACAGGGCGCCGGAGTGTGGCGACTAGGGGATTTTCACAGTAACTTCATTGCAGTGTTAATGTAAGCCGACTTGTGACTAATAAATAAACTTTAAAAAAAACTTTAGACCATGAACTCAATGTTTGGAAAAAATTCCCCCAGCCCACTCCCCCCACAGGGCCATCTTGTCACTTGTTTTGCTTTGACTGAGCGCTGACCCAATGCTCAGTAACATTTACATACTACGATTTACATAGATGATTTGGAGTTGGGGACCAAGTGTAGTGTGTCAAAATTCACAGATGACACTAAGATGAGTGGCAGAGCAAAGTGTGCAGAGGACGCTGAAAGTCTGCAAAGGGATATAGATAATCTAAGTGAGTGGGCGAGGGTCTGGCAGATGGAGTACAATGTTGGTAAATGTGAGGTCATCCATTTTGGTCGGAATAACAGCAAAATGGATATCATTTAAATGGTAAAAAATTGCAGCATGCTGCTGTGCAGAGAGACCTGGGTGTCCTTGTGCTGGAATCTCAAGGAGTTGGTTTGCAGGTGCAGCAGGTAATTAAGAAGGCAAATGGAATTTTGTCCTTCATTGCTAGAGGGATGGAGTTTAAAAACAGCGAGGTTATGTTGCAGCTGTATAAGGTGCTGGTGAGGCCACACCTGGAGTACTGTGTACAGTTTTGGTCTCCTTAATTGAGAAAGGATATACTGGCACTGGAGGGGGTGCAGAGGAGATTCACTAGGTTGATTCCGGAGTTGAGAGGGTTGGCTTATGAGGAGAGACTGAGTAGACTGGGGCTATACTCATTGGAATTCAGAAGAATGAGGGGAGGCCTTACAGAAACATATAAGATTATGAAGAGAATAGATAAGATATAAGCAGGGAAGCTGTTCCCACTGGCGGGTGAAACTAGAACTATGGGGCATGTCCTCAAAATAAGGGGGAGCAGATTTAGGACTGAGTTGAGGAGGAACTTCTTCACACAAAGGGTTGTGAATCTGTGGAATTCCCTGCCCAGTGAAGCAGTTGAGGCTACTTCATTGAATGTTTTTAAGGCAAGGATAGATAAATTTTTGAACAGTAAAGGAATTAAGGGTTATGGTGAGCGGGCGGGTAGGTGGAGCTGAGTCCACGAAAAGATCAGCCATGATCTTATTGAATGGCAGAGCAGGCTCGAGGGACCAGGTGGCCTACTCCTGCTCCTAGCTCGTATGACCCCTGTTCTGCTATTAACACATTCTGCTGCCTTTACCTTTATCAACACCTTCTTTAGTCCTTAATGCTACCATTAACATTTTTTATTTATTTTTTATTTATGTCACAAGTAGACTTACATTAACACCACAATAGAAACATAGGAAATAGACGCAGGATTAGGCCATTCGGCCCTTCGAGTCTGCTCCGCCATTCATCTTGATCGTGGCTGATCATCAAATTCAATATCCTGATTCCCCCCTTCCCCCCCATATCCCTCGGTCCCTTTAGCCCCAAGAGTTATATCTAATTTCTTTTTGAAATCAAGCAACATTTTGGCCTCAACTTCATTCTGCGGTAGTGAATTCCACACATTCACCACCCTCTGGGTGAAGACATTTCTCCTCACCTCAGTTCTAAAAGGTTTATCCCCAAACTATGATCCCTAGTTCTGGACTCCCCCACCATTGGGAACATTCTTTCTGAATCTACCCTGTCTAACCCAGTTAGAATTTTATAAGTTTCTATGAGATCCCCTCTCACTCTTCTAAACTCCAGTGAGTATGATTCTAACAGACTTAGTCTCTCCTCATATGACAGACCTGCCATCCCAGGAATCAGTCTGGTAAACCTTTGCTGTACTCCCTCTACAGCAAGGACATCCTTCCTCAGATAAGGACACCAAAACTGCACACAATACTCCAGGTGTGGTCTCACCAACGTCCTATACAATTGCAGTAAAACATCCCGATCATAGAATCCCTACAGTACAGAAAGAGGCCATTCGGTCCATCGAGTCTGCACCGACCACAATCCCACCCAGGCCCTACCCCCATATCCCTACATATTTACCCACTAATCCCTCTAACCTACGCATCTCAGGACACTAAGGGCAATTTTTAGCATGGCCAATCAACCTAACCCGCACATCTTTGGACTGTGGGAGGAAACCAGAGCACCCGGAGGAAACCCACGCAGACACGAGGAGAATGTGCAAACTCCACACAGACAGTGACCCAAGCCGGGAATCGAACCCAGGTCCCTGGAGCTGTGAAGCAGCAGTGCTAACCACTGTGCTACCGTGCCGCCCAATACTCTCTATCCCTATACTCTCGCTGTGAAGACCAACATATCATTTGCCTTCTTTACTGCCTGCTGTACCTGTGCGCTTACTTTCAGCGACTGATGCACGAGGACTCCCAAGATCTCGCTGAGTATCCACCTCTCTCAATTTACACCTATTCAAGTAATAATCTGCCTTCCTATTATTCCTACCAAAGTGGATAACCTCACTTTTATCCATATTATACTGCATCCGCCATGCAGATATCCACACACTCAGCCTGTCCAAATCACACTGAAGCATCTCTGCAACCTCCTCACAGCTCACCCTCCCACCCAACTTTGTATCATCTGCAAATTTGAAGATAATACATACAGCTCCCACTTCCAAATCATTAATGTATTAATATGCAATGAAGTTACTGTGAAAATCCCCTAGTTGTCACACTCCGGCACCTGTTCGGGTACACGGAGGGAGAATTTAGCACGGCCAATACACCTAACCAGCACGTCTTTCTGACTGGGAGGAAACCGGAGCACCCGGAGGAAACCCACGCAGACACGGGGAGAACGTGCAGACTCTGCACAGACAGTGACTCAGGCCGGGAATCGAACCCAGGTCCCTGGTGCTGTGAGGCAGCAGTGCTAACCACTGTGCCACCGTGCCGCCCTTTGCCTTGTGTCCATGACATTGTTGTCAGTCTCTCCTCAGCTCTGACCTTTCCCTGACCTTTTATTCTGCTCTCTCTCCCTACAACTATATAATAGAAACATAGAAGATAGGAGCAAGAGGAGGCCATTCGGCCCTTCGAGCCTGCTCCGCCATTCATTACGATCATGGCTGATCATTCAACTCAATAGCTTGATCCTGCTTTCTCCCCATAACCTTTGATCCCATTCGCCCCAAGTGCTATATCCAGCCGTCTCTTCAATACATTCAATGTTTTGACATCAACTGCTTCCTGTGGTAATGAATTCCACAGGCTCACCACTCTTTGGGTGAAGAAATGACTCCTCATCTCCATCCTAAATGGTCTACCCTGAATCCTCAGACTGTGACCCCTGGTTCTGGACTCCCCCCACCATCGGGAATATCCTCCCTGCATCAACCATGTCTAGACCTGTTAGAATTTTATAAGAGCAAGAATATCCTTCCTCAGAAAAGGAGACCAAAACTGCACACAATACTCTCGGTGTGGCCTCACCAAGGCCTGTATAATTGCAACAACACAGCGCTGCTCCTGCACTCGAAACCTCTCGCAATGAAGGCCAACATACCATTTGCCTTCTTTACCGCCTGCTGCACCTGCATGCTTACCTTCAGCGACTGGTGCACAAGGACACCCAGGTCCCGCTGCACACTCCCCTCTCCCAATTTACAGCCATTCAGGTAGTAATCTGCCTTCTTGTTTTTGCTTCCAAAGTGAATAACTTCGCATTTATCCAAATTATACTGCATCTGCCATTGATTAGCCCACTCACCCAACCTGTCCAGATCATTCTGAAGGATCTCTGTATCCTCGACACAGTTCACCCTCCCACCCAACTTGGTATCATCTGCACACTTTGAGATGTTACATTTTGTTCCCTCATCCAAATTATGAATATATATTGTGAGTAGCTGGGGTCCCAGCACCGATCCCTGTGGCACCTCACTAGTTATTGCCTGCCAATTTGAAAAGGACCCATTAATTCCTACTTTTTGTTTCCTCTCTGCCAACCAGTTTTCTATCCATCTCAATACACTTCCTCCAATCCCATGCGCTTTAATCTTGTACGATAATCTCTTATGTGGGACTTCGTCAAACGCTTTCTGAAAGTCCAAACATACCACATCGACTGGCTCCCCCTTGTCAACTCTACTCGTTACATCTTCAAAGAGTTCCAACAGATTTGTCAGGCATGATTTCCTCTTCATAAATCCCTGCGAATTCTGTCTGACCCTGTCACTGCTTTCTAAATGCTCCGCTATAAAGTGCTTGATAATGGATTTGAGAATTTTCCCCACTACTGATGTTAGGCTTACTGGTCTATAATTCCCTGTTTTCTCTCTACCTCCCTTTTTGAATATTAGAGTGACATTAGCTACCCCCCAATCTGCAGGGACTGTTCCAGAGTCTATAGAATCCTGGAAGATGACCACCAATGTATCCACTATTTCTAGAGTCACTTCCTTAAGTACTCTGGGATGTGGATTATCAGGCCCTGGGGATTTATCCGCCTTCAATCCCAACAATTTTCCTAGCACCATTTCTGTACTAATATTGATCTCCCTCAGTTCTTCCCTATCACTAAATCTTGAATTCTCCAACATTTCTGGCATCTGATTTGTGTCCTCTTTTGCCCTGCCATTTCTTTGTCCCCTATTATACATTTCCCCCGTTTCTGTCTGTAGGGGCCCTACATCTTTCTCTTCACGTATCTATCGAAAGTCTTAGGGCCCGATTTTACCATTTTGATTCTCGGTGCTGAATCTGGGCACAATTCAGATCCGACTTGGAAATCTGCTTCCAGGCGCCCCCATACGCACTCAGTCTGAAAAATAAATCGCGAGTCTGAATCGTGCTGTGGGCGGGGCTTATCTCACCCAAAATACTGCTGCTCTGATTAGAGCCTTCAACTGCGCATGTGCAGTGAAAGAAAATTGAAAAACGCGCCCCTGTCACATTGCTCCCGGGCCGCAAAAAGCAGATAAAGCGGCCTGGGAGTGAAAAGCAGCAGCGCTGGCCCCCACAGACATCGCTCCACCCCCACAACATAACTGTCCCCCTATCCACCCATGCCCCCCCCCCCCCCCCCCCCCCCCCGCTACCCAGACTGATCGCGACCCTCTGCCCCCCTTCCCCCTCACCGATCGCCCGCAGAGTGGCAGCGGTCCCCCCGCCTCCACCACCGATCTGAGTTGGACAGCCGTTGGAAGCTCTGAACTTACCTCTTCAGCAGCTGGAGCGCCCGAAACAGACCTTTGTCGAGCGTGTCTGTTTTGCGCCGAATCTGGACGGGCGAACGCGACGGTAAAGGGGGGAAATGCTGGTAAAGTTGGGCGGGCAGCCCATTAAATCAATTTTAAATGCATGCAAATGCATTTCAATTGACGTTGCGCTCGTTTCGGGCGCGGTTCGGATCGTGGCCATTTTCGGGCCTTGGTAAAGTGGGCATCTGCGCGGACGTGGGCGCGGATCGCGCTAATCGCCTCACGCCCGACTTTACCAAGTTTGCACGCCCAAAGACGGGCGCACCGCAATGGCAAAATCGGGCCCTTAGTGTCAGTCTTCCTGTTCCCTGCAAGCTTCCGTTTGAACTGTATTTTCCCCACGGTCCTTCTTTGCTGATTCTAATCTATCACAATTCTACCCCCTTCAGCGGTTGCGGGTGGCACAGTGGTTAGCACTGCTGCCGCACAGCGCCGGGGACTCGGGTTCAATTCCCGGCTTGGGTCTGTGTGGCGTTTGCACGTTCTCCCCGTGTCTGCGTGGGTTGCCTCTGGGTGCTCCAGTTTCCTCCCACAGTTCCAAGATTTGCAGGTTAGGTGGATTGGCCGTGCTAAGTTGCCACTTAGTGTAAGGGGGACTGGCTAGGGTAAATGTATGGGGATAGGGCCTGGGTGGGATTGTGATTGGTGCAGACTCGAAGGGCTGAATGGCCTCCTTCTGCGCTGTAGAATTCTATGAGATTCTATGAGGTCTGAAGAGTCATTGACTCAAAATGTTAACTCTGTTTCTCTCTCCAGCTGAGCTTTTCCAGCATTTTGTGTTTTTGTTTAAGATTTCCAGACTCCGTGATATATTGCTTTTCTTCTTCTGGCCTCAAACTCTGCTTTGTTTTGTCTCTCCTTTGACCACAAGAGATAAGAATCACCTCTCTGAAACCTTTATAAATAATTGTTTTTATTGATGTTACGGTGCAGTTTTGCTGTTAAAGATGCTTACAACCTTGACACGAAATTCAGAACAATCAGCTATTCTGCTTCCAGGGACGGGAGGGTTAAAACCTTCTTGGGGCACCTTCTTTGAGCAGTTCCACTTCGGCCCCCGAGCTGCTTTTATATATTTCCTGCTGCTACAGGACAGTTTGCTGATGCGTACGAGAGTTTCCCAAGGTCCAACCCAACAGCTGTCAGATCTCTAACCTTACAGAGGCACAGCGGTTAGCACTGCTGCCTCACAGCGCCAGGGACCCGGGTTCGATTCCCGGCTTGGGTCACTGTCTGTGCGGAGTCTGCACGTTCTCCCCGTGTGGGTTTCCTCCGGGTGCTCTGGTTTCCTCCCACTGTCCGAAAGACGTGCTGGTTAGGTGCATTGGCCATGCTAAATTCTCCCTCAGTGTACCCGAACAGGCACAGGAGTGTGGCGACTAGGGGATTTTCACAGTAACTTCACTGCAGTGTTAATGTAAGCCTACTTGCGACGAATAAATAAATTAAAAATTTTTTACTTTCTGTCTCCCTGTTGGTACAAAACATCTCACAGTCATGCTCCCTCTTCAGCAGGTCTAAAGCAGCAAGAATATCCATTCAAATTTGGCCAAGCTTCCCAGCATGCCTTCTGGTTTTGGTCAAGTTTGACTGGCCTGGGGTTTCTGCTCCTTTCTTTCCCGTTTTCCTTCATAGCTGGAGGGAAATAAACTTGTAAAGATAGCGGGATAGAGCCGGAGGAATGGGACTGACTGGATTTCTTTACTGAGTAAGAAGTTTAACAACACCAGGTTAAAGTCCAACAGGTTTATTTGGTAGCAAAAGCCACACAAGCTTTCGAGGCTCTAAGCCCCTTCTTCAGGTGAGTGGGAATTCCGTTCACAAACAGAACTTATAAAGACACGGACTCAATTTACATGAATAATGGTTGGAATGCGAATATTCGTGACCCTCTGACTCTGCTGTTGTTCACAACAGGAAAAGAATAAGACTGCCTTTTGCTGCATGGGAGGTTTTATTTGATGTGGTTGCTGATTATTTTTAAGTATTTAGGAAGATCCAAATGATTAAAGGAGGAGATTGAGAGAAACAGTTGGATAATAACTATAAATCATAAGTGATGATCCATCAATTTAAAGTCAGTAACTCTTCATCTGTTGAGAAAGCATTGCTGGTGTTTCCCCGCACACACCTTCCGGAGGTGAATCATTCAGACTCGCACTCATTCTGACTGCTGTCAGCTTCTCCCTGAGACCTCCCTCAAGTGTTCTCAACTCTGCTTGAAAGTAGTCCTGGAGTTTCCATCACATGACTTCCAATAGTCCCGCCCAGTCAAACTGCCCCCCCCCACCCCGTCCGCCCAGTCAAACTGCCCCCCCCCACCCCGTCCGCCCAGTCAAACTGCCCCCCCCCCACCCCGTCCGCCCAGTCAAACTGCCCTCCCCGTCCGCCCAGTCAAACTGCCCCCCCCCCACCCCGTCCGCCCAGTCAAACTGCCCCCCCCCCACCCCGTCCGCCCAGTCAAACTGCCCCCCCCGTCCGCCCAGTCAAACTGCCCCACCCCCCCATCCGCCCAGTCAAACAGCCCCCCCCCCCCCCCCCGTCCGCCCAGTCAAACTGCCCCCCCCCGTCCGCCCAGTCAAACTGCCCTCCCCGTCCGCCCAGTCAAACTGCCCCCCCCCACCCCGTCCGCCCAGTCAAACTGCCCCCCCCCACCCCGTCCGCCCAGTCAAACTGCCCCCCCCCACCCCGTCCGCCCAGTCAAACTGCCCCCCCCCACCCCGTCCGCCCAGTCAAACTGCCCCCCCCCCGTTCGCCCAGTCAAACTGCCCTCCCCGTCCGCCCAGTCAAACTGCCCCCCCCCCACCCCGTCCGCCCAGTCAAACTGCCCCCCCCCCACCCGTCCGCCCAGTCAAACTGCCCCCCCCCGTCCGCCCAGTCAAACTGCCCCACCCCCCCATCCGCCCAGTCAAACAGCCCCCCCCCCCCCCCCCGTCCGCCCAGTCAAACTGCCCCCCCCCGTCCGCCCAGTCAAACTGCCCTCCCCGTCCGCCCAGTCAAACTGCCCCCCCCACCCCGTCCGCCCAGTCAAACTGCCCCCCCCCACCCCGTCCGCCCAGTCAAACTGCCCCCCCCCACCCCGTCCGCCCAGTCAAACTGCCCCCCCCCCACCCCGTCCGCCCAGTCAAACTGCCCCCCCCCCGTTCGCCCAGTCAAACTGCCCTCCCCGTCCGCCCAGTCAAACTGCCCCCCCCCCACCCCGTCCGCCCAGTCAAACTGCCCCCCCCCCACCCCGTCCGCCCAGTCAAACTGCCCCCCCCCGTCCGCCCAGTCAAACTGCCCCACCCCCCCATCCGCCCAGTCAAACTGCCCCCCCCCCCCCCCGTCCGCCCAGTCAAACTGCCCCCCCCCGTCCGCCCAGTCAAACTGCCCTCCCCGTCCGCCCAGTCAAACTGCCCCCCCCCACCCCGTCCGCCCAGTCAAACTGCCCCCCCCCACCCCGTCCGCCCAGTCAAACTGCCCCCCCCCACCCCGTCCGCCCAGTCAAACTGCCCCCCCACCCCGTCCGCCCAGTCAAACTGCCCCCCCACCCCGTCCGCCCAGTCAAACTTCCCCCCCACCCCGTCCGCCCAGTCAAACTGCCCCCCCACCCCGTCCGCCCAGTCAAACTGCCCCCCCCGTCCGCCCAGTCAAACTGCCCCCCCCCCCGTCTGCCCAAAGTATCCCCCCGTCCGCTCAGTCAAACTGCCCCCCCCCCCGCCGTCTGCCCAAAGTATCCCCCCGTCCGCCCAGTCAAACTGCCCCCCCCCGTCTGCCCAAAGTATCGCCCCGTCCGCCCAGTCAAACTGCCCCCCCCCCGCCGTCTGCCCAAAGTATCCCCCCGTCCGCCCAGTCAAACTGCCCCCCCCCGTCTGCCCAAAGTATCCCCCCGTCCGCCCAGTCAAACTGCCTCCCCGTCTGCCCAAAGTGCCCCCCCCCGTCCGCCCAGTCAAAGTGCACCCCCCCCGTCCGCCCAGTCAAACTGCCCCCCGTCTGCCCAAAGTGCCCCCCCACCGTCCGCCCAGTCAAAGTGCCCCCCCGTCCGACCAGTCAAACTGCCCCCCGTCTGCCCAAAGTGCCCCCCCCACCGTCCGCCCAGTCAAAGTGCCCCCCCCGTCCGACCAGTCAAACTGCCCCCCGTCCGCCCAAAGTGCCCCCCCCGTCCGCCCAGTCAAAGTGCCCTCCCCGTCCGCCCAGTCAAACTGCCCCCCGTCCGCCCAGTTGCAGTGCCCTCCCCGTCTGCCCAGTGAAACTGCCTCCCCCACCGTCTGCCCAGTCAAACTGCCTCCCCCCCGTCTGCCCAGTCAAAGTGCCCCCCCTGTCCGCCCAGTAAAAGTGCCCCCCCGTCCGCCTAGTCAAAGTGCCCCCCCCATCCGCCCAGTCAAACTGCCCCCCCCCGTCCGCCCAGTCAAACTGCCCCCCCCACCCCGTCCGCCCAGTCAAACTGCCCCCCCACCCCGTCCGCCCAGTCAAACTGCCCCCCCCGTCCGCCCAGTCAAACTGCCCCCCCCGTCCGCCCAGTCAAACTGCCCCCCCCCCGTCTGCCCAAAGTATCCCCCCGTCCGCTCAGTCAAACTGCCCCCCCCCCCCGCCGTCTGCCCAAAGTATCCCCCCGTCCGCCCAGTCAAACTGCCCCCCCCCCCCCCCCCCGTCTGCCCAAAGTATCCCCC